>NC_051218.1:18104193-18452526 GCF_015220715.1 Pygocentrus nattereri
TGTCCTGAGATGAGCAGAGACACTCCATAGGCTGAAGACGACTGCCTGCATTCAGCTGTCTACTGCTATGGAGCACAGTCCTTTTCAGAAACGTCCTGACAAGTGCTCCTGGAAAGCATAGTCAGAGAGAGAGAGAGAGAGAGAGAGAGAGAGAGAGAGAGAGGGGTAGAGAGACAGTGAGCTGGTGCGAGTGTCTCTGACCATTCATTATAAATGGGGAGTGTAGCCTATTTTTAGCTGCCTGCGCTGTAACACACGCCTGCCAGGGAAATCAAGCCTGCTTAATAGTGCTACCGGTGTTTATACTGATTATTGTTTTTGTGAAATCGTATCCTCACCAGCAGTTTCCATTTCACACCCCCTTTAAAAGCTAATCTTATTCTATTTCCAAGTGCTGGTGATGTCATTATTTGGGTTCTTACATCTGTGTTACAT
This sequence comes from Pygocentrus nattereri, assembly GCF_015220715.1. Taxonomy (NCBI): domain Eukaryota; kingdom Metazoa; phylum Chordata; class Actinopteri; order Characiformes; family Serrasalmidae; genus Pygocentrus; species Pygocentrus nattereri. The sequence goes on from NC_051218.1 coordinate 18,104,629, forward strand.
GTAGTGATGTCCCCTTTTTGTAAATATATCTTTGTGTGTGTGTGTGTGTGTGTGTGTGTGTGTGTGTGTGTGTGTGTGTGTGTGTGTGTTTGTTTACATGTGTGGGCGAACAATGGAGTGGTTGTTTGAAAAGACTGTTTATTTATAGGCTGATTTTGAGGACTCTCTTTCTCTTAGACAGGCTATTATTGCTCATTAGAACAGATGAACAGGCTGGGCAGATGCTGGCTGTGTGGAATATTCAGTCCAGCCCAGCAGCCGTCCCGTTGTCGCTTTCCTCGCTGCCATCACCGCGGCAGCCCGGAGTTTTAATTAAATCTCTCAGAGAAATAGAGAGATCAAGGGGACACACCTTGCAAGCGGGCCTCTGTGTCCCTCAACAATTTCAAAGAGGCTTCTTATAGAGAGAGAGATATAGAGAAAGGGAGAGGGAGACTGCAGAATGCATTTGCTTATTTGTCTGTGGCTGCAGTTGTTAGAAAGTGTTTAAGATAAAGAACAAATGAGAGAGAGTGAGAGAGGCAGGAAGATGCAAAGGGGAGATGGAAGAGCAAGCAGAGAGAAAGAAAGAGAGGGGGAGAGAGACAAAGAAGGGGTCAGAGACCAGAGAGATAGGCAGTTAGAGAGAGAGAGAGATACAAGGAGAGATGGAGAAGAAATCTGAGAAAATGAGAGAAAGTGAGAAAGACCTAGAAAAAGAGCAAAAGAAAAAAGTGATAGAAAAAGAGTACAGAGAGAGATGCATACAGGGGAAAAAGAAGGGGGGAGAAACAGTAGGAAAGACATGAGTGACCAAGCTAGAGAGAGAGAAGAGGAAATACAGAGAAAAGGGATAGAAAGACAAATGATGGGAGAGAAATAAAGAGAGAGAGGAAGACGAAATGGGACAATGAGAGATTCAAGGAGAGATGGAGAAGAGAGTGATTGAGGGAGTGAGTGAATGAGAACAGGGGAAAGAAAGAGAGAAAGCGAGCAAAAGAGAAAGGATATAGAAAGAGAGTGCACAGAGATGCATATAGCGAGAAGATAAAGGGGAGAAAAAGAAAGAGTGGGGAAGGCATGAGTGAGTTAGCTAGAGAGAGTGAAGGGAAAGGGGGGTTAAAGAGAGGAAAAAAGGGGGAGAGAGAAAGAATGATAAAAAAATATAAAGAGAGAGAGAGAAATCCTGCCGCTGGCTGCTGAGTGGGCATCTTTTCTAGTCCTGTGCCCGTGACGCTGCTGTTGAACCGCAGAAAATGTCAATAAACAGTTTAGTGAGCGCGAGCCCAGAGAGAACTCTGCCTGCTGCTACTGCTGCCACAAGCCTTTCGGAGCATCTCCGAGAGATTAATGCAGGGTGGTGAAGACTTAACGTCCTCCACTCCTGCTCACACACACACACACACACACACACACACACACTGCATATGCATCTGAGAGAGAGAGAGAGAGAGAGAGAGAGAGAGAGATACAAGAGTGAGACAGTGAGTCATTATTCTGTTGTTATATACTCAGTGATCACGCTTTTCGTAGTTAATAGAAAGTTAAATTTAGCTGTGATTTGACACCATTGTGCTTGATGTAGTAATCACAGTAAAGCTATCTTGGACTGACTTATCTGTGCTTCACCCACACATTCTTTCGTAGCTAACATTGCGAGGTTGGATAAGCTTTACAGAACAATGGCAAAACTCCTATTCAGCCGAATGGCAAATTGCAGCATACAAGCAGAGTTTTAGATTGAAATTTAAAACAAGAAGATTTATACTGCATTATTACAACACTTTTAGGGCTTTTATGCACCAAGCAAAGTTTATCAGTGTGTTTTATTTGGATGTCAGTAAATTCAGTTGAACTGATGATTCAGACAGAATTACTGTCAGAAGGAAAACATTTTTTTTACTCTCTTTTTGATTATCTTATAATGCGGCATGAATTTCAAATGAAATCACTGTCTCTGGTGTTAGCTTGGTGACAACCTACATGATAGATCAGCTGTGTCCCAACAGCTGGAACATTTCGCAAACAGTAAAAGAATCGGTTTGCCCTCTGTTTTGTCACAGATTTTGTAAGCATGACTCAGAATGAGCTTAAAACTTAGTCATCCAAGCTATGGGCAAAACCTCTTACAGTGCCAGCTCCTGCATGAGGGTGTCAAAGTCATTGTGCTCTGTTTTCTTTTCCAAATTAAAAAGCAACCTAACCAGTGTCACTGATCAGTTTGTGCATAGCAGAGAGTAGTTTTGTACTTTTGTGTCCACGTATTCATTTATGCTCGTGTGCGTAATAAAAACACACTTATTGGTTGAACATGCCTAAGAAAGAATGAAGGAGGAAGAGAGAGAACAGAGTGCTGACCTGGTGCTGACCACCTGGATTGCCTGTTACAATACACTTCATGTATTCTATATCACTGTCAAACTTTGAGGTACTTCACTTTGCTTTTATCCATGAAGCTGGCACACACAGACACATACATACTCGTAATGCACCTAGGAGGCTTTTAGTGTTCAGCTGATGCATTGCACACTGAGCAGCGTGGTCATGTTAACACACTCTCCATCTCAGCATGATGCCCACCAGTTCAAATTTACACTCCATGGTCCATGCTTCCAATTGTGTGTTGACAGATGCAAACATTTTCTTCCATAAATACTTACAAGCTCGTGCATACATGCATAAAGGATGCTGTAAAGTGCTATTTAATGCCAAGCTGCATCCAACCAGTGTGTTTGGTGGCAGCCATCCTTAAACTCCGTCATTGTTCTCTGATGCAGTAAAGCATGATAAACATGATACTACTGCTTCTTCACCTGTCAGTTCTACTCATTGTATCTGTGAGAATGTGACCAAGCAGAGACAAGGAGGCAGCTTCAGACAGTCAAAAATTATAGTTGTAATGTTTTTTTTTCCAAGAAATCAAATATATGTATATATATATATATATATATATATATATATATATATATATATATATATATATATATATTTTTTTTTTTTTTTTTTTTTTTTGACACAATACATTCATAGGGGTCTCCCAGAGAGCAGTCTCACCAAAAACAAAGATGCATTCAGTAGCTTTTCCAAATAGTATCAAAGTTTAGCATTTATGTGACTCATTTTTGTAACAAAGACAAATGATTGATTCAGCTCTAAAAAACTGATAATACACCTGATTGAAGGGCCATTTAGAAGGCGGAAGAGCTGACCCTTATTGTTCAACTGAGCCAGCTGATCTGATCACTGAATCCAAAATTCAGATCAATGCCACTGATCCATGGATAGCACTGATCATATTGTGACATACCACCATCGCAATGCATGGTCTAATCCATTACAGTGTGTTTTACTGTGGCAAAGGCTGATGACTCACAAGGGACCAAACCAGGCCATCCCGTACATGAGTTCTACTCTTTCCCCCATGCTGAAAAAAACACCTTGTTATCAGAGACGAAGAGAGTGGCGGAGAAGAGGATGCTCTCTATGGCTGTTTTCTAATTACGCTCTTTCATTTATTGTGAAGCAGACGGAGGCCTGCTGAAATCGCAGTCTCTATTAGCGCCCGCTGTCGAGGGGCTTCTCCCCATTACTGTTAGATTGGATCCTTTATCATCCCAAATTGACATTTATGCTTTTACCCCTATTGTTTCTCCAGTTTTTTGGACGCTAACGCCTGGCTATTTGTTTTCATTTGTGTCGGTCGGCCAAGTGTCCCATGATGCCCCACGTCTCAGTCATTCCGTCATCACTGTATGACCGCAGACGGATGAAGAGAATAAGAGTGAAAGAGAGAGAGAAAGAGAAGGTATTTTTGTAACTACAAATATCAGGCTACTGGCATCTGCTGTCTAAGCTTAAGCTGTGGTCAGACTAAACTACCAGATCACACAAAACTAGGTTATTATAGGTTGTGCTGATGTGATGTTTTTGGACGAAATGTAGTAGTTCCATAAACAGCTACCGTTAACTAGGTGGCTAATGTTTTTGTTTTCCTTTTTCTTTTTTTGCAGCTGCAAAATTAGGTTGATTAAGGAACAGTTCATTTTTTCAGAAAGACGAGACAACAGCCTACTGTCTTGTGTTTTACTAGCATGCTTCCAAGTCTTGCAAATCAACTTAGTTAAAGTTTCAGTGGGTGATCTTGACACCAAGTGAAATCAGCCTCCTGTCCTTTCCCATTCAAGTAAACAAGCTTTTCCACCAGGCAAATCTTTCCATCTGACTGCGACTGTAGCCTGTTCTTTTCCCTTTGGGTCCTTCTCTTCAAACATTGCCCCATTTCCCAAATTTCTCAAGTATGTTTATGGTATGATTGAGTTATTCATTGTCTGAATAAGTGGTAGCTAGAAAGTGGAATGGCTTCTTTGTGTAAGTGCATCAGGAATTGTAAAAAAAAAAAAGAAAGAAAAAAAAGGTTATAAAATTGCTGTGCAGATTCAACAGCAGCCCAATGTATCCTCACATTACAGTTGAATGGTGTAAACAGTAGTGCATTCTGGGTGTCTGCTTCTTCCCAGAGGCTAACCGCCCTCATACAGTGCTTTTTGTCCTGTTGAAATATCTCTCAGGAATAAAGGTGTTGTCATCAGTCAGCGATTCGAGCAGGTGGCATTTGGGATCAGATGTGGCTTATCGGTTAAGGGCTCCTCACACGGGGCACCGCCTTACTAACAGCTTCATTCCCAGGTGGGGATTGAGGATTTAGGTCTTATATTGCAGCACTGTCAATATCTCTGTCTTACTATTGTGCTTCTGTCATGTCCTTGAGCCGGTGGCCTGTTTTTTTTCAGTCTAGCAAAATGATAGAAAAACAATTGATAAAGTAACAGAGCTTAAAATCTATATTCTTAACACAAAATATAGAAGGTCTATTGGAGGAAATGTCATTGTGTTAATTTAACAAAATCGTCCTTGAAATCTACATTGCACGGACACAAATTAACCATCATGTAAATGAAAATGGGAAGCTGCGTGAGGTGGTCTTTCCACCCAAGAGGCAGGGGAGGTGAAGAAGGACAGAGAGTTATCTGTATGCTGCTGGTGTCAGACTTTATATACACAAACACACACACACACACACACACACTCTGAGAGTGACTACACAGCCATTTCACACTCAGCCACTTGCACAGTGAAAGCTGATGATGCGTGCAGAGATTGCATATGAAGAATGCTTCTTCATGAATATGAAAACAACTTTTTCAACAGTCTTGAAAGGGCTGATGGGATACACTGAGGCCTCTCTCTGTCTCTCTCTCTCTCTCTCTCTCTCTCCCTCCCTTCACTCTTTTTTGCCTGCGTTGCTCATTCTTTCCCTCTAGCTTAAGAAAACAGAAGATTTGTCTCTGCTGCTATCCCTGAAAGCATCGACTAAAGGTTCTGCGTGCACGGCGGTGCGTTTCTGAAGAATCAGGAAAATAAATGCACTTCATCATTTTAACGATGTGTATTACACTCACTGCTTGGGGCCGGTGATGTGAACGAGCCACTGCATGAGTTTAAATTAAGCAGCACATAATGGGTGTATTCGGAAAAGAAATCTCAGTGAAATTTAGAACAGCGAGGGCTCTAATTAGTCTGTGTCAGAAAAAAAAGCGGAACATATTTCTGAATGCGATCGTGGCAGCAGCGAGAGAAAAAGTAAAGGCATCATCTACTACATCTATAGTGGGTTAATGAAGGGTCTGCTGGTTTTGCCCATGTGAGTATGTCTTGAGTCCCTGTTTGAAGAGGCACTTTGTTGAACTCTGCCCTCCTTCTACAAGCCTGGTGCCAGAGTGAAAGGCTGTGTATAGCGTGAGTGGAGCATTAGGGGTTATAAGGCTGTTCATTTTCACTAGTTTGCTGGTTATTAAAATAAGAAGTAGAGTGGTTGATGCTATATCATTATATGTATAGCAGAAGTATTTGGTTTGCATTTTAGCATTCTTACGCAACTTGCAGTTGATGTAGGAACTAGTTTCATCTCATATGAAGTACTCTAAGGCTGACAAATTGGCCAATGTTTCCCAATCCCAGTCCTCACACTGTGCACATTTTTGAGTCTTTTCCACCTCATCTACGTTACTTGATTCTACTTGTTTCCTAGTTAATAAGCTACTCATGTGGTGGGTCAGGTGCGTTTGGAATAGGGAAAGCATAAAAGTGTGCAGAACATGGTGTTGCAACGCCTGAATTTGGGAACCACTGGCTTACATTGATGATCTTCTTTTTTGTTTCAGTTTAAGCAAAACAATCATTGATAATGTGCCTTTTAGCAACTTTTTTGGTTGGAATATTGGAAGGATTTAATCTTACGATCTCCTGGTGATAATAGGAGGAAGCCTTAGTTGGTTGTGCCACTGGGAAACCAATAAAAGTCACCCACTGTTGCACAAGAGTATATTTAAAAAGAAAGTTTAAATTCAGTGGAAGTTAAGTGGGGCAGAGAAAAACCTCACCATAATTTATTTCCAAAGGTGACAATGCAAAGACTGTAATATAATAATAATATTTTTGGGCTCTGTATTATTTGATTTTAGATTTGCAAGATATATTATAAAATTTAAGCTTAACAAATATTGTGTATAATGAATGAACATGATTGTACAGTTGAATGTACAATCAAAAATGAATTGCAGTTTTTTGCCCGCTCTTTTTTTTTCTTTTCATTTTTATATTCTGAAAAAATCTGGATCTGGTTTTAGCCTTGTCTCTTTCTCGCCCCTCCTGGTCTCAGCCTTGACTTGGACTCAACTACTACAAAGTCTTGATCTTCACTCAGACTTGAATCCTATGGTCTTGGATGTTACACTAATATGAGTATAATAGTTATAGTTTTTATGAAGAGAACAAATGATAAATAGACAAAAGAAGTATCTAACAGAAAACAAAACCTCAAAGAATTCTGGATAAGTCCTGGTACAATATTTATATCAGTTAAAACTTCTTAACTGGAGTTTCTAACAATTGAGAACTGACAGTCAAATCTGTCCATAAAGTACTGTTTAACTAAAACTACTAGAATATGAAATTGTATACTTAAATATGAATATCAAATATTATACTGTGTTAGCCTATATTATATTTTTTTTAGAATTTCAGCCTCTTTAAATCAGGAAAAAAACATGTTCATATCTATTGGGTCTGATTAACAAAGTGCATTTGGCTTTGTGCATTCCCATCAGCATTAGATTGTTCATTATGTTCATATTTCTTTACTGAAATTGGGCATTGTCTTTTACTTGTTGCCATCTGTGTTCAGGGAAACAAGGTTTCGTTACGACAGCGACAGTGTAACACCCAGGCCCTGATGTGCATGTTTTAAGCATGCACTGACAGATGTTGGGTCAGGCCTCATCCCTCTCTCCTCTCACCTCTTCTCCTCTCCTCCTTCATGAGAAGCAGCTGCACCTTGCTCTCCTTTTGCCTGCACCTGGCCCCCACAATCAGGCCACTTCCACCAGCTTCACCATTATAGAAGTATGCTGACAAGCATTTCCACTACAACCCCACCACTGGGAACATGGCTTCAGCGGACAGGGTGTATTCGTCTTCCTCCTGGAGACAAGCCATACATAGACTTAAGCACAGACTAGCTGGCCGCATACACACGTTAATGATGTCTGGCCCTATTTCTGGTGCAGGCTGCTGACGAAATGCTCTTGCTGTTAGACACCTTCACAAGGACATCTAATAACAGCCCTAAGAGAGAGAGAGATAGAGTGTGTCTGTGTGTGAGAGAGATCTTGTTTGTGTATATACTGTATAGATTTGCCTAAAGGCCTTGTTTGAATTTGTGTGTTTGTGCTCCACGCTAGCCTTCTCTTTGTGTGAACCTATTAGAGCTGTGCTGGACTGAGCTGGATGAGACTGAGAGGCATGCGGTCATGGCTGTCTGCTCCAGTGGCCAGACTTTTCCTCTCAGCTCACCAAGTGCTGATCACCGAGAAGAGGCCAAACCACTGGAGCACATTAACCACCCGCAGCATTCGAAACAAGTCATTTCAGTCCCCCACATTGTCCAAATACCACCTCTATCCTGCATGTACACTACAGGTTTTATGTTATATATTGTATGTAGAATTTGTTTTTTTTTTATTAAACAATACACCATAGATGTGGATTTAACTGTTGAATAATATACAATATAAAGATATTTTAAGAAGAACTGTTATATAATATATGGTAATTTCTTATTAAATTACTGTATCTGCTTCATATTTTATCACCTCTGTTTTTTTAATACAAGGCATTCTTAATGTTCATTTCATTTTAACTTCATTCTCAAAGTTGTACAGCTTTCGCAGTTATTTTAGAATCATCACTGAAACCTGTGAAGTTAAGATCTATTTATTAACATTTATTAATAATTTGATTCATGTATCTGTGACCAAATTGGTATTGAAAACAGTATAAACCCAAAGCACCAAAACATCTCAGTTGAAATTGGTCAAAAATGGTACGTTTAGAAGAGAAAAAAGGCCAAAAATATATCAAACCTTATTCAGGCAGATAAAGAGCCCCAGTGTCATTGTGCATCAGGGGTCCGGATGGTTCTGAGCTGTCAGTGTGGAAAAGTGAATGGGCTTTGGGCTAATTCACAGTCTGATCCCGTTCTACCACTCCTTTACTAATGCAGCTCTCAGAACCATGTTACACACCCTGACCGCTACAATTTAGCTCTGATCCGCTGCGCGCACACACACACACACACACACACATACACACACACTCTCTCTCTCTCTCTCTCTCTCTCTCTCTCTCTCACTTTCTATTTGGTATGATTTATACCCCTTTATGTTTGTTTATCCTTATTTTGGTATTATTATAATTCGTTGGCTGTGGTTGGGCTTTTCTTGTCTTGGGCCTGTCTGAAAATTCTTTAATGAGTATAATACCCATTTACTTTCCTTTCTTTCTCCTATCACTTTTTCTCACTCACTATCTCACTCACTCATGCACACATGAACACACTTTTTTTTCGTTTGCAGTCCTAGTCATTGTCTTGCATTAAAAGGAGGAGAACTGGAGACACCTTTGTCTTTAAAGTCTCTTTAGTGATATGGATTTGGACCTTTAGAGTGAAGAAAACACAGACAAATTGAAGGCAAGCACAAAAAAGCTCTAAAATCTCTGCCAAAAAAAGAAAAAAAAATCTATAAATAAAAGCTTGCAGTGTCTCTCACTTTTTTCCCAAAGCAAACAGGAAATTAATGTCATTGCATTGCCAAAGGCCAGCCTATTTAGGTTCTTGAGTACCCAATTATGTGTATTAATTATGTTGTTCAAAATTAAACCCATAATCCTATTTTCTGATGTAGACTTTCTGGGAAGTAAGTGGTAATGCATTTCTTACGTCCACTTTTAGTTGCCTTCTCTGTCAAATGTCCACTGTAAGCTTTTGTGGAGCACAACAGATCTCCGTGTTTGTTGCTTCAGCTTAACTGCAACATCAACTAAACATTGGTATCTAATAAGAGAACATGTAGAGTTAAACACTGGTTTTAAAGAAGAGAACACTCATTTAGGTTTCTGAAATGTAGAACTAAGTGAACAACCAAAGCATTTAAATAGTGATTTTAAAGTCTTTTAAAACCTAAAGATTTGCATTTACAGTGCAGGAAAACCATGCTTTTCTGGAGCGCATTGCTGCACGGAGTGCTGCCATGAATTTTGGAGGTGTGAGGATGTATGAGGGCTTGAATCACGCTCACTTTTCTCACATCTCCACCTGTTCAGATTGTGGGTGCTGAAAAGAATGTGCCTGCGACACACAGGATCAGTCAGCAGAGACCACCCTCTGTGAGCTACTGTCACACATCAACAAGCTGCAGATAAGTAGAGGAGAAAAATAAGGAATTGGAGAGAGAGGGAGGAAGAGAGATGGGGACAGAGAGAGAAATCAAAAGGAGTGAGCCAGAAAGAGAGATATAGAGGGAGCAAGAGAGGGAGACAGGTAGCAAGATAGAGGAGAAAAAGGATAGAAAGAGATGAGAGAGAGAAAAAAGGTGAAAAAGACAGGAAGTGTGCAAGAGACAGAGAGATAGAGCATGAGTCAAGAGATGGCAAGAGAGAATAGTGGGGGTGACAGAAGAGAGACAGAGAAAAAGTGAAAGATGGAGCAAGCACACAAGAGAGAGATAAAGTATGAGAGAGAAAGAGACAGAGAACACGGGAGAGACAAGCCTGAGCAAGAGATGGAGTGAGACAGACAATAGGAGCTAGAGAGAGATGTACTAGGAGAGAGAGAGAGAGATGGTGAATGCTGTAATGCGTGTTTGTAAGTAGAAGAGATATGGACTATGAGGTTCATCTTTATTGTATTGTGTTGTGTTTCGGGGGAAATGTCCATCATTACAGCAAAGTGTGGAGCTGTAAATCCCCTCTCTCTCTCTCTCCCTCTCTCTCTTTCTCTCTCTCCCTGTCTTCTGTTTTTCCCCTTTCACCAGCCAGAGGAAATAAATGTAACATGAGAACGAGTTTGCTTGTTTTCTCTGCAGCCTGAAATTACATTCTCCACAATTCCCTGCCACTGTGGAGTGCCACTCACATTGACACCCTGAAGAGGGGAACCAACCCACAGCTACATTCAGCCACTGCACAGAGGATTGCCATGTTGTGATATCACAGTTAAGAGGAGCTTTTACCTGCAGACACACACACGCAGACACAGTCCCATTGCACATTAAGGCTTGCACCCAAGCAAACAATCATGTCAATTAGTGATGGCTCATAAAGTATGCATAAGCTGCATCCAGCAACATTAACACAGCTTAAGAGCAGGAAAAAAAGTCCTTCCCCTCTAATGAGTGTCTTAACAGGCCTAGTGTCACACCTTTTTTCAGAAGAACACCACATGAAGAAGAGTGCATCTTGGCAGATGCTAAACTGCAAACCAGCAACAACAGCAGTATCCTGTCTGCACCGATTCCCCACTCTGTTTTAGCCTTGCCTTTCTGATTGCATTTTATCCTCCCTGTGATGCCTCAAGCTGAGGGAAAAAAACAGTTCTGAATATTCCCTCTATCAATCATGGCAAATGCCGGTGCTATTTTTACCCCCTTGCACTAACTCGATAATGCATAAAGATCTGCGTACATTGAAGCGGCTCTGTTTTAGAGCTTTAATGGGGAGATCCAGGCACGAATGCAGACTGAGAAGATTATGTCCAAGTTTGACCTGACCCACCCCACAGCACTAAGTTTTGAATCGTCTGAATGAGTCCTCACAAAATTCTGTCTGCATGCAGTCACTCTCAACAGGGTCTCCACATTTCTAATGGCTGTGCCTGTGGTTATCTTGAACTTATTAGGCTTATATAGGCTTATTATTCAGTTATGAATCTTAAAACTTATTATTCAATAATCCCTATGAATTATTCAGAACCTTCCATGAAACTTATATGGAAGTTATGTCGTCATAAGAGTGAGAATCTAAAGTGTGGACCCGGAGAGAAGATTTAAAGGGTTGAGTTTTCTTGTATCAAACAAAGACAGCCATAATCAGATCATTGATAAATAAAACCATAATTAATAGAATTTAATTTTAACCACCCAAAATGAGGTTTCGATTCAACTAATGCAATGTTAAATGCAGGCCAAAGGTGGACTGTACGGAACCAAGACATTAATCTAAAGTTATCCTGCGCCTGAAAACGCTGGATGTGTCAGAACACAAACAACCCCAACATTAGGTTGACCCTGCATCCTCTTTTTCCACAACATATCTTCTTTTTGGATCTCAAATATGCTCCAGCCAAGATTTATAATTTGCTTAAAATTGTTCAGGATTTAGCTTTGCTTCCAGGTTGACATTTGCTTTCTGCAGTCTGCCCTGTCCCACCCTGGTGCCCCCAGTGTCCTTCGTTTTGAAAGCCAAAATATGGTCCCCCTGCCCAACATGAATAGTTGGGTCCCATAGAATTTGGACAAATATTTTAATCTGTACTCTTTCTGTGTTTTTACGCAGGAGCTCAAAACCACCACAGCCAGTCGACGCTGCAGCCCCCGCTGCCACCACCCCACAATGCCCAGACACTGTCACACCACCAGTCCTCGGCCAACTCTCTCAACCGCAACACCCTGAGCAGCCGCCGAAACCCCATCCATGCCCCACCAGCCGCACCAGGAGACGGCCCCACCACACCCGAGTCAGTGCAGCTGCAGGACAGCTGGGTGCTCAACAGCAACGTGCCTCTGGAGACCAGGTCAGTTTCCAACCTTTACACACACATGGTAATAGCCTGTAGCACTGTTGTCCTGTAGTACCTCTGCTCTGCACATCATATTGTTTTCTCTGTCCTAACGTGCCCACTTCAACCCAGGAATAGAGGTAGATAATTCAGGTCCAGTAAAAGTAATAATCCTCCCCAGAATTTTTTTTCCAACTGCTTGGCTATTCTGGTCAGACCAGCAGCAGAGGTTTGTAGAGGATTTTTACTTTCTGGACCTGAATTACCCACCTCTGACAGGAGTACTTCAAAACCAGTGTCAGGAACCACTTTCACTCCTACCTTGTTTGGTGTGGACCAATCAAACTTTTTCTTTAGTGTGGTCAGTTTTGATGTGTGAACACTCCACCCATACACTCCACAACGGCATCTCAGTACACCAAAAAATGCAGGTCACTTTTTATGATTGTCTTTGCAAAACAAGAAACTTCAACACCAGAGCACTTGGTGCATGTCAGCGCTGTACTGTACACACAATCTGCCTTTTTTAGCATTTGACAGAGGCTAATATTGTCAAAACAGTCATATCGTTGTAACAGTATGGTTGCAGTCCAACATTAGGGATGTATTTGATTTTGCATAAGATTGCTGAAGTAATGTTTGACAGGTTGGGCCAGACATGGCAACCTGATTGTTTGAATTCAAACCAACATATACTTAAACCAATTGATCATAAAGTATAAGAGCTCAAGTTTATTAGGGTTCAAGCATGCTGTGCATATGACCCTATTGCAATTGTCAATGTTTTAGTGCTTTTCTTCTTATTGTTAGTGTTATTCTTCCAATTGTTCTCTAAAATAAATCGCCCAAACCAAACCTCCTCAAAACATGAAACTTTGTCAATGGTTAGCAGTCGCTTCTGCTACTCAGTCACATGATGTGAGCTCTAATGACCTTAAGCCTAATGTGTTTGGCCTTGTATCTCCTAAACCAAGATTTTTAGTGACAGATTTTTAGTACTTTTTTCCTGGTTCCTTGGATCAAAACAAACTAATTTCCAATTTGGATAATTTAGCTCCACCTGCTTAGAGTTTTTGCATATTTGCATAATATGCAAAACCTACGTTTTGGTGAACTAGTCGTAGGGTTTTCACTTGATCATCATGTAACTGGTATTTTAAAAAATCAGAAGACTCTGAAGCTCAGTGATTATTGAAAACATATTGACTTTTATTAGCAGTAGACAGTCCATTGCAATACACTCTTATTAGTAACGTGCAATAACATGTTATGCCGGACATTATACTCCTTTTCTGGTATTTTGACTTCATTCATTCACCGACTACAGCTTATTATACAATGGTCAAAGGTCAATCTGAACAGAACATCTTTGTTGAAATGGTCAAGGCCCCTGATCAATAATGATAACATATGGAGACTTTTTGACAAATTCTGCCCTTTTATGCCAAAAATGCCCCTTATAGGTGCATTGGGCCTCATTATGGCATGTATATCAAAAGGTTTGCAAATTCTCTGTATCAGAAATTTTAACATTAGTATTTTTGAAGTCTTTTATTAAAATATTTTACATGCTATACAAACCTCAAAACATCAGGCTTTCTGAAAAAGGGGTAACGGATAGATATCGATTTTAAATTAGTGAAAACTAAAATAAAAATACATCTCACATACCAGATTTATGACCTTCAGCAAAAAAGTCTGGTAGCTTTTTTTCCACTTAGTGTAATGAAGAGCTTCTTACTTTGACAGGAAAAGGCCATTTAACTGATATGCAAAGTGATCAGTCACAGCACATTTTGCACTTTGTATAGTTGCAGGCTATTTTTAAACGGTGCTACCAAAAAAAACACCTGGTAAACACAGTATCTGCTGTAACTTTTTCATGTCATGCATAGGAGTACATATCCTCTGATGTGCAGATAGCTAATCAGAATGCATCCAACAAAATCCCAATAGTTCTGGCCAACTTTGTGTACAGTAAACATCAGATGCTCTGTGCAAGTGTATGTTTCATGAAATGCTGTTATCTAGTGCGTAGTGAATGTACTCTAGTCAGAAAGATGTGTACTGGTGGTAATCACTGATGAGTGTGTGATGATTTAGGCTAATTTGTAGAATATTAGCTAGAGTAGGCTCATAAAAAAGTGAGGAAGCAAACTTTGCATGGCAGAGATGTCTTGACTGATCAGTTACATTTAGTGTAAGGGGAAAATTGTGTAAATTTGATTTTCACCACACTTTCACTTTAAAGCAGATTGAGTTGATTTTTTGGCTTCTAGCACTGTAACATGCCCACAGGCCTCAACGGCGAGCATCAGCTTTCAATTTATGTGGAAAATATCAGACCAGTCAAAATGAGTAATGGCTTTCTCTGGATATAACGATGACGATATTTGCAGTATTATACTTTATGAATGTCCTAATACTGTCAGATGCTTCTACCCAGAGAAGCAGATTAATGACAGTTATGAAAACACTGCATGACAAAAGTGGTCATTCAAAAACAATACATACTCGACCCAGATCTGATATAACTGTCATCTTACCGATGTTTATGTTGGTTGTCTTAAGATTTCTTGGTTGTCAGATATTTTTTTTGACTGAGTCCTATGTTTTGCATATTGTTTATACATTGGGTAAGTGAAGAGTTCAAGGTTGCACATTCAGAGCTACTTCTACCTCTGTCGTAGACATATGCAAGCTCCAGTTTGCAGGCTGTGTGCACTTTGTGGGTTGTATAAATAATCTAAATATTATACATAAACTACACACATGCAGATCACACACACACAAACACACACACACATCTCTCTCCCTCTGTCTACTGCACTTGTTCTCTTTCTCATTTGTTTTCTCTCTTACTTTCTCTGTTTCTTTACCGTTTGCACTATATACTGTATCTCCCTTGCTTTCTTACTATTTTCTCTCTCTCTCTCTTTCTCTCTCTCTCTCTCTCTCTCTCTCTCTCTCACACACACACACACACACACACCTTTGTTATGGTTCTCTTGCTGGGGAGAGGGTCACCTCCTCTGGTTGTGGATCAGAGAGGTGCACATGCGCTGCATGCAGTATTCATGAGGCAGGGACGGTATGTTTAATTCAGGAGGACAGGTCTCAGGCCTGTAGAAACTGCAGGTGCCTGACTGGCGGCTAATTAAAGCAGGCCTGATAGGCTGTACTGTATGTCACTAGTGCCAGCCACAGCTCAGACATGAATACAGTGGGACTGCCTGGCTCTCTGTGTATGGTGGTGGATAGTGGCAGGCTTGTGAGCAGCGTAGGGACACTCGCAGTAGTGTGTGTGCAGACACACACAGTCACACACTGCTTGCCAGTATCCTCTGCTGGATTTGCTCTCTAGCCTTAACTCTCCGTTCAGTTTGAGTGACGCTTGCTTTAACCCTGTCATTATTTGCAGCGGTATAGCCAAAGTTGTCATTGTGCATGAATCGGAGTCCTTTCCCCTCATAACAGCCTAGTCTGTGCAAAGGAATAAAATACCTTTGGGCTAATACCCAGAGAGAGTTTCAAATATAGAGTAAGAATAATCTGCTAATATATTAAATTATTACCTTAACTTCATTAGCACTGCCTAGCAAGATACACTGACTGGCCACTTCATTAAGTACATCTGTTTATATCTACACGTATTGTCCATTTTATGCACTTAATCTGTTTCTACATACTTTGTTAGCCTCTTTCCCCTTGTTCTTTAATGATCAGGACCCCTACAGGACCATCACAGAACAGGTATTATTTGGGTGTTGGATCATTCTCAGCACTGCATTGACACTGACGTGGTGGTTTTGTGTTAGCGTGTGTTGCGCTGGGGTGAGCAGATCAGACACGACAGTGCTGCTAGAGTTTTACGTACTTTACATACTAGATTTATTACATAATAAGGCTTATTATTCAGTAACTACAGGGACCGCAGTGCAACATGCAATTGGCTGATGCTGTTTTTAGTTTAATGAAGTGTATAATAAAACTTTGGGCCTGCCGGGGAGCCCTGGCTATTTAAGGGGTTAAACACCTCAGTGTCACTGCTGGACTGAGAATAGTCCACCAACCAAAAATATCCAGCCAGCGGCGTCCTGTGGGCAGCGTCCTGTGACTGCTGATGACTGTGGAGTAACAAATGAGCTATTGTCTCTGATTTTACATATACAAGATGAGCCATCAAAGTACAATTGTCTCATAGAGTAGACAGTAAGTGGATACAGTATTTAAAATTCCAGCAGCACTGATCCACTTGTACCAGCGCAACACACATTAACACACCACCACCACATGCTGAGAATGATGCACCACCCACATAATACCTGCTTTGACCATTGAAGAATAGGGCGAAATAAGGCCTAAAAAAGTATGCAGAGAAATAGATGGCCTACAGTCTAGAATTGTGGAACTATAATCATATATATCTTTATTATCTTTATCATATATCATCTCTATCATGTGAAAATATTGCACCTATATGAGTTTTTCTTATGACAAAGATGAAACATTTGTTGGTGTTATAAGATGCAGTCTGGATGGTATTTTGAAGATAAGATGAGAAACCTGATGTAATGTTTGGAACAATTAATTCCAGCTTTGAGTGTGCAGGAAAAAGTAATTTTGTGGTCTTTGGATTTTGGATTTGTTATAACAACTCAGAAATAGAGAGTTCAGTGCTGATATTTTCAGGAGTTTTGGCACGCTTTGTATAGCAACTGGGGATTAAAACTCAGTTTAACTTATGAAGTAATCAATAATGCTGCCCTGGATTACATGCTTCATTGTCTAGGAGACATGAGAGCTGTTCCAGATCACAATGCAAAAGTCTCATTTATATTTGCAGGGCAGTGCGGCAGTGTACATTGCTGTTCTCCTGATGTAACAGATGTTAACCTCTTTCAGATTTAAAAGATGAGTTCAAAGATTCTCATTAGCTGTTCTGCTATAAATGTTTAATATTTTTTTCTGTCCTTTTGAAATATGTCTATAGCTTCACCATGTCTTCTTCTAGAGAAATCAAAATATCATCTACCTGGGTTTTCTAATGTTTTCAAACTAAACAGAACTAAATTAAGCCCCCCATGGCTTATATACCTTGAATTACAGCACAGAAATTCTATCAAAAGTGCAGATTCTGAGCTTTTAAGTGATGCCACATTTGAAGTGATAGAGGAGATTAGTTTCATTTGATGGAAAGTGATTGTTGAGTGAACAAAAAATGTTTTTGCCATGGTTTCTCCATTCTTTTTGAAGTCATTTGCTAACATTAAAAGGAATGGAGAAAATTGGAAATGCAGACTCAAACCTGTTGAGAGAGAATGTAAACAGAATGCAAATGTACAAAACCAATTCTGTATTTGATGCCTGCAACTCATTCCAAAAAAAAAAAAAAAGTTGGGACGGGGCAAATTCATGGAATGAGCATTAATTTTGATCTATTTTTGATATCATATTGGGTATAAATGGTGCATTCTCAAAAGGCACAGTAGTTTGTAAGCAAGAATGCTTCGTTACTTTGTAAAAACTGTTTGAGTAAATAGTTTAACAATTTCAGAACGTTTCTCATCAAGGATTTAGACTTCACCATCTTCAGTCCATAACAATATTAAAAGACCAAGAGAGTCCAATTTCTGTGCGTAAAGGGCAAAGCCAAAATACAATATTGAATGCCCATAACCTCAGATGGCTCTGTATTAAAAACTGTCATGCTTCTGTAATGAATATAACCCCATAGGATCAGGAATGCATCTCGGAAAATCCTTGCTGTAAATGCAAGAGAATACTCTACTATGCAACGGCGGAAGCCATATATCAACAGCACCCAGAAATGGTGCTGACTTCACTGGGTCAAAACTCATTTGAGATGGACTGATGCAGAGTGGAAACATGAGCTGTGGTCATGACGAGTCCACCTTTCAAATTCTTTTTGGAAGTAATGGATGTTGTGTTCTCCAGGTCACAGAGGAAAAAAAAACCCTCAAAGTTCAAAATCCAGCATCTGTCACGGTATGGGGATGTGTTAGGGTCAATGGGGCCAACTTGCACATCTGTGGATGCACTCTTAATGCTAATGGGTACGTACATATTTTGAACCAACATATGTTGCCATATAGATGAGTTCTTTTTCTGGAACACCCATACTTGTTACAGCAAGACAATGCCAAGCCCTATTCTGTATGTGTTACAACAGCATGGCTTCAGAGTAAGACAGGGCAGGTGCTAGGCTGGTCTGCCTGCAGTCCAGACCTGTCTCAAGTTGAAAAAGTGTGGCGTGCTGTGAAGCACAATATACATCATTGGAGACCACAGACTATTGAGTCACTAGTGTTGTATCAAGCAAGAAAGGGAAGAAATTTCTTAGTTACCAAATGATTATTGAATGTTATTAAAAGGAAGACTGATGTAACACCCTTTTCTGCTGCAGGCATCAACTTTAGAATATATATCCAAAAGCAATTAAGTCAATTAATTGAAACTTTAAATATCTTGTCTTTGTGCTGTTTTCTTTTTTGTAATATTTTTTTTGCATTTAACAACAGTGTTAGGGGAAGATAGGGGCTCTTTGTACTTTTTTTACAGATCAAACAGGATTTGCAATAATTGCAATCCATTTTTTTTCCTTTTTTTTTTTTTTTTAATACCATCCCTACTTTTTTGGGAGTTGGGTTTGTAATTTATTAGGTATCTGTGTATTTATATAACTACATATTATTTTTCACTTGTGCAGTAAAATGACTGCAAATGTTCTAGACTTTTAAGGGTTAAGCATAATATGAAATAATATGAAGCATCAAACATATACCCCTAAATGAAAATGACTTTGCACTTTGCAAAGTTATTGAATGTGTTCAGGTGTGTTCCAAAGCACTCTCTCATTTAAGGCATTGTGAGAGAGCAAACTCGCTAAGCTTTAGCTGCCATCTGCTGAGGCACAACTCCATTGCCCATAACGCCCCATTCGAGTTCGCTGTGCCAGCGAACAGCCCCAAACTCTGGCCCTTCTCCCCGCTCCCCCGCCAGCAAGCGCCACCTCTCTCTCAGCAGCTTTTTAATTGGGGTTCTGTCAATGCAGATGGACCACCTGTCACACATACACACACATGCACGCACACACTCACCCATAATTCACAATCTCATTTCCACTATATTCGAATTCATTAGCTGCAATACTCATTACGTTGGTGGAAGTGCCGAGGTGCGAGTAGTCATGCATGGATGATGCAGTGGACCAATCAGTGCTGCTAAGAGCACCCGGCCAGCCCACCACGCCTCTCTGCTGGCCTGTGAACTTAGATCCTACAGGAGGTCCTTGACTTTTACTTCTACAAGAAGTAAAGTACTGTGCAGAAATCTTAGCCCATCTGAGAATATTATACTTGCAGCCACCACAGCCCTGTATTTGAAGGAAAGACAAAAGCAAAAAAAAAACAAAACAACATGAGAATTAGTACAGTTAAGTATTAATACTATAAATTGTGTTCTTAGGCATGTCTTTGTTAGCATAATTATTTCCACCTTTCTTCATGAAAGTGCAGTATGTGTATGTCCAGTGCCTGTCCAGTGCCTGGGTTAGCTAATCAATACTTCATTAAGTTAAATTAGGTTAAATTAGGAAGCCCTTAATAGAAAGCAATGACTCACTGTCTGAGGTGTTATCAGGGAAGGGACTAGCCAAACACCTCACATGATATTCATAACTTTCTACATAGCATTCATGTTACTTTTTATTGTATTGTACTTTTTATTGTATTGTTACATAGTGTCTTAACAAGCCAAAACACACACACTATGCAGAAAAATTGTTTAAAACAATTTTCTTAGGTGGCCTAAGCCATTTGCACAGTGCTGTAGATGACAAGCAGCGAGGTGAAAGACGACAGCAGATATTTAAATGAAATCATAGACGCCTCTAATGAAACCGCGCTTCCAGGGCCTCTTAAAGCGGTGTAATAACAGCGTCTTAAACGGCTGAATGCACTCGAGGTGATTAAGGCCATTAATTGTAGACTAATTTGACTCAGTCAAATAAGAGTGGTTTTGCTGAGGAGGCTTTAGCTCTAACTCTGCTCCGGCTGGGAATGTCAGGGTGTTTAATGTAGCCTAAGAGAGAATGCATTCTTTTTTTTCTCTGTAGCCTGCTAGTCTCCAAGTTAGCTTGTTAGTCTAAAAGTTGCCTTCTGGTCTCCTGGTAAGCCCACTAGTTTTCAGATTATCCTGCTAGTCTCTAAATTAGCCCACTAGTCTCCAGGTTAGCCCGGTTGTTTCCACGATAGACTGTTGTTCTTCAGTTTAGCCTGCTATAGTCTCCTGTTTAGCCCACTGTAACCTCCAGGTTAGCCCACTGTATGCTCCAGGTTTACCTGGTAGCCTCCAGATTAGCCCGTTATGCTGTATTCAATGGAAGTTTTAACTCAGATTCACCCTCTTAACTAAGAAATTCTATTCAGAAAGTGGAGTTCAGAAAATTGTCATATCAACAGGCTGCTCACAGTAATAGATAACCACTTCTCTACTTTTTAATAATATTAGCATTAGCTTAGTCAACATTCATACACAGTAGATGGTTAAACTGTAAAACTTACCATAAAGTTGCCTTATTTATGAAGTTAAATGCACCTTGAGCATTAAAGTTATCAGTCATATCATTAACTAACAACATTCCCTCATGTCAGTTTGCTTTCATGGAATCATCTGTGTTTTTTACTCCTTTGCAGCCCGAAAGTGCAGATGTGGAAAATGACGCAATTACGAACTTCGACTCCCCACTACGGAGCTATGTCCAATGCAGCATTAGTCTCCAGGGTAGCCAACTAGTCTGTTTTCCTCTTTCCCCTCTGGGTCAGACACTGCGCAGACACCAAAGCTAATGCTAACAGGTCTATTTTTATTTCTGTATTGCCAGCAGCAGCAGTGATGAGGGGCATTCTCACTGGTGGCCTGGTTCTGGCTTTACAGGAAAGGGACATTTATCAAATCTTCCCCACATCTTCTATAAAGCAAAAGAGAAGGCCAGGAGAGTCTCCATTAAGGCAGACTGGGCGGCCAGTAGCCAAGTGGATAGGCTGGGAGAGGAAAGCTCCAAAGAGCCATGAGCCTCCCTGCAGGCCTATTAAAGAAAAGGCTCTCTCCCTCCCCCTCTCTTTCTCTCCCTCTCTCTTTCTCTCCCTCTCTCTTTCTCCTTTTCTCTGAATTGATCGCCATCTTTAGTCAATATCTGCTCAGAGACTTTGAAACTAAATGAATCTTGGAGAGAAGAAAAAGGAAAGAGTCACTGGAGCGGTGTGAATAGAGGGAACAGCAGAGGGAGCGAGGTTTGGGGTCAGATGCCCCCCTCCTCTCCCCATTCACGCAGGTGCTTTGTATAAGCAGTTAGGCATAACACGGTAGGGCAGGGGCTGTGTGTATACTGGGCTGTGCTCTCTCCAGGCATTTTATTTGGTGTGAGTAAAAAAACATGACATTTAAAGGAGAAGGGTTTATTTGGAACTGGAGGTCAGGGCTTTTTTTCATGAGGGAAAGGTGAGGTTTAAAAGGGACTCAGATTAATTGAAAAGGTCACTCGATCACAATGAGCTGATATCCTGTACATTTGTGTGTGTGCGTGCCAGTGTATGTTACCTGAATGTGAAAGGGTGCACTCTCTCTTGCTGTCTCTCTCTCCTCCCAGCTTTCTCTCTCTACTTTTATATTGTATGTATCTCTATTAGAGCTGTCACAATCATGAATTTTTCTTTTATTTTTCCCCCAATTGCGATGTATCCAATTCTACCCATTAGTTAGGGCTCACACACAACGTAAGCTCAAATAAACAAACATTAGTCACCACTAAAGGTGTTATAGCACCACTGAGAAGTTAGAGCTTTTGTTGATTGTAAGATAAGCAAGATTTATTAAGGGCAAATCCAGAATCAGGGTCAGGGAGCCAACACGGAGATAATGAGGGACAGACATAACGCAAATACACACAGGGATAAACAAACCACAGAGGCCAAAATAAACAAACACCAAACACTTCAAACAATACCATACCAAACAAAGACCAGCAAGGGACTAGGGAAAACTCAGGGCTTTAAATACAACAGGCAAACAAGACACAGGTGGTAAACTCAGGTAGGGCAGGGTCTGGAAACAAGGGGGCAGGACAGGGAAGAATCAAAAATCACATAAAGCACATGTACAAGTAAACAAAAGCACAGAAGACTGGGAGGGGCCAATCGTGACACTCACACAGCTTGTGGATTCTTATCACAATGAATGCTCTGGAAAGAAAGTGTAGCATTCCTCTTTGCTATTGTTTTTGTTAGTTTGCTTCTCAGTGATATATCCTTGGCTTTGTCGTCCGGTGTAGTGTGAAAGTGTTGAAGGTATTGCGTCCCATCTTATTGCTATTACCCATTTAAAAGCTGTATTTAAGCAAGAGCCTACAATCGCAGATTTTGTCATGGCAACATACGATGCGCTGCAGCTGGGCTTCAGCCTTCATTACTACAGATGGTTTGAAGTTTGGGTCAAAGAAAATGCATTTAAAAAGTAGTGATGTTAATATGCATAATATGCCTGCACTATTAACATGTTACCTCTGACACCTGTAATTTTTCATTGAAGTGCTCTGTATACATGTTACTTTTGGATACTGTTTGATAAATTGGGTGTCTGTTGTTGGGGTGGAACGCTGAATCATGCGAAGGTGAAAAAGAGAGAATGTATATGAGATTGTTTGGGCTGGAGGAGAGAGTGAGAGTGAGGGAGAGAAGGAGGGAAAGGGGTGGAATCAGTTTGCAATGGCATAAATGACTAAAGATGGCTGAGGCCATGCAGGGCGGCAAAGGCTGATTTCCAATCGTCGAGTGAAGCCTCTTCACCAGCTGATGCCAGTTTCAATTCCACTCTCATCTCCGCACACGCCGCACTACACTATCCTCCTTCCTAACCCACACAGACACACACACGCACGCATGCACACATACACATAAATATAAGATTCCTGAGAGGGTTGTGCTATTGCAATTTAGCCTGTGCAGAAAAATACATTCACTTGCATTGCATAGGAGTTGCTGTTCAGAGATGTGTGCAGTGCTTACAGTCTGAATGACATTTTTGTGTGTGTGCTATGGAATATAGGGAACTTTTTCTGTTCATCTTCCCATAGTGTTTTTTTCACTCTGAGTAGAGTCTCTCTGCAATTCAGGTACATGTTTTGCTAGTACCTTCTGTCACGTTCTCTCCATTTTAGGATAAATGGTCTTTGTTGTAATAACATTTCTGTTGGTCAGTTTGAAATGTTCACACAAGATGCTGAGAGTTTTCAAATGATGTTAAATGAAAAGTTTTGACATAATGTTCTACATGATCAATCTATTTGTTTATATTAATAATACATTTTAACTATACTTTGACAGTGAAACTAGCTGACCATTCACAGTTATTACACAGTCGTCTCAGTGCAATTATTTGAGCTGCAAATGTTTGAAATCACTTTTTTTTCAATAATTTTTGTTACATGATACATTAGACTGAAATCCCTTCCTATATTACCAATTTTTATTATTTTATACATAATAATTACTCAGTATATTCAATATTGCACTAATTCTGTGAGCAAAAAGTTCTTAAATGATAATTAATATAGCATAATAATCTGTTTCCATTAATGTTGTTAAGTTATCCACCTTGAGATTTTATCTTCATTTTTGAAATATGAATTCTGGATATACTTTTTATTATTTATATTCTATTGCTCTGTATATCACCCTAAAATTAAACATTCTAAAAGTTCTTGATCTTAATTTTGATAATTATTTGACACATGTGAAGCTGAACAGGACGAACATATTAGAATAATTTTATACATTTACATGCAAGAAAATTGGTTTATAGTATTGAAAACATTGATTCCAAAATTTTGACAAAAATTCTAGTGTTTCAAACAATAGGTTTTAAATGTTGCAGTAAGATTTAAAACCCAAGACATTTTGATGATGAACAGTTCTAAAATTAAAATGTATTATTTATTATTTCATTATTATTTATTATTTGTTATGTTATAATTGATTAACAACTAATAATGTGATTTCAAACTTTTTAACATTATAATCAGCTCTACACATAGCATATGTCCCACTGACATGATTTTAATTTGTAATGTAATGACACCACTTGAGTTAATCTGGGTGTAGTGCTTTTGGTACAGATATTTGTTTATGAAAAGATCTTTTTAATAGGGGCGAGAGAGAGAGAGAGAGAGAAATGGAATGAATGCACTTTGCACTTTGCCACTTCTTCACATTCTGGTAATTATCTGACGCCCTTCTTTAGCATTTTAATTGTTCAGGTGCCCTCAGCATTGGCTGGGGAGGAGAGGCTGTAAAAAAAAAAAAAAAACCTTTCTAGTGCTCTCTCTCTCTCTCTCTCTCTCTCTCTCTCTCTCTCTCTCTCTCTCTCTCTTTCCCTCTCCTTCTCTCACTGTCTCAGACTTCATCAGTGGTTGCCAAGGTATCTGTGTGGGGCACATTTACATTCTCAGCTGCACACCAAGGCCAATTTGTTATCCTAACGGGAGCCAATCAGAACGCAGGAGCCCGCAGCTCAGCAAAGATTTATGGGCCGTCTTCCTCCCCACATGGAGCACAGATTGAATTCTGGGTACGGTGTACAAACCGCAGCCGCTGTAATTAGAAAACATTTCAGAGACCTTTGTTTGGGTATTTAGGACGCCGCGGCTGTGGATTGTGGATTGGTTTGGCTCTGGGCAGCCACCGCTTTGCCGAAAGAGGGCATTGAACGGAAAAGTGCTGTATGTGATAAGGTGGAATGGGGAGATGTGCAGGCTGTGAGATGAGGTAAGGGAACAGATGTTCTCCTGTTAGAGCCTTACAGTCCTCACAACATCAACTCATGTGCACACATATACAGTACCAGTCCAAAGTCTGGCACCCCTAATAGAATGTATGTTAAAAACATGCTGATCTGAAAGCTTGTGCTTACAGAGCCCATATCATACAAAACCACATTTTTCCCAATTTATTGGGATAAAAAAAGTTTAATGTAGAATGCACTTTTAAAATTTCAAAATATACTGTTTATTTCTAAGCCCATACAGTCCATTTAAAGTCTATTTAAACTGAACTATGAATTGTTTGAACTGAACTAGACTGAGCTAATCATTTGCCTATATCCACCTATTCAGCTTACAGCAGTGTAGCCTCACCCATAATGAGTATATAAGGAGTATTTCAGCCTGATGTGCTTTTTAAATGAGGCATGATACAAGGCAGCCAATCAGAACAAAGGTCATTTACATATTATTAGTCTTAAAGGCACAAAAGAAAACAGCTTGATTAATTTTATTGGATAAAGTGGGCTTTAAAAATGATCATGTAAAAGTGGACTAATGCTGAATTAATTACTAGTGGTGGAAAAATAATTTAACAGCTACTAATAGAGAATTTTATTTCTCATAATTTCACACAAAACTCCAAAAATGGGCCGGACAAAATTATTGGCACCTTTTCAGAATTGAGGGTAAACAACTTTGTTTCAAGTATGTGATGCTCATTCAAACTCACCTGTGATAAGTTGGGTCGAATTGTAGGGCCCAGTGTCAAAGCTGGGTTTGCGTCCTAGGTCATGGGTTTTCCAGCAGGACAATGACCCCAAACATACTTCCAAAAGCACCCAGAAATGGATGGAAACAAAGCGCTGGAGAGTTCTACAGTAGCCAGCAATGAGTTCGGATCTAAATCCCATTGAACACCTGTGGAGAGATCTTAAAATTGCTGTTGGGAGAAGGCACCCTTCAAATATGAGAGACTCGGAGCAGTTTGCAAAAGAAGAGTGGTCCAAAATTCCAGTTGAGAGGTGTAAGAAGCTTGTTGATGGTTATGGGAAGCGATTGATTTGTTATTTTTTCCGAAGGGTGTGCAACCAAATATTAAGTTGAGGGTGCCAATAATTTTGTCCGGCCCATTTTTGGAGTTTTGTTTTAAATTATGTCAAATTTGCCTTTTTTCCTCTGTTTTTTGTGTTGTTCCAATACACACAAAGGAAATAAACATGTGTATAACAAAACTGTGTAATTGCAATAATTTTCGGGGAGAAATACTTCATTTTCTGGAAAAAATTCAGGGGTGCCAACACTTTCGGCCATGACTGTATATAATGAAGAAAATTCTTTAAAGTGGTCCATAATATGTTTTGGAGCTCTTCAAACCCTTCAAATATTTAACAGAAAATTACACAGAAGCCTTAATACCTAAATACATCATTATTTATCATGATATTATGCTTTCAGTCTTTTAAAGAATTCTGCAGGGACATATTTATACACCTCCAAAGATAAGTTGGTTGCATTTTCTGCTTCTCAGATTCCAAATAATTCTTAACATATTCACTGATGTTGGTCTGGGCTCTGGTGTGGCCAGGACATTATTCTAGGAACACCAGCAGCTTTTTGCTTAATTTGTAAATTTCCTTCTTTTATGTCTATTTCCTTTTCTCAGTAATGGCTTCTTGACAGCTAGACATCCTTTCAGACCCACATCTCCTCAGAAAGATCTCCTGAAAATGAATGGAATATACTTAATGGATGTTTTGATTGAAAGTTAAAGAAGTGAAAGCTGGTGTCTGACTTTTGCACAGCACTGTGTATAAAGTTATTCCCCTAAGTAATGGTTGCTTATTGCACCTAGATAATATATTTTACAGACAGACAGACACAAGGCTTGTAGGTTTAGAGTGGTATTTTCAGGATGAGATGAGGGCAAGAGAAGGCAAGATGTGTGTAAATAAAAACCTTAAGAGGTAAATAAGTAAATAAGTAAACACAGGGCAGTGTTTGACACTAAGTGGATGTTTGGTGATGAGGGGTTTGCTGCCTGTGTCACAGCTAATGAGTGGCAAGAGGCATTTGGAAAGCTGCATTATTTAACAGGGCTGGATGACTGACTCTTACACACACACAGAGAACACACACTTGTCCAGCTCAGACAGGTCATTAATCAGCCTGCTCTGAGGACAGACAGGATGACCCCACCTATGTCTCCATCAGTGTATGCAGAGAGAGAGAGAGAGACTGAGAAAGAGAGTGAAAGAAAAAGCTGTCAAACCAGCCCTCCTCTTCTCTCCCTACATTTAGTACTCCACTGTAAAGTCTTCCCTCCAGCATTATTTCTTATTTTGCAATTCCCCATGGCTTTTAAAAAGTGCAAAACTGCCAGTGTCTCGCCACTGACCTCCACTTCACCCCATGGCATCAGCTATCTTTTTTTTTTTTTTTTTTGGAGTAACCTGTCCTTTCCTCCTGCTTCTCACTAATTTTCCTAACTCTCCTTGTATTTATTCCCTGTCCACCCCCAGTCTGGACTCTCTCTCTCTCTCTCTCTTTCTCTCTTCCACCACACAGTCTCTCTCTCCATCTCTCTCTTGGTCTCCTGTCCCAGCTGGTTGTGATATGTCCTCCCACACACCTCCCAATAGCATTCGACATAAATCACTGTCACTTAGCCAGAGCAGCGAAAATCAAGCTTGCTAATTTCATTTCACAATTAACAATTACAGTGCCTTGTCAAAACCTGCGCTTTTCCCTCAGCAAATAGGAATTAAATGGACTTCACAGACAGACACTGAAGTAATGGGACAAGTGTCATACAGTAGTTGTGTATACACGCACACAGACATACACACACCTCTCGTATCCTGTCCCACCCCTCAATCACCTTAATTAATTTCCCCACCTCACCCCTGTCAGCAGCTAAATGTGCGGCCACAGTTCTGGCATTTCAGGGTGGTTTGAAAATGACCTTGTGAACAGCGTCCAAGAGTCGGTTGAAGTCACAGTGACAGGCAGAGGGGGCCTGGAGGAAGCAGTGCTGTATTTTTGGACAGGCACCTTTATGGGCCGTCCATCACCCTGCCCTCCAGCATAACACTCCAGCCTTCACTCTCCCTACAGAGAGCTGCCTCACTCTCTGACTAACAGAGCTACTGACAGAGAGAGTGAGTGGGAGAGATTGATACAAAAAGAGAGAGAGCAAGAATCAAGACAATGAGAAGAAAAGAGACAAAAGACAGAGAAGGATAAAAAGGAGAAGTGAGAGAAAGACAAAGATGTGGAGAGAAGTGGGGAGAGAAGAGACAGAGATTGATATAAAAAGAGACAGCAGTTATCAAAAACAAGACACATGAAGCGAGAGAAAGACAGAAAGAAAGAGAGAGACAGAAAAAAGACATGTGAGAGTGAGACACAAAAGTGAACTGAACTAAACTGAACTAATGTCCTAAACCCCAGTTGCTCAGCCCAAACCCAGTCCTTAGTCCACACGGCTAGCTTGTTTAGAGACTAACTCACTGACCCTTAACCACAGAAGCCTCAGTCCAGCACTGCAGACCAGAGTCAACTCAGACTTAACCAAATAATCAAACAGAGCAAAAGGACAAATATGGAACATTGACACAGTGACACCAAAAACAGTCTAAATGACAGTGATCTGGAAGAGTGAGTTTTCAGCAGCAGAGACCGAGCCTGACCAGATACAGGTTCAGTGATCACAGTCTGGCCATAGAAATGGGCATATATATATATATAAGAACTTTATATATATATATATTTATATAAAGTTCTTCTCAGAGAGAGCAGACTGCTCACTGTGAGAGCGGTGAGGTCAAGACAGAGATGCACTTCCTCCTTGTGAGAAACTTGAAAATGACTCAAGAACATTTTCCTGCTGCCCCTGTAAAATATATCACATATACATAAAAAGTTTAATGTATTGTCGCTGTCCAATAAATAGCACCACCCTAATTGTCGACTATGATCATTATCATTATTATTATTAGGAGCAGTAATACGTACAGGCCTTTTGTGGTTCACCAAGAGAACTTCCACCTTTGAAGTCTAAGGTTGTGGGTTTAGATCCCTGTTATGGACGTTGAATGGAGCTGTATAAATTGTAGTGGAAGTATCACTTAGTGATCGGAATCGTTAAAAAAAAAAGACTTTTTCTTGGGGCAGTGGACTGGTGGTTAAGGAACCACCCTTGTGACCGGAAGGTCACCAGTTCGATCCCCTGAGCTGATAATATGTGACTGAAGTGCCCTTGAACAAGACACCTAATCCCTGACTGCTCCTCAGGTGGCGTGGACACTTGTGAGCATGTGCTCACTACCATCTAGATTGTGTTCTTTCACTAGTGTATATGCAGGTTTTTTCAATGCATGGATGGAGTTAAAATGAGGAGCTGTGGGATTAATAAAGGGCAACTTACTGTACTTTATGTGGTATTGTAGTAGTTCTGATTTATTTTATGTTCATATTTTTATTATTGTCTTCTTATTATGATTATTGTTTCACTTATTGTTAGTATCATTAACTATATAAT
This sequence comes from Pygocentrus nattereri, assembly GCF_015220715.1. Classification (NCBI taxonomy): domain Eukaryota; kingdom Metazoa; phylum Chordata; class Actinopteri; order Characiformes; family Serrasalmidae; genus Pygocentrus; species Pygocentrus nattereri. The sequence goes on from NC_051218.1 coordinate 18,134,158, forward strand.
TGTTTCAGCTTTAAATTCTGTATTATTTGACAACAATGTAGTCATAACAAAGAAGCTCCACTGTACTGACCTGAACTGAGAACTGAGATGGGAGGGAGGTAAAAGGTAAGAGACAGGAGTGAAGGAAGAAGGGGATGGGCTATGAGTCTGGCAGCACATCATCAATTGGAGAAGAAAGAGGAAGAATAGAGTGAGGGAGATGAGTGGAAATTGAGAGTGTGCTCTAGCTATTTCTATCAGTGACCCAGACTCAAGGCTCAGCTCACGATGGTGGCTCAAACACACGATTATCATCCTCCCTCAGATGTGTGTGAAAGAAAGAGAGAGAGAGAGAGGGAGAGAGAGCAGGAGCAGCAACTATGTGTGTGTGTGTGTGTGTGTGTGTGTGTGTGTGTGTGTGTGTGTGTGTGTGTGTGTGGGTTTGTGTGTGTGTGCGCTCAATAATGCCCGAGGCAGCGGAGATTTCAGACACAGCAGTGAGAAACAGCTTTGTTATGTAAAGCCACCATGTGGAATCCTCCACCACCTCGCCTTCATTATTCCTACTGCATTATTATCATTTATTATCATTCATTAGTGCAGATTCATTCCCTCTCTTTCCCCTGCAGTGGCCAGGATGAAGGACAAAATCTCCCTGTCCCTTTCTTTTCTCGCTCTGTGCTTTTATTGAGCTCCGTTTCCCCAAAAGCCTTGGCTTTGAGCCTGTGTGTCTCAGTAAAGTCTGTTTATGTGGCTGCAGGTGGGCAGGTGCAGCTAGAAACAGAAGATAATGCGTAAGAATCCCTGATTGATCCGATTCTGCAGGTTTGACCCCACTGGGGCATTGTAGGCAGTGGAGGGATGACCTTATCTCTGGAGCCCACTCATCAGTTCTTCAATCTCATAACTACAGTTCTAAAAAAATATTTAAAAAAAAATAGTTTAAGCCCTCTGTTACTGCCAAAAAAGGGCTTGAAGTGTGTTTTCATGTCTTTAATTTTGTTTACAGTAACAGATAACAGTATTCATTATTAACTAGTGCTAGCTGTATATCTCACTAAGTAACACTTTTAATTCACATACCTAACAGTTTGCTTTGTAAATAGCCTTTTAAACCAAATAATGTAGATAGCATAATGTTGTTTCCCACTAGCAACCCTGCGGGATTACTAATGTTAGCATCAAGCAGGCAGTGATGAATTAGGCCTTAGCTTAAATATGGCACTTGGAACATGTAGCTGGCATTCTAGTACCATATTCTTTAACTTGTATGTTGTAATGAATCTTCAGTAAAAACAAAATATTAAAGCCTGTTTGTGAATATAATTAGAGGTGTCTGTTATCTATCCAATCTGAACCAACCCCACCCACAGCACCACGTTTTAAATCTAAATTCACCTAACTGCAGCCCAACAAAATTCTCTAAGCCTGACTATAACCCAGCAAAATTCTGACCAAGCCTGATTGCAGCCAAACAAATTCTGTCCATCACAACTGTAGTCAAACATAATTCAGTAAGTGACTGTCCAAACATAGTAGCCTGTATTTTGAGAAAATCTGAATGTAGCTGGACATAATTCTGTCCTGGCTCAACTCTGGCCCAGTAAAATGGAACCTGGCAAAATTCTGTCCAAACTTGACTGCAGCCCAACAAAATTCTCCTAAAACTAGCTGTAGTTCGACAGAACTCTGCCCATATGAACTCTAGCTCAGTGAAGTTCTGTCCTACCATGATTGCAGGCCATCAGTATTCTCTCCAAGCAGTTATCTGACAAAATTCTGTCCTAACCCAACCGTAAACTGACAGAAGTCTGTCAGAACTTCACATTCCTAATGAAAGTGCTTGTTGGGTTATATCGTAGAGATAATCAAAATAAAGAGCCTAATATCAATGGTCCTTTAAAATTTTCCTTTAACTAAAGCAGGAGAAAATAAGGCCAAAATGTTTTTGGAGACCTGAACATGAAATTTGAACCTTTCAAACATTTAGAGCTCTAGAAATGTGTTAAGGGGCCAGGAGATCTATGTGTCTAAGCCTTTGAGGTCATCCTAGGACACACCTTTCAGACAGGCCCTCACAGCCCAGAAAAGCTTTCAGCCTCCCCCTCTTTAGCTCCCATCAGTGTCTTAATGGAGGCCAGGGTCTATTGAAACAGATGCACCCGCTGACCCCGCTCTCGTTGATCACCACAGATAATATATTTAGTCTGGCCTTCTCCTCCGCAGTTTTCCCCTAGCCACTGGAGTCGGAGCTTGCGTGAGAGAGCTTTCATTTGCCGGAGACACAGAGCACTGCTCAGGGTGCTGTAATTAATGGCTAAATGATTTTTTCGGCACGAAGCTGAAAAGCGCAAGTTTCGTCAATAATGTAATGTAGCGTGCAACCGGCATGGGAGTGGGTGTTAATGAGCCCATAGTGCTCGGGTGGGTGGAGCAGTAGGAGCAAGAGAGCAGCAGCATGGATAGAATTCACCCAGACATTTTATCGATGGAGTACAACCATAAACTTTTAAAGAGTACATGCACTCCAGCCTAAAACTGGTGTTTAATATGTTATTTTTTCATGTTATGTAGCCCAGGTTTATATCCTTCATGATAGAATACATGATTTTATTTCATTTTTATGTTTTCATTTATCAGTGTCTTTGGACTACAATACCCAACATGCATTTCGCATATACATCATACAGCCATTAGAGTCCCTGTGGTGTGAACCAATCCTGACAGCTGGCCTAGCTACTAATCTGTATTGTAATAAATACAACTGGGCTACTGTTAGTTGAAGTCTTACCTCATTTGACAAACCAAATTGTAAAGGAAAAGGAATTTTTATCTTTATTCTATACTAAATGGACACCAGAGACAGTTTTTACACTTTCAGCCAGAGAAAAGACACCAAACTGAAGTAAGAACTAGATAGCAAGCTTCTAGATTGTCACTGTCATCAGATGAGTTATTTCTGTTCTTGCTATATGATTATTCCATTCTCTCCTTTGTAACAATGATTTAGTAATATCAGCCATCTCAGTTTAGTTTTTGAGTTCAGGTTAAGGTTAGGATAAGAGCAGGTTTAGAGTTAAAGTAAATTTTGGTCAGTTTAGTAGTTTTAGTAAAACATCTAAAGTGGATAATCCAAATAGTATGTTCCTTCTGTGTTTATTAGGCCACCCCCAAAAATTCAACCCAAAGTAGTTATAGTTGGGGATTCCCTAATCATTGAACTGTAAAATCTTAATCTGAAGGCTGCAGCACTACTGTAGGATGTGAGTAAGCATGTTTGCAACAGACATAGCCATGTTTTTTTTTTCAGTTTGGATGGAGTGTTGTTTTTTGTATGATTTGGTATAAGTATCCTTTAACTCATTCACACTGCATTGCTTTTCTCGTGGCCATGCTTTTAAACAATATTGGTTTTCTGTTTATCATGTGACTTCTTGGTCTTATTCCATCCTTCAGCAGAGCAAATAGGTTTCAGGAACATGCACATGCACTGTGAGATGTTATTTACATGTCATTATTTTTGCTCGATGTAACAGAAATTTTATTTCAAAGAGCTATGTGTGAGAAATAATTCATGTTAGTTATCATCAGCTATCATAACTACTAAAGGACAGTAACTTCTGAAAGACGTATGTACCAACCCAGTCATACAGAACATGAGACTTTATTTAGAGATTTAAACATCTTTTTAAATGTTCTGTGCATTTATTTTTTGAAAATTCACAGAGGGACTGAAAAAGATACTCGATTGACAGGACCGTTCTGTTCTGACACAGTGAGTTTGTCCCTGTGAGCATCTACTTATAGCTTCACGCTCCCCTGGGTGCAGGTGTCATGGAAGCTCTTTCTGCCTGTATGAGCTACACCATGTAGCAGCCTGTTCACATTTCAAGCTTTTAAAAATATTTACATTGCTTTGATAGATGTAGAGTGATCGTTGGAGTGGTGGCTGAAAAAGCCACTTGCACCTGCTGTATATTTGCAGAGAGGTTTGAATGAGCTTTACAGAGTTGGTGCGGAATTCAAAAACATAGTCTTTAAAACTTCCATATTTATCATAGCAATAAAACACTTGCAAAATTATAAGTATCATTTAGAAAGGAATTTTACCACAAGACGCATTTTATGATGAATGTAACTTCTTGAGCATTTATATAGACATTGCTCTGTTTGGCAAAATGCATTCACGGGAGGCCTTTAAAGTGTTTATTACTGACATTAGCGCTCTTGACCTGTAGTGTTTTTGCTGCTAAATTAGTTTAGGAATAATTGCAGACATTCCCCTGCGAGTAATGAGTTCAGATTCTTGAGGACATTGTTTAGAGAGTGCTCTAGTGTCAGAAAGTGTTCTGCAGTTTACCTCTTTACTGTATACAGTACTGTGCAAGAGGCCGAGACCACCCTTTTTTATTTCAAGTCAGAGCTGCCATTATGTACAATTTGTTATTATTTCAATGTTAAGAAGGAAACAGAAAACATATATTCACTTGCAAAAGTCTTAGACACTTTATTTTATAGCACATTATTTTAAGCCACTTCTCTTGAAAATAAGTGTGTTTTTGCTTGTGAAAACACCATATATCATTAGAATAGATGCAAACACCCTTTTTTATTTCAAGTCAGAGCTGCCATTATGTACAATTTATTATTATTTCAATGTTAAGAAGGAAACAGAAAGCATATATTCACTTGCAAATGTCTTAGACACTTTATTTTATAGCACATTATTTTAAGCCACTTCTCTTGACAATAAGTGTGTTTTTGCTTGTAAAAACACCATATATCATTAGAATAGATGCAAACACATCTATAACTTGAGAAAAGCTCCATTAATTTGCATTAATTTAAAGTCCTTGTAGGTAATGAATAGTAAGCTTTAGTATGTAATAAGCCTGGAATGTTAAGCAGTTAAATACAGTGACAGGTAATCCTAGTAATCCCAAGCTCATTCAGTGTTGTGTACTGTATGTCAGTGGCAAATTAACAAAGGCTCTCCCGAGAAAAAAATGAGCTTTCTATGAATTGCTTCCTTTTCAGCACCTTCGTCAGAGGCTTTTGATCACTGCTTTGCATTTTAAAAGGAAGAACGTGTGTGTGATTTGGGTGATTGTGTGTATGTGTGTGTGCTCTACCTGGAGCCTCCTGAATTATTGAGTGCTTGTGTTGTGTAAGTGTCCCTTGGTGGGCCAGCAGCAGGCCTGCAGCGCTGTATGTCCGTGTGCCATATGTCCACTGAGTCACGTTGGACACGGTGTCCTTCACCCCACTGCCCCCCTGCAGCGCTCTGAAGCCTCCACCGAGTATGAGGGGGGCAACTCCAGAGAGACAATCACTACACTTCTGAACCTCAGGATTGATTTGACCTCAGACTTTCACTCTCACTATATCCTTTATCTTCTCTACCTTTATTGTCTGTTCAATAAGACCACAGAGATTTTTCTTCTTTTTTTCATTCTTTTTTTTAACGCTAACTCTTTCTCACTGCATCTCTTCCATTCTCTAACCCCACCCAGCAATTCCTGTTTAACCCATTAAACTCTAGACCTATTACTCAGTTTATCTTAACATTTAACTTAAAAAAATTGAGTTATTATTTTCATTTTACCATTCAATTCAAATGCAGTTATTAATGATGTACATATTGCAATGCACTAAAGAAACACTTTTCATCAGGGTGATGAGCTTAAATCTGGTCAATATACCTAATAAAAATTGTTGTAAATTTATTTTAAGATTATTGAACTTATTTCTAGGCATTTATGCATGTATGCTTATCCTTTTTAAGTGATTCAAGTGAAGTCAGATCATCTCTTTATATTGGCAGATAATTTTGCATGTTTTAAGCATTTTTCTTACATAAAGCAAAGTTATCTGCCAATATAGTGATATAACTGTAAATAAACAATCTTAAAATTAGCCAGACTTAAAACATTTTTCACTTGCAAAAGCAACATGTTTTTCAGCTCATTTCTCTGTAATACTCATAGATATGGTCCCAGTTTCTACATGTTCTAAATTCAAATCAACATCAGCATTGGCATCAGCAGATATATACATGAAAAATATTGGATATGGCCATTGGCCCACAATTTCCATTTCAAACAATCCCTAGTAATTACATAATTGAATATTTAATTGTGTAGTTATTTGCGCAGTTAATTGCATTTACATATGATTTACACTCTTTATGGAGAGGTTTGAGTCTGCACTTCTGCTTGTTTCAATGTCAAGAAACAATACAAACATGGCAAAAATCTAAAGCAAGTTTTTTTTGTGAAAAACAGACTCTGCGCAACAATAACTTTTCTTCAGGTCACAATCATAATGACATTTAATTACTACATACAAACACAATAGTACCAATGAAAGGTTTATAGAAATTTTCACATTTTTGCAAAATTTCTATTTTTTGAGATACAAATGACAATTAATTCATATCAAATGCTTCTGTTGATGAATTTCAAGGTCTAGCAACTACTGTGAATGACTCAGTAACTATTGTGAAACTACTTTATAATATTTATATTTGTAGAGAGTGAGGAGTGGACCTGCTGATCTACATTTTAGATTTTACAACGTTGATTCATTACTCTGTAAAATCATAGGAACATTCACTTTATCTCCTTTTCTCTTGCTCTTTACCAGGCACTTCCTGTTTAAGACATCATCGGGGACCACGCCCCTCTTCAGCAGCTCATCGCCAGGTTATCCTTTGACTTCTGGCACGGTGTATTCACCCCCACCACGACTTCTACCCAGAAACACCTTCTCCCGAAGCGCCTTCAAGCTGAAGAAACCCTCGAAGTACTGCAGCTGGAAATGTGCAGCTGTGACGGCCATCGCTGCTGCTGCCCTGCTGGCCATCCTGCTCTCCTACTTCATTGGTAAGCACCACACTCACAGATCTGGTTTACCAGTGACACCCATTGAATAGTTCTCTAGGGAACCAAATGTGTTTTTCCTTTGACGTTACTCCAAGAAACCCTTGATGCCTTTATTTTAAAGTGTTCATTTTGGTGGGATAGCTGCAGTTACACAGTAGTGTGGTTGTGCACAGAGTGTTACAAATTATCCAGAATCCTCTGTTAATGCATGTAGATTTGGCAGTTGTTTGTTCCACTGGTAGTGATCATGACGTTTGATGCCTAGATACGCAAGTAGTTCCCTTGTTGCTACAATCTATACTTCTGCACATGTGCTTGTGTGTGTGTGTGTGTGTGTGTGTATGTTCCCATGGTTGTACTGATTAATCCAGATGCTTCCGCTCTTTATTGGATATGCCTGAGGAGGAAAGTTCTCCAGCTGATTCCTCCCAATCTGCCTCTGCTAGAAGCCTCTGATTACAGTTCTCTGATGGGCTGCATTATTCATTGGCCCACTCATAGCTACTCCATACTTCATTATTGTTCCATACGAAAGAAAGGGGCTGCACTTTGGCTTGAAACTAGGGCTGTGAAGGACATCATTGAGAGGGTTATTATTTTCTGAGCAGGCTCTTTGACCTCTTTGACATGGTTTTGTGTTTGAACTTAGTAGGTGGTTACAAGGTGATGAAAAAGAGGTCCTTAGCTTCGTATATTCCATGCTGCATTTCATTGTGCAATGATACAGTGGAGGAGTAGGTCCTCACTCTTCCCAGGTCATTAAGCCCATTCTGAAGATATAAATGGGGTCAATGGGCATAAGGACAATGGTAGTAAAAAGCGATGTTAGCGGATAAGGTTTTTTTAGGTCCAGTGCTCTAGAAGGCCAAGGATTCCTTTTCAAAATATTTAACAAGTTTTCAACAAAGCTAAGGGTTTGGTTGTCAAATGTTATGAATTCCATTAATTCCTATTGCCTTTCTGCTGTCAGATACAACTTTTTCATGTCTTGCAAATGTCAGTTCCAGGGTTAGCTGAGCGACTCGTTTAGCATTACTGTTAGTTATAAACTCTGATTTTTTTTCTCATGCTGTGATTCCAAGTGTTTGGAAGTAGCAGATCTACCTAATATGTTTTTATTTCATTTAATAAAAATAATTATACACAACAAACATGTCTTCTGCTAGGGATAAGCATTTTAGCCATTTTTGTTGCTTGAATGTTTATATATTATAATTTTATAGCTTTTAAATATCCCTAGAAAATCGGCTATACTGTTTCCAATTTTTAAAAAGTCATGTGTGCAGCCAGCATAAGATGTGCTATTGTGATTTATCTTTGTTTTTTTCTGGCATATATACATTTTGTTTTGAAACATTAGGCCACATCTCTTGGTTTGACTTAAAGTAAAGTGCTTGTGTCATGACGTTCTGTGAACCTCTTTGTTTACATGCTTGGTTAAAAACTTTTTGACAAGTGACAACATAATACATATTTGTATTCTTGTTTTTGTGTTCTTAACTACAAACATCTTATTTGCATATCTGATCAATTGAATCAATATTATGAAACTGGATATACATCAGAGGTGCACTGTGCATCTAAAATAAGTGGCAATTAGCTGGTATGAGTAGTGCGTTATTCTTTTGGTAGAAATGTTACAGAAGCATTCAAAAATAGTGTGAGTGCATGTTATCTGTGTCAGAGATTAGCCAAAATCAAAAGCATTAAACAATAAATATAAACAATAAATTGGCTGATAGTTGATTGCTTCAACATTGTCAATTTGCTCTACTGATTAGAGGCTTTTGGACAAACTTATGGAGTCTATGCCAGATTGAGTGCATTCTGTCACAATAACATAAGAGGGAGGTACTAAATATTAATAAGTTCAGAAATTCATTTTAACATTCAAAGATTGTACTTTTCACTCTTGTTGTTATACTGACAATATAATTTGTATAGAAAAACATTGTAATAAATTAGAAAAGAATGCAAAATATTAGCATTTTTACCCACTGTATATATTTAAATAACATCACCCCATACTGACCCAAGTATTTTGATGCTGTTGTAATAGAGAGAGGGAGAGGGAGTGAGAGAGAGATAGAGAGAGAAACTAAGGTTAGTTTTACATGACCCTTATTAGAATCCTCCACCTGAACCACAAAGCTCAGCTCCAGCCATACTCCTCTGTCCCCTTCATGTACCCTATGTGTCCCCCTCTAAAAGCCCTGAGCTGAGGGCAGATGTGTCATCCAGCCCTGCCCACCAGCTCCCCAAGGACCACACTCAACAGATGGGGCAGTCAGCAAGTGCAGGAATCAGCACAAGCTCTGCCCCCTCCATCTCTGCTCCTGTATTCAAATATCTGCATGCCTTTTCTGCGTCCTTGAGTGCTCCGTGTGCCTTTGTGCTGGATCAGCCGGCAGCCCCTCAGGCTTCACCGGCCCCCCTCCGCTCTGCACAACCATCTATCTAGCTGAATGGAACGGCGGCTTAGTTTACAAGCCCAGCAAGCATCACACAAACACTGATGCTTGAGATTTCTGTCCACAATAGCCAGAGGCAAACAGGTGGTATCTTCATATTGCAACCAATAAAAAGGCTTGTCATCGCTTCCAAGTCTTTTAGCATTGTCAGTTCTTATACAGAAGCCCCTTTGGTCTAATAGGTTGTTGACAAAACTTTCTTGCAGCGTAGGTCAGATTTTATCCTTCAAAGTCATTATCATTGGCAATAACAAATACATTGTGTTTTGTTGCGATTTTAATTTGATGAAAAGTTATTGTGTAGTCATACTACTAATAACTATAGATGTTTAACGGTTATGAGAAAAATGTCTGCTGTGAATCATTGCCCGTGTTTATACTGTAAGTTATTTTAATATCCACTGAATATGGGTTTGGAGTTCTTTAGGAGTCTATTTGTTTGAATCTCCTTCATAGATGGTTAAACCAAAGACTTTAATTGTGTAGCGACCGAAGTGAACTGACATTCTCTCCCTCCGGCCTCTGTTGTGCGTATGTGTGTGCACGCGTATGTATGTGTGTGTCTAACTTAACACACTGAAATGTGCTGCCACAGCACTTTCACTAATGCAGACAGTGTCTGCAGTTCCACTGAGACCAACTCAACTGTCCAGGGACCAGTGGGGTGATAGAAGGCAGTGGAGGAGAGAGGAGGAGAGAAGGAGAAGAGTTATTTTTGTTTTCCTCATCCTTTACGGCTGCTTAAAAGACTCCACTTTGCCTCATCTCCCCTGCAGGGATGAATTACTGCCACAGGTACTGTAGCGGGACCTCTCCAAAACCATGCAGTCAGGAGAGAGTGTGTGAAAGAGAGAGAGAAAGAGAGAGAGAAAGAGAGAGAGAAAGAGAGAGAGAGCCTATAATCACACACCAGAGATGGAGTTCGAGTCATCACTTGGAGTCACACTGGGCAGACTGAAGACTCCTGAAGTTTCAGCATGAGAAACAAAGTAAAAAAATGGATTACATTAGCAGAACCAACATTAATAAAGAAAATCAACAAGACCTTTGGTTGCCATGGTTGCCAAAGTGTGTGACTTTGTCTATCAGTTTTGCTATGTTCCAGTCATTCACCAACATCAGGTTCTACACAGTTTAAAAGAACTCTCTTTGTACAAAATTTCAGCTGGGTCAACTGTTACACTAGTTGCCTTAGCATAGTTGCCATGCATACTACAGGCTAGTCCACGGAGTTTTGAGTTGCTTTACCTCTTTTCTTTCAACACAATGTTTACTGTGTGTAGCACTTCAGTTCTGTCCATCAAATTGAAGGTATTTCTATAATGAAAGGCTTGATGTTTTAACTCTCTGGGGTCCACAAACTCACCTGCATGTCTCTATATCTAATACAGAGTAGAAATAAGATTCAAATACTTCCTGAATCTGTACAGTTTAGATTTTTAATTCCATCTTATCGAAAGATTGTACATGACTCAAATCTAGAATGATGAGGCTATGAAGACGGATTGAGATACACATCATCTATCTCTTACTATGTGTAATCGGTAGATTTGTGGATCTATCTACATTTTATGTGAAACTGGCCGGTGGACACTCAGAAAATCACTAAGGACTTCCATCACACCAGAAACGCTTTATTCTTCAGAGACATGTGAATTGGCATGCAAAGAGTTTACAGCCTCAAAAGTTTTTTGGAAAGTAGTGAAAAGCAGAGCTTTTTGACATAAAACATATGGGTATCAGGGTGTACAGGTGCCTTTAAAGATGAAATTAAGAAAGAAAAAAAAGGGTTAAGCAGTTCTCAAACTTGGCTTCTTTAGTAGGATTTACACGTGTACAATGCAATGCCTGGAGCTTTACTAACCAGTATAAACTTGACTTGTACATGAAACCCAGAGACTCGAGACTCGACTCAGACTCACATCAAGCAACTTGTGAATATTTCATACACACAAATCTGTACTGTCATGAGAAGACATGAGAGGAAATGAAAGGAAAAGAGAAGAGAAAAAAGAAGACAAAAAATGAAAAAGGAAAAGAAGGGAAATAAGAAGAATGTGAAGGAAAAAAGAAAGCAAAATAAAAGAAAAAGGAAGAGAAGAAAATAATTGAAAACAAGAAGAGATTAAAAATAAAAAAGAAATGAGAAGAAGTGAAAAAAGAAAAGTAGAGATGAAATAAAAAAGAAGAGGAAGAAAGAGATGTGAAGAGAAAAAGAAGGGAAGAGAAGTTAAGAAAAAAGACCAAAGCAGAGGGCACATAAAAAGAAGAGAAAGGAAAATGAAGACAGGAAAATATGACAAGTGGAAAAGAAAAGAAATGAGAAGAAAAAAGAAAAGATGAAAAGAAAAGAGAAATCAAGAGACGTGAAGAGAAAAAGAAGGAAAGAGAAGTTAAGAAAAAAGACCAGAGCAGAGGGCACATAAAAAGAAGAGAAAGGAAAATGAAGACAGGAAAATATGACAAGTGGAAAAGAAAAGAAATGAGAAGAAAAAAGAAAAGATGAAAAGAAAAGAGAAATCAAGAGACGTGAAGAGAAAAAGAAGGAAAGAGAAGTTAAGAAAAAAGACCAGAGCAGAGGGCACATAAAAAGAAGAGAAAGGAAAATGAAGACAGGAAAATATGACAAGTGGAAAAGAAAAGAAATGAGAAGAAAAAAGAAGAGATGAAAAGAAAAGAGAAATCAAGAGATGTGAAGAGAAAAAGAAGGGAAGAAAAGTAAAGAGAAGAAAATAGAAATTATCATTCCATGCACTCCTGATCTCTCGCTCATCACTGCGTGGAGAGGATACCACAGCAGGGAGGTGGTTGCTAGGATACAGGTGAGTGGTCCTGATGCAAAAGAGGAGCAGGTCTGTCATCATGCGTTGTGGAGACAAAATGCTGTGCGGCTCCCCTGAGCTCCGTCTGCTCTAAAGACCACCTGATTCCTGGGGATCATCCATGATCAAACAGAGATAGAGAGATGGAGAGAGCAGAGAAAAGGACAGGGACAGATGGAATGTGTAATAGCGATAACGAGGTTTAGGCCCCTCCAGGCTTCCATCCTGATTCCACGGGCTCTGGTCTAGACGGCAGACGGACGAGCGGTGAGGCGGGGATCAGATCGCTACGAGCGAGCAGAGCACTCCTGGATCCACTGGACAGAAGGAGGCTGTGCACACACACACACACAGGGCTTATATTGCCTTTGTGGCTAAGTCAGAACTGTTTCTGACTTCCTGGGAAAAGTCCACTGGAAGGGCCCTCCAAGTTGTAATTCATACTCACTCTGGCTTTTCAGGGTTGCAATTCTGTGACATTGAATTAACATGGTGGCAAACATAGTGCAAAGTAAGAACAAGAAGGAGATTAAAGGCTTTTAATTTTTCCTGATCTCTGAGTAGTTGCTTTGTGACTGTCGTGATTGTGAAAAGTGCCGAACAAATTACGTAGAATTTTTGTATTTTTGTATGATACGCTTTAAGATCGCTAAATGCAAGAAAATACCTGGAAAATTGGAAGGATTACTCTGTCTGTGTAAGATTTGGAGAATTCTGATCAAGCTGTCTGCTTTCATGTCCTTTCTAATGCTAGCAGCTACTACTAATAAAATAAGTGAAGCACTAACCAAACAGCTCATTAATTCACGCTAAGAGTGAAGGGTGTATTTTTAAACCTTAACAGTGTTTCCATACTGCAGTCTTTTATTAAAAAAAATAAAGTAATTCTCTTTCCCATTATATTGGCCAGCTCCCATTAAATATTTTCTACTTTTCTGTTGTTACTCCTGTCTTTTGTTTTATAGCATTCATTCCTACCATACTTCTAATTTTCAAAGGTGTTCCTCACTATCGAGATATCTCTGAATGCTTACTGCTTCCTTTATTCTTGGACAGTATGTGTGTACTGTATAAAACCTATTTGAGAGCTTTTTAGGCTCTCATAGCAGACAGGCATGCACTGGCTTACTGTGAGCCTCAAACAGTTGAATCCCCTGAGCTACGCAGTTGGAAATAGCAAGTCATGAAATACTGAGAGCCTGGTTGTCATGAACTTAGGCTTAATTAAGAGAGGAACAATGGCCAGATGAGGCTTCTCTTTGGCATACACTCAGTCGTTTGCAAGTTTTGGAGCTGCTGGTCAAATGACTTGATTTGTTGATATGTTATATTTTAATTTTGTGTTTTTGTCAGTTCATCATGAAATGTCCACATAATGTAAAGGGCAATTGCATGTTCATAATTGTAGTAAAACATTTTTTAAAAATCATGGAAGTTACAAGGAGTTTTTTTTTTTTGTGACAGCAATGGTAAACAAGTGCATAATAAATTGCCCACCCTTTCCACTGACTGTGTTAGCGCCCTTGAGCTGAGTAGAGGTGTGCTTGTGTGTGTGTGTGTGGTGTGGGCAGTGTCACCTCTATGTACACTGGGACACTGAGGCTGCTCATACATCAATAGAGACAGGCAGTGTGGCGAGTGTCATAGCAGTTTCCTCTTTCTTTCTTTCACTCTCTCTCTCTCTTTCCTCCCATTGACCGCCAATGAGTTGCACTGTCCTTAACTTAAGCCACTGACCTTCTCGCCAGTCTGCTGTTGCTTCTCTGTAATGTCACGTTATTGAGCCGCTTACCCTCTCTGCCCGCTGGTGACCGAAGCCCAGACACTTTCATGGCCAGAATATTCCAAATTTGTGAAAAGTGCTTTGTTTCTTTTCTGCTTTCAGTAGCAAAGGTCCCGCAGGCTGTGAGGAGAGTATGAGAAGTTTGTACGTGTGCAGTTTGCATTTGAACACAGCTGCTTCCTAAGTTGTTCTCTTGACCCCAAGGTGACCTTAGCATGTCACTTCACAGAAGGCTAGTGGGAGCACGAGAAATAAAGAAAGAAAGAGAAAGAGATGTAGCCTGCTCAGAAGGCATTAGCATATGGCGCATATGGAACAGGAAGCATATGGTGTGTACAGTGCGTCTGTTTCAGTATCAGCAGGGTCTATCGCTGCGAAGCTGGCCTCTCTTAACAGACTGCAAGAGGCCGAAAGGAGTCAGAACAAGGGCGAAGGGACAGAAGTTCAGGGAGGAGCGAGAGAGCTTTTAAATTACATGTCTGTTTCCCTACAGAGGACTAGCGTGGATGCAGAAGTCTGCTGTTCAGTTCGGTTCAGTAAGTTTTATTACTCTGATCCCATTTACATACATTAGTGCACAAGCATTAAAATAACAAGAACAAATTAAATTTTACGAATATTAGTAAATGAGTGCAATGTACTTTAACAATTAAATTGTTCAAATTTAGCAGATTTTAAATATGTTCATTAATAAGTTACATTATGTAATGCTACCTTGGACTGAGTAGGGCTGCAGTGAATGAGAGTTTTGTTCCATGTCAGAAAAGTTTTTTTTTTCTGTACAGCTGTAGTTTTGCTCCTTATCTGTGTCATTGAACAACAGTCTTTGTAGCGTAGCAACAGCAGGCATCACATCTGAGGCTAATGCAGCTGAGGAGGTCACTTGTGGGATGCTGTGCCGTGTCTGAGTCTCTTGATTGGCTGCTTGAGCTATAGTTGAAAGGAAATGTGTGATTTTAGAAATCTTGGTATCTGATGACTCTCACTGCCCATTTGAAGAGACGATAGTCTGCAATTTATATACTCATACTGTACAAAAATGCTCAGACCATGAACAATTTTAAATAAAGCCGTTTCATAAGAATAATTCTCTGTACGGAACAGACACTGAGAACCCTGAGAAACTGAGCTGCGCTGCTAACACTGTGCACAGAAGCTAAAGCCAGGCGGTGATGTACATGGTAGCACAGTACAGTCTCTCTACAGGAAAATCACCATATTAACACTTATGCCTTGCAATTGTATTTAGTAAAACAGTGTAAAGTTGGTATAGGTACACTTTGGTAGCAAACGATTTTTTCGCCTCTCTACCTGGCCTACATGTCTCCAACCATAGTGGGGAGGTGGTTGTGAATGTGTGTTTAAAAATGGGATAAAATCACACAGTGTTGCTCTGGTGGAGATATCATACCAGGGCAGAATGTTTAAAGCGACCAGTGGCTTTGTGTCAGACTGTCACAGAGTCAGTAACACTTCTCTGTGTGAGCAGAGCCTTCTTCATTGCATTTGTTCATTAGCACAGCACTGTACACTCACTTACATGACAGTAGTTATGAGCCCATTACCAATATGGGTATCAGTGCATCACTAGTTTAATATGATTGTATGCCTGTTATCAAAATAATATAATGGCATTTTATCCATATTATTTATTTATTTTTCATTAGAAATTGAAAGTATTATGTTCTTTGGAGGGCGGCACGGTGGCGTGGTGGGTAGCGCTGTCGCCTCACAGCAAGGAGGGCCTGGGTTCGATTCCCCGGCCGGGTGACCGGGGTCCTCTCTGTGTGGAGTTTGCATGTTCTCCCCGTGTCTGCGTGGGTTTCCTCCGGGTTCTCCGGTTTCCTCCCACAGTCCAAAGACATGCAGTCAGGCCAATTGGGTGTGCTAAATTGTCCCTAGGTGTGAGTGTGTGAGTGACTGTCTGTGTCTGTGTGTCTGCCCTGCGATGGACTGGCGACCTGTCCAGGGTGTATCCTGCCTTCCGCCCGAAGACTGCTGGGATAGGCTCCAGCTCCCCCCCGCGACCCTGACGGAGAAGCGGCTTGGAAAATGGATGGATGGATGGATGGATGTTCTTTGGAACACATTATTTGTTAAAGTATCACAAAAAGATTCACAACTTTGCAGTCAGGCCACAGTAAGTCAGGTGTATACATATGTATACGTACAGATACACATAGATGCATTCACAGTGGTGTTCACATATACTTGTCAAAGACTAACAACAGACTTGAAAAACAATAACCTGGATAGAAGGGTGGAGATGTAGTGGAATCAGGATTGATGACTACTTCCTATTTAAATTTAATTATTCCATATCTTCCATTATTGACATTGCTGCCATTATTGACATTGCTGGGCTCTATATTTTAACAAATTTCTGCTTCTGTAGTCTCAAATTGTGTTATCGCTTCCATATTATGTAGTTTCCATAAATGCTGAATCCAGGACTCATATGTTGGGACAGTAGTTTTCAGCCAATTAACAGTTAAACTTTTAATGGCTGCTGCAAATAAAGTTTGGAGACGGTAGATTTGGCACCTGTTATCAAATCCCTGTGGGACAACTCCTAACAAAAGTATTCTTAAATTACATAAAATCAAAATTCAATTCAATTAAAATTCAGTTCATAAGTAAAATCTTTCATTTTCACATTTTACCCTCTCCCACATTTTCATTTTCATTTGTTCTTCTGCTTTTTATCTTTCTCTTTCTCATTCCCTTTGTTTCTTTTCAGTTCTCTCTCTCCCTTTCTTTCTCTCTCTCTCTCTCTCTCTCTCTCTCTCTCTCTCTCTCTCTCTCTCTCTCGGATGCAGTTTAATACAGTTCAGTTGAGTTCAGTTCAGTTTAGTTCAATTCAGTTCTATTTCAGTGAAATTAATTCTGATAGATTCTGTTCAGTGAATTTAGTAGTTCAACACAGTTCAATTCAGCTGAATTTAATTTAATTCAATGCAGTTAAATTCAAATTAGTTCAATGTAGTTCTATTAAATTCAGTTCAGTTAAGTTCAGTTGAATTAACTTCAACTCAATTCAGTTTAATCCATTTCAATTCAAATGAGTGTCACTGATAACATGATAAATAGAATCAGCATGCAGAACAAATTTATTTACATTAGAAATGTAGATTTATGTAGTTTTTCTCTCTCTCTCTCTCTCTCTCTCTCTCTCTCTCTATCTCCCCCTTCTGTATTCTCTCTGCCTTATTCTCTTGCTCTACTTCTCTGTGCCCTTGTCAATTTTGCCTGATGTATCTCATGGTTCTCTCAGAGATCAGAAGAGTGCAGGTACATGAGTCTGACGCTGCTCTGAGCAGTCACAGTCTGTCAGTATAAGCCGCGATGTTGTGGCTCACCCTGCCCGCAGCGAGCCAGACAGCGGCCGGGCCCAGTTCTCTCTTTTCCACGTCTCTCTCTCTCTGTGCATCACTTCCTCTTAAACAAAGGCTGAGCATGCCAGCTCTGAAATGAACCTCTTTCATCTGTCTCCATTGCTCACTCTCTCTCACACTCTCTTTTTGCCTGTCATTGACTGACTGGTGGCTTCCTTCAGATCAAGGGCCTGTACGAAACCGACAACCACCCAGTCCAAAGGCCTCACTAAAGATTAACTCAGCGGCCTACTGTAAAGAATTAATGACCCTTTTTGAGGGCGTTTCATTGATTCTGGCTCTTCCTGCCAATCCTTTAATAATCAGCAGTGAGATTTAAACCTGTCTTCTTCTGTGATGTGTCCAATCAATCTGGCATCAAGTGAGGAAGATGCTAGGGCTTTCTACAGCAGTGGTTTTTTGTGGGTGTGTATGTCTGTCTCTCTGTTTTGTCAGACTGGCTGTTTGTGTATATGCTGGTTTGTCTGTCTATGTCCATGTTTATTGGACAGGATGGAATGGGCTTATGTTCCAGAGATGTAAATCTTTGACCTCATGATGATTCAGTTCTTTTACAGTTCTTTGGGAAATGATTCAGGGAATCATGAAAGTTCAGCACGAAACCTCAGTTAACTATTTATATAATGTTTGATATGCCTCCCAGACACAACCACTTCTAAGCACCAAACAAAGAAAAATGCCAACAGAACTCCTCAGACCAAATTGTGGCAGTAAATTAGTTAGAATTATCAGGCTAAGAGAAGTAAAAAGGTGTTATGAGTAAACATAATTCAAACATAAACTATACTCATCTGGAGGATTGTTCTGTTTTTATTCCATTCTAGAAGCTGAAAAAGGTTTGGGTTAAATTAGGTAGAAGACCACATTCACAGCTTAATGGCAAAACTCTTAACAACTAGCTCGCTCTAAGATAAGCTAAACTTTATTTAGGTTAATATCATGTTTGTCTATAAATAATGTTATAAAAAAGATTAGCTTTTTGTGAGATCTACTGTTATGTTTGGTTTCAGCCACTCAAACCTGTTCCTTATTAAACATGGAAATGTGAGGTTTTAGGACCACATCATACATCTGAATGTATTAACGTCACATGAGTCAAAAACCAGGTCCAGCTTGATGTTTAGGTCTCAAATGGAAAATCAGCATCATACTGATTACGATATGATGAAAGTAGAAGATAACTCACTTACATCCTCAGCAGATATTTACCAAGTTTTTGCTGAGGTCTCTTCTGATACTCTCTCAGTGTGCTCGCAATCATCCGATTCATCTGCCTAGGAAAGGGGTCATCAAGACGGAAACACAAAATACATAAGATGTTCTTCTGCATATTGCATGTTCTTGCACATTTCCACCAGAGAGGTCTCCAAATCCCTAAAACTTACATACTGTTGCTGTATGTAATTTTTAATTACATTACTGGGCATCATTTAGGCGTGATGCAACGCAGACATAATAGACAGAGAATAACCTGTAAACAATAGTTTTCAATAACTTTGCAAATTATATAAGATACAGAATTTAGATCTTCAGGTTCTGATCACATTTCAGACATGGAACTGTTTTGGAGTTATATCTAATATAGTTGATTATAGTCTAACACTGCAAAATTGAAGTACCACTTTTAGATCAATAAACACCATTAATTTGATCAGTTTATCTGTTCTTTAAATTACTCTTAACAAAGTAACTCTAGCAGAAGCTTGTTCCTCCAGTGAGTAAAGCTAAGTGTGGCTAGCGAGACAGAGCACATACACATACAACCAGCCGCAGACATGCCTTAATATTTCATAACTATCTCTGAAAGCATGTTTTCAAAGACAAAACATTAACTTTAATACACACACTTGCATATGCTCATGTGTAAGAAGGCAGGGAAGAGGATTGTTAACTACTGCCCCAATGCACACTGAACCTGCATAACACTAATTGCACCACTCGTTCATTATACACTTACTCCACTGATTTCAGTTCCACTCTATTATATTTTAATTCAAACAGTATTACGCCTGTAATAAGCTTTTGGTTCAGAGAGTGAGAGAGAGAGAGAGAGAGAGAGAGAGAGAGAGAGACAGAGAGAGATGCAGAGAGCGATGAGTTAGGGAGTCATATTAAAGGCAGACTGTGTGTGTGTGTGTGTGTGTGTGTGTGTGTGTGTGTGCGCGTGTGTGTGCATGTGTGTGTGTGTGTGCTGTCTCACTGTAGCATTGATCTGGCTCAGGATTTCAGCTGCCTCTCATTTCCTGTCACTAATGTGAATAGATGAGCCATGAGGCAGACATGAACACACACACACACACACACACACACACACACGTGTGCACACTGTAATATAGACCTTACTCGCTGTCTCTCAATCTAAGCAGGAAATAAGGTGTGTGTGCCCAGTCACCAGTCACTCTCTCTGTTGAGCTGAGGACAGCATGCAATCAGCTCTGCTAACAAAACACTCTCTCTGCCTGTGTGTGTGTGAGTGAGGGGGGGGGGGGGTGTTTTTTTGACATTCTTGGGACAAAAATGAGAAAAAATACAGATAACATACAACTCCAGGAGAAGCAAAACGATCTTGTCTTTTTTTCAATTCGCTCCCCAGTTTAACCTTTGCCAGTTCTGCCTGCTAGCTAGGTCCTGCCCATTTACACAAAGTTACCAAGCTGGGAGGGTGAAGGTATGTGCTTTCTCCAAAACACATGAAGCCAACCCCTACGTCTTTTTCAAACTGCTGCAACATCTTTGGAGAACACAGAGGGCTTGGAGGAGAATGCTAACTGCCAACTTCTGTTACATTAGCTAACACACATTCACATTATGTAAAATACCTGGCATAAGCCTGTATAATTGTCCTAAGTAGTTAGAATACGTACACTTTATCAAGGTCATTACACATTTTAAGTGAAGTGAGCTTTTTTTTTTTACTTTTTATTTGTTTTGAGACAACAAACGAGCAAAAAAAACATTCCCGACGACACCTCTATACTGCATCACTACATCATTAAAGATTATATACTTAAAATGTCTATTTAGAGATGAATAATAGTAATGATAGTTGTAATAATAATAGTGAAAATAAAAATAGGAATAAAAGGAAATTTTTAAATGGTAAGTTTCACAAAAGTGAGATATGACGTGAGTTTTTTAATTAGCTTTTAAATGCAATGGAAACTCATTAACAGGCTTTTTAGTGAAGTGAGAATCACAACTAACTGGTTATTCACAAACACCTGTTTATGTTCAACAGCAGGATCAGTATATGCAACGTTTTCACTGAAAACACATAGAAATACAAGATTCTCACACACACATTTCTAAGCCGCTGATCATTCTGGGTTGCGGGAGGAGCTGGAGCCTATCCCAGCAGTCATTGGGTAACGATTCAGTATAAAAATCCTGCTTCTGAGTGCTGTAAATATCTAAGCATTTAAGCCATCAATAGAAGATGCTGGCAAAGCTGTTCATAACCAGGGGTCCAGGAGGAGCACAATACCCCATTCCACAGGCCTGACGGCACTTTGTGATAGAAGGAACACCAGCTAGTGGTATTTTTAAAATACTGCTATAAAAATAAATTGGCAGAACCCATCTGACTATACTAAAAAAAAAAGAAAGAAACATTGTTATACAGTGTTTTACTGGGGTTTTACTGCCCCTATGTGTGTGTGTGTGTGTATGTCTGTCTGTCTGCCCTGTGATGGACTGGCGACCTGTCCAGGGTGTATCCTGCCTTCCGTCCAATGACCGCTGGGATAGGCCCCAACATGGTTTTACACAATGTGCTCAGGTGCCTAAAACTTCTCAGTGCTGTATATATGGGGACTATATATAACCTAACAAGTTAGAAAAGTAAAGGCATGTGATTATGAAAGTACGTGGGTTTTGTCATGTTTGAAGAAGAGAATTGATTGTTTCTTATTTGAGCATGAGCACGTGAGGTATGTAACATTCAGCTCCAATCATGCGCAAGTGTGTGTGTTGCTAACGTAGTGAAAGCGACGAAAGGACAATTGCTCTAACCTTTGAATTACAGTCAATGAGGTTTTGGTTTCATCATTAGACTGCGCCGCTCCCCGAAGGCAGAGGGGGGAGAGTGTGTTACTGCTGGAACACTCTGATGGGCTAGGATGCTACTGATTGCTTCTCTCATTAACTGTGCATTTGAAGCTACTCCTCTCCCTAGAGGCACTGGCCAAGACTTGCATGCACGCACAAACACACACAAGTACACACACATACACACACACACATGCAGGGCCTTTGGGTCTTTCCCAAGCTTTGTAGTTGAACTTCAAAGCCCTTTGACCAGGCTCCTCATTTGCTGTGACTTTGCCCTCCAGTGTTGCCCTCTACACACACACACACACACACACACACACACACACATGCTGCCCATCCAAGGTCTGTCCTCTGGGATCTGTGTCCATTCTCAACCATTGAACTTCCAAAAGACCTGATGCACCCAAAGACCCCGACCATTAAGTATAAGTTATGAATTTTTTCAGGATATATATTCAGTCTGAGATTCTATGTAGGACAATTCACTTGCATAAGGGAGGGAAAAGTCAAAGGAAAATAAGTTAAAAATGGAGTAAAAAATAATCAAAATATGTAGAGAAACGGAGACTCCTAACAATACCATAACCCTCGGTAGATCACCAAAACTGTTCCCATCAGATGAACAGCACTGGTCTTTCAGAGAGAGGAGAAACTCAAGCTCCACTCTTGTTTAAGTTCTGAAAAAATCCACAGGCGTTTCTGTCCATCCTTCCACAGTAAGAAGACAATTCAACACTATGAGTCTGAAAGTATGTTTCGCTGTGAAAAACGTGTTGCTGAACAAAGTAAATAGACAAAATAGATGAAAATTTACATATCAAACAAAGAAAAAGTTGATTGACCACCCTGGATTTCAACATCACTGAATGTCTTTGGGATTACCTGGATCATGAGAAGCAGAAAATGACTGAACTTTAGAGGTGTCAAAAAATATTGTGGATATAGTGGATTTCTTTAAACTAAAACTAAAATGTACAGTATAATTTTGTGCAAAGGTCTTGTAGACCTAGCCATTGTGTTATTCAGTTCACAAGACTGTCATGCCATCTCTAAAACAACTTGCCCTGTATTATCTACATATACTCATTCTTCTCAAGGCATTAAACATCACACTTTATGACGTTGAATTCTCATGTGCTGGCATGCTCATCTCTTTTATGACCTCGTATGGATGATTTATAAAAATGCTGTTGTGGACAGTGAGGTTTTTTAAACTGAAGGAGGGAAAGACAGTTTTTCGAAATATCTGGATGTGTGAGATGTGTGGATGCCTCAGAGGCATTTAAATATTCATTTTCAGGTTGGTAGTTTGGGAGATGCTAGTGGAAGCAGAAGCAAGATTATATATGTTTTTGCCAAGTGGAAGCACCTCTTTGGCGAGGAACGAGAATGAGAGAGAGTGAGTGATTAAACGTAAAGCTATCACATAGAGGCATCAGTGAGAATGAAGGATCTCTCTTCTCATGCAGCAGGATTCGTAAACCAATTACAAGCGCCATCCAGGAGAGGCTCAGCTTACAATTAGTGTCCTAATTGAGGTCAGTCTTGTTAATTTAGTGGTAAATTAGAACAGTTAATGTGCATATATTAGGAAGGCCAAGGGAGATTGTAAAAATAAGGTACGGGAAAATTACCTTTAAAGTAATACCACAGTCCCTCTCTTCCTCCAATTACTCTACTGTAACAGGCCGACGGGCTGAGTGAGAAATGGAGGAGAGGGATAGAGGGATGTCCTGGATTCTGCAGTGATGAGGATGAGTGACCCAACATTGTCCTTCATTTCAGAAACACACACACACACACACACACACACACACACACACTGAGTATATTAAAACCCATTTCCAGAAAAGTTGGGATGGTGGGTTTGAACACATTGAACAGGGGAAATTTAAGACAAGAAAGATTGTGAAATGCTGAAAAAACATCAGTGGTTATACCTGGGCATACAAAGAACATCCAGATAAAGGCCTAGTCCTTTATGAGCAAGCGCTTTATCCAAGGCTTACTACTTTGCCGAACATGTATTAGCAAAAAACTTAAACAGCAGTTTAAGAACAACATCTCTCAGTCAGTGATTGCAGGGATTTTCAGTATTTTAAACTCTACAGTGCGTAATAACATCAAAAGATGTAAGGAATTGTTTAATATTATTATGAACAGTCTCTGTGCATAAAGAAAAAGGCCAAAAACCACAAACAAATGCCCACATCCTTCAACTACTCAAATGGCACTTCATTCGCTAGAAAGCAGCTTGTTTCTGTAATGGATGTCACTGCTTGGGCTTGGCAATACTTTGAATATTGTCCATAAGCTCTATCTGTTGTTAGTGGGTTAGTGGCCTACACATCTGTGAAAGTGCTGTTATTGCTTAACATATTTTGGAAGAACAAATTCTGCCATCTAGAAAGAGAAAGTGCACTCATACTTTATTTAACATGACAACATAAAAAGTCATATTCTGCATGTGTTATAACAGAATGACTATGCAATGAGAGAGTGCAGGTGCTAGGCTGGCCTTCCTGCAGTCCAGAACTGCCATTTCTGCCATTGAAAATGTGTCTTATGAAGCTCAAAATGCAACAACAAAAGCCCTGTGTGGTTGCAGAGCTGAAGACTTGCATAACAGAAGAATGGCAAAAAATGTATGCTTTCAACACTATATCAGTTTGTGTCTTCAATCCCCAAATGAGTATTAAGTGTTGTTAAAAGGAAAAGTGATGTAACATAGTGCTAAGGTGGTTTTCATAAGAAAAAACATAAATCGTTCTCTTTTTATTTAGGTTTTAATATATGTCAAAAAGAATTTTGCTGATGTCTCATATCTTCATTTTTGGTGTTTTTCAGTTTTTGGCAGAGTTTTAAAATGCCTGGGGCCCTTTACATTGTGTATACATTTCATGAATGGACCAAAAGAAATGGCCAGAATGGACTTGGAATAAAGTCTGGTTCCATTGACTTACATTAAAAGTAAAGAAGCTGTTTTTCTCCTTCTGTAAAGTTATCACTATGGAGATACAAGGTTTTGTTCCCGACAAAGGCGATTTACTAATCACTGCTTTGTTTTTATTAGCATTACACATACTGTTCATACTTAATGTATGACACACGTACACATGCACACAAACATATACAACACTCGATGCATGTGCACCCACACACCAGCTTTGATTTTCAGGATCAAGACAAACAAAAAGAAGAAAGCATATATTCAACATGATATTTAAATGATAAATAATGCATTATTCTCCAACACAAAGTATAATATAAATAGTATAAATATATCTGTATATAAAAAGTATAATATAAAATCTATCATTGTTTAATTTGTCCACTCTTTACTTTAATGCATTCTGCTCCCACTTTAAATCTTCCATCGTTCTAATCTTCCAATCTTCCGTTCTTTAATCTTCCATCGTTCTAAAACCAGTGAGTTACAGCTGTGTTCACCCAACAAAAGCTGTTCCTAAAGGAGTCTCTGACAGAAGCCATTGGTGTTCTCAGAACAATGGACTAACCACTCCTGAGTAAAGATGTCCACCTCACTGATTTTTTTGGGATTACTTGAATCATGAGAAGCAAAAAATACAAACAACTTGTAGGACTAAAACACTGAAACTGGACATCTGAGATGTGAAGTAGGGTTTACTCAGAATACTGAAAAAGTTGCTATTATATTTAGTAGTTATGATTTTCCCTGCCTTCATCCAGAAGCTGAAAATGCAGAACAGTTCTATGGTACTGTAGTACTAGACAGCACTCAAACAACAACCACACTGCACAAACACTCTTGTACAGTGTATACAGGCACTGAATAGAGTATCACTCATAAGCTCATATGCGACGCACACACACACACTCACACCCATACACACACTGCCCAGTCAGACAGGCATTTTTCTTCTCCTTCACTCACACACCTGCACCATATAGACAAATTGTTTGCTGCACAGAAAGCTTACTTACAGAAATGGAGACACATAAAACAGCAAACACAAGATTGAACCTGCAGCGCTCAATGTGTGCGCACACAGAAAGAAGCAATTACACTCTCTCTCTCTCGCGCGCACATACACATAGACGTGCACGCACACGCTAGAACTGAGGGCGGCATGCTGAGTGTACCACAGGTGTGGAAGTGAAAACCTGTTAGTGTGTGCTCTGTGTGAGACAGCTTGAGAGAGAGAGAGAGAGAGAGAGAGAGATGTAGTCTTTTATGAATAATGGATATGTATGCCTATAGACAAATGCTTGCCAAAATTCATATCTCCATCTGATCTCTCCAGGGAAGTGAGACCACTTTTTCCTGGAGAGAGGAAATGTCTCCTCATATTCAACACGCGCGTCAGGGGGCTAAATCTACCACCCGCACAAGTGTGTGTGTTTCCTGATTGCACATATCCAAGCATCAGTGTTCACAAAATGACATCTTTGCAAGAAAAAAAGCACCTAACATGTATGCAATACAACTAATAATGTGTTATGACTTTGTTATATAGAAGATTGTTCAATTTTATTTCTGGACATTTTTACATATATAAAGTGATTTTGTCAGGTTAAAATGTCTTACTGCACTGGCAGATGACAGAACTGATGTAACATAGGGGCTGAAACAGGTTGCAAGTATGAACTGACTTTATTAAGGGCATTCTGATACACATGGTAATAGCAGGTAGGGGTCAATACACACACAGGAAGGCAGGAAAAGATGCAGATCCGTAATCAGACAAAACAAAGAGAGAAGCAGGGGTCAAAACCAGTAAAAACCAAACACAAGAAACGCATGTATTGAACACAGACTTCACAGACAAAAGGGGAATATAAAGCAGGCTTAATGACATCAAAATAATTCATGAATTAAAAAAAAATTTAAATAACTTGCAGCTGTGTTGGAGAGGAGGAGAATGGGCAGAGCCTGGAAGAGTTCAAGTCAGTCATCCCTGAAAGGGGGAGACATCACAACTACATCCAACATTGTATCTTCAGAACTGGTAAAATGATCCACCAATGCAGTTAGGTCATTACATTTGATAAAAATGCTTAAAACAACAACCATAATAAGTGGAAGTAATAATGATAATAATAAGCGGAAATTTCTAGAAACAGGGTAATTCAGTTTGTGTTATGCTTTAACAAGTTCATACTGTTCTTGTGGATTTGGACCTCTCTGGTGGAAAAGTATAACAGCATTTTGTAGTGCCGGTTGTGCTTGAAACCCCTTCCCTAAGTAGAACACAAAGAGTTTTTAAAGAGAACTCAGTCAAAACTTGGTGAAGGACGTGTTTTCTGAGGATGTCATGAATTGTCTTTTTTATGTTTGTCAGTGTAATGCTGTTTTTGTGTTTGAGACCTAGAGATCAAGCTGGACTTTCTTTTGGAGGCTGTTTGTGACTTTAATGTGTAAAGACGTATGACGTTGTCTGAAAAAACCCTGCAAAATGTGACACCACAGGTTTTTAGGTAAATTTCAGAATTTACAAGGTAACTAGAAGCAGGGCATGTACACCATCTTTAACCATATATATATATATATATATATATATATATATATATATATATATTTTTTTTTTTTTTTTTTATTTATATGTGTGTGTGTGTGTGTGTGTGTGTGTATATATATATATATATATATATATATATATATAGATAGATAGATAGATAGAGAGAGAGAGAGAGAGAGAGAGAGAGCGCGATAGAGAGAGCGAGAGCACTGCTTTAAGGTGCTATCACTGTGTTCGCTGACTAAAATATCATTTGCCCATGTCACCAAATGTGTCTCAGTACAGTACCTGCAGTGGAGACATTCTAACCCAGTTGGGCTTAACCACACCATGAGTGTGTGTGTGTGTGTGTGTGTGTGTGTGTGTGTGTGAGAGAGAGAGAGAGAGAGAGAGAGAGAGAGAGAGAGAGAGAGAGAGACAGAGAGAGAGAGAGTGAGGCCAGTGTTGGCTCTGTGTGGTAGTATTTTTAGCTCTGTCTCAGTATGGACTTGGACCTGGGTAGCCTCTACAGCACATGATTTGAGAAGCAGCCCGCCAGCACCAGCACTGGACACAGGGCATATGGGCCTGCCCACCAGCAGAATTCCACCGCCTGAGAGTGTTTGTGTTTCCCTGACTAAGTGTGTGTGTGCGTGTGTGTGTGTTTGAGAGAAAGAGAAGATGCGTGATCTGAACCTAGAGGTCTGACCCATGATGACAGGTGCGGTTGAGTCATAGATGGACTTTCTGCCAGCTCTCAATAGGTACACACACACACACACACACACACACACATACACGAAGAAGCCCAGATACAGCCAGCAGCTTCCCCTGGGCCATCCTTTACCTGAAGAACACTGCAGTTTATTCCAGGAATCAGTTTCTCCTGCGCTCACTCACGTTCTCTCTCTTCCTCTCTTCTCTTTTCTCATTGTCATTCTATTTCTCATTCTCTCCCTTCTCTTCATTTTTTTCTCTTTTTTCAATATCTCCCTTCACTGTTTTTAGTCTCTTTCTCATTTTGATTCTTTCTTCTGCTCTTTTTCTTTTTGTTATATGTCTCATTCCCTACCCCACATCCAGTACCACAGTGCCAAATAGTTCTTCTCTCTCTCTCTTTTTCTGATTTTCATTCTTTTTCTCATTCCCCTCTTCTCTTTTCAGTTGTTATATCTCTTTCTGAATCTCATTCTTCTGTTTTTCTTCTCTTTTTCATTCTTTCTCATTCCCTTCTTTCTCCTTTCTCTTTTTTCTCATTTTCATTCTTTCTTCTGCTTTCTCTTTTTCATTCTCTTTTCATTCCCACTGTATCCTTTCTTTTTCTTTCTCTTTCTCATTTCCGTTCTCTTTTGCTCTTTTTATTTCATTCTTTCTCATTCCCCTCTTCTCTTTTCTGTTGTTTTCTTTTTCTCAATCTCATTCTTTCTTTTGCTGTTTTCTGCTCTTCTTCTCTTTTTCATTCTTTGTCATTATCTTCTTTCTCCTTTCTCCTTTTCATTTCCTCATTTTAATTCTTTCAGCTGCTCTTCCCTCTCGCACATTTACCATCCAGTACCACAGTGCCAAACAGTTCTCTCAGCTGTTTCTCTCTCTCTCTCTCTCTCTCTCTCTCTCTCTCTCTCTTTCTCTTTCTCTTTCTCTTTCTCTTTTCTCATTTTCATTCTGTCTCTCATTCCCTCCTTTCTGCTCTTTCAGTTTTTCTTTCTTTCTCATATTCTATCTCTTCATCCTGGTCTCTTCTGGCCAAGGTAACCTTGTGGAGACACTGCTGGAATGTCATTCATAAACATCCTTTGTCTTTCTGGAACACTCTAGATGAAAACATCTGCCGTGGCGTAGCCATCCGGTACAACGGCCAAGAAGCCCACCCACACCCACAGACACACACACTCACAAACTGACACACGCTCTCACACATGACATATCTGTTTCCCTCTTGCGTCCCTGAAGAAGAGAGCACTTGGTAAACCGCAGGAATCGGCTCATGGTCAACACTCGTAAAGTCCCCCATCTGCTGCTGTATCATCTCCCACATACACACACACACACACACACACACACACACACTCATGTTGTTGGGCACTTAAAGGCACTACTGCACATAGGTTATACCTCACACCACAGGTGAATTATACATTAGGACTGCATAAAAATGCAACACACTGACATTCATTTTTAATAAGACACATTTTCTAGTTAAACCAGGCCTTATAATGAATATCATCTTTTCCTCGCTGATCCTCTCTTTATCTACATTCACTCTTTTTTCCACTGATTGCCTGTTGCGTTTAGCACAGTATGGACGTAACTCAACACTGCCATCTACTGGCACATACTGTAGGTGAACATGAGTTGCTCTGAAAGTTCTGTTGGTTCTAGCATGCATGAAATACATGCACATATACACACACATATATACACACACACACACACCTTAGAGCAGAGAGTCAGAGTGTGTGAGCTGCAGTTAATGTGTCTGAATCTGCTGCTGGGGCTGTTTCACTGATTCATTTACTAATTGTTCCATCGATTGTAAAATTAGCATTTAGCCTGTATCTGCATTCTTCATCAGGACAGAGGACAGATGGAGCGATAAAGCAATGAAAAAGGGGGAGGGGAGAGAGATGGAGGAAAGGAGAAAAAGTATATGCAGAATGAAAGACAGACACAGAGAGAGATGATAGATGGAAAGGCAAGAAGCAGAGATAGAGAACGCAGAACAGAGAAAAAGAAAACAAGACAGAGGATAAGACGGAGAGAAAAAGAACAAGAAGAACAAGAAAGGGAAAGGGACAGGAAGAAAAAAGGGAAAAAAAGTGAATGCAATGGAGAAAGAGAGAGGATGAAAGGGAGAAAGTCAGAGGGAAAAAGAAAAAAGGAAGAACAGAGAGAGGAAGAGATAAAGGAAAAATGAGAAAGAGTAGTGGAAAACTAAAAGTGGACAGAGAAAGCTGATGAGAGGATTAACGAGGGAGAGAAGAAAGAAAGAAATGTAGACGGAGAGGATGAGAGTGAGAGGAAGAGGGAGAATAATGAGAGAAAAGCAATGACTGAAAAATCGAATGCAAGGGAGAAAGAGAAAGAGAGGAAAAGCAGATGAGAGGGAGAGAGAGTAAGAAAAAAAGAGAGAGAGATTGAGGATTAGATGTAGGAAACGAAAAGCAGGGAGAGGATGAGAGGGAGAAAGGGAGACAGGATGATAGAGAGGAAAGGAGAGAGTGAAAGGTGAGATGAGAAGGAGAAAGACAGATCGGGAGAGAGGATGATAGGAAGAGAAAAGGAGATATACACTCACCGGCCACTTTATTATGTACAATAAATTGCTTGTTAACACATATAGCTAATCAGCCAGTCGCATGGCTGCAACTCAGTGCATTTAGGTGTTTATGTAGAGGTGGTCAAAGCAACTTCCTGAAGTGCAAACCGAGCAGCAGAATGGGGAAGAAAGGTGATTTAAGTGACTTTGAACGTGGCATGGTTGTTGGTGCCAGACGGGCTGGTCTGAGTATTTCAGAAACTGCTGATCTACAGGGATTTTCACGCACAACCATCTGTAGGGTTTACAGAGAATGGACCGAAAAAGAGAAAATATCCAGTGAGCGGAAGTTGTGTGGACGTAAATGCCTTGTTGATGTGAGGGGTCAGAGGAGAATGGGCAGACTGGCTCGAGATGATAGAAAGGCAACAGTAACTCAAATAACCACTTGTTATAACCAAGGAATGTTTACAATACCTTGTTGAAAGTATGTCACAAAGAATTAAGGCAGTTCTGAAGGCAAAGGGGGGTCCAACCCTTTACTAGCAAGGCCAAAAGAGAGGGAGAAAGAAAAGTAGAGAGAGCATGAAAGCAAAAAGAAAGAAAGAAAGAAAGAAAGAAAGAAAGAAAGAAAATGGGAAGAGAGAGAGCTGATGAGAGGGAGAAAGAGAGAGTGATGGAGAAAGATGAAAAAGTGGATAGAGAGAAGTGAGGGACTAGGGTGGAGAGCAGGGAATGAGGGGTGAAGGGAGGAGAGAAAGGCTAGTGTTGTGTGTCTCTTCTCCTCTATATGTGACACATAAAAAAAGCTGACAGAGTCTGGAGCAACTCCCAGAGTGTCAGCGCTTTCCTTTAACAGAGAGTGAGAGAGAGAGAGAGAGACTGGGAGGAAGGAGAAACGGGGGGGCTCTCCTCTCTCCCCTCTCTCTGTGAGGCGCAGGCGGAGGGGAGATGGAATTTGACAAGAGAGAAAATTGATTTTCTGGGATGAGATTTAGGTGTGATAGGCAAGCAGAATGAAGGTGAGCGAAGGGGTGGGAGTCATTAACACACAGCCTGCCATCCTGCCATCACCGCGGTGAGGACTGGGGCGGTGTGTGTGTGTGTGTGTGTGTGTGTGTGTGTGTGTGTGTGTGTGTGTGTGTGTATGTGTCAAACAGATCAAGTGATTGAGCAAATAAGGAGAGAAAAATGCAAAAGAAAAGAATTTCCCAATGTCTTCATGCTGTGGTAACCTGGTCACTTGCAATACACGGCTAGCTGCTGTGAGGAGATCTTTCAGTCTAAATGTCATTTATGAGTCATGGCCTGGACATTTTCTATTAACATATTCAGAAGATCAATTCAGTGAAAAATACAGAGTTGCACACTGGAGCTACAAGGCTAACGTAGCTAACAGTCCTACCAAGTAGCATTGTGTAAATTGCACACTTAAATCATCACACACTTCTGTCAAACTATGTTGAGATGTTGAATAATCTTAGATAGACTTCTTTACACAAAGTAATGTCAAACAGACTTGCTTATGGCATACTGTTATCTGTAAAATTGGATGGAAGAACGGAGAAATTTCAGGCTGCTGTTAACATTCTTGGCATAGCATAACACTTCTGTCATTTTATAGGTCCTATGTGACGTGTGGTGTCACAAACCACATAAGCAATCTCTGAGATTGCTTAACAATTCAGCATGGTTTAATGCAAGGGTGTGATGAATTAGACATGGTTAGCACAAAAGCTAAGTAGTGAAGTTAAAGATTAATTGTTAGTTACATCATCTTTGTAATTAAAAAAAGCAAACTTTGTACACCACATGCCTTGCAGTGGAAAAAAACACTAATGCGCCAATATAAAAATTACAATCAGTGAAAAATAAACGACAATGTAATTTGCTTGTTTAGTTGCTATTGTTATGTCTCATATTCTTGACGCTCTCAAATCTTAACCTAAATGTTTACATTAAACCACATATTAGGACTGCAATAAATATACTTCATATTTAACTTTCAAACATGCCACCGGCCGAGGCTTGAAGTCAAGGGATCATTTAGTGGGGGCAGTGCCCCTCCAGTCGATCATCAAGCCCCATTAAACTCACACTTTGTATATGTCTTTAGTGGCAACCTATAAAAAAATTAAAATAAAACTAAATTTTGTGCATGTGGCTGCTTCACTTTCCATGCACACCCAATATAAAGGGCTATATCGCTTGATATAAGAGGTCTTGTATGCATCACTTTGTGTTGTCTGCATTTTAATGTTGCACTGCATATTGCAGGAAGATAAATTAGCAGACGGATTTCCTAAATGGGTCGACATGTGGGCCTATTTTTTGTGGCTCTCCTGTTGATTCTGTCCTGAATGTCTGGCTCCTTTGGATAGATTTAATTCTTCTTCCCATATTTTCCTTAGCTACTTTTTTGCAACTATTTCTAAGAAAATCTCACCCCATCTGGCACCTTCAGGGTTCTCAGATGCCCCACTAATGATTTTGTTCTGGATTCCTGAGAACCCTTGCAGGGCAACATACATGATTATATCATGTTGTAAGTTGGAAACATTACCATCAATAAGCTGCATTATGAATTAGAGGGAGATACATTATATGGAAAGCTCCTACAGGAGCTTTTATGACATCCCATTCTGAAGCCCCCTTTCTGCAGCTAAAACAACTTCCAGTCTTCTGGGAAGCCTTTCTATAACATTTGAGGGAATTTTTGCCCATTTATCAAGAAGACCAGTTGTTAGGGCCTGGCTCTTATTTTCCGTTCTAGTTCATCCCAGAGGTGGTTTATGGGGTTGAGCTCAGGGCTCTGTGTGGGTCAGTAAAGTTCTTCCATACCAAACTCACCCAGCAATGTCTTTATGGACCTTGCTTTGGGCACTGGGCAGCAGTCATGATGGAACAGATAAGAGCCTTCCCAAAACGTTTCCCACAAAGTTAGAAGCATACAATTATCCAAAATGTCTTGGTATGCTGAACCATGATTTCTCTTCACTGAAACTAAGGGGCTTAAGGCTGACCTCTGAAAAATAACCCTATAGCATTATCCCTCCTCCACCAAATTTTATAGTTGGCACAATGCAGTCAGGCAGGTAAAGTTCTTCTGGCACACGCCAAACCCAGACTCGTCCATTAGACTGCCAGATAGAGAAGCGTCTTTTGTCACTGCACAGAATACCACCACTCCAGATTCCAATGGCAGTATGCTTTACACCACTCCATTCACTTGCCGTTGTGCTTAGTGATATAATTCTTGCATGCAGCTGCTTGGGCATGGAAACCCATGCCATTGGTCTGACACTTTGTGGCTGAGTTGCTGTGGTTTCCACAACGCTTCCACTTTTCAATAATATCACTTACAGTTAATATGGATATGGAAAATCCAGAAGGAAAGAAATTTCACAGACTGACTTGTTGGAATGGTGGCACCCTATTACAGTACCATGCTCAAATTCATTGAGCTCTTTAGAACCATGCATACAAACAAATGTTTGTAAAGGCAGATCGCAAGGCTTGATTTTATATACCTGTGGCAATGAAACTGAATGAAACACCTGATTTCAATAATTAAGAGTTGTGTCTCAATACTTTTGTCAGACATCGGAGCTGTCTGTGTTGTGTTAATGGAAGTTAACTGGTGAGGTGTCTTTCTCTGAGTCATAGGTGTACAATTATTTCAGTATCAATATGAAGGGACCCAGTAACAAATTTAGGGGGCCCAGTTACTGCAGGACTCCCAGTGCCATGGGCCCTAGTGCAATTATCCTGCCACCCCCCAGTACTTACGCCGCTGATGTCTTGACTCATCGACTACTAGTATAGTTTAAATTAGATTTTTCGCCCAACAATTCTTTTTATATTGTGAAAGAAATTCAGCAGTGAATGTGGTGGAGCTGAAACTGAATCTCTGAAACTTCCTCTGCATGCCGGCCCCATAGATGACAAACCAAAATTGTCTTTATAGATGCCAAGAAAAAAAAGGCAAGAAAAGTAGAAGGAAGGAGAGAAAAGTGAGTGCAACAGAGATACACAGCAAGGGCCCATATTGCAGTGTGCGTTGCACTGTAATTTGTTCCCCTTTCGATTTTCTGTGGTGGCTTCTTTTGCCCGTTTAGTATAGTGTCTGTATTTTTCACATCTCTCTCTTTGTACTAAAGTTGCTTGGCAGCGGTTGAAAAGCAGCCAGGGCTTGGGAAACGGAGCTGCTGTGACTGACTGGAGCTACCTGAACCTACACTAAACCCGGGAAAGAATGGGAAGAAAGAGACACTGTCTGCTTTTTTGTCTGTCACTTGCTGCACCACTGAATGGCATCAGCTCTTTAAAATAATGTTGTGTGGTTTTCTAAAGTTTCTGGCTGTGGGAGAAGTCATTTTTTTTACTTGTTAACTTTTAACTACGGCTTTGGGATTGAAATTTTTCTCTCTTTGTTTCTCTGTCTGTGTTTTTCCTCTGTCTGGCTCATCGGTCTCTGTCTCTTTTTCTCTCTTTCTCTCTCCTTCACTCCCTCCTACTGTTCTTCTGATTTTACCTTAGGTTTTGCCACCCTTCCCAATGGCTTCAGCAGTAGGCACAAAAAAACACAACTGTGAGTGCTGTGGCATTTTGTTAAAGTGCCAATTACTGGCTATTTCCCAACGTCTGCGTGCGGAAAATAATACAGAGCAGAGAGTCATAATTGTTGCTCTTTGCAAAGTCAAATTTGCAAGGATTTCCAGCAGCGTTAGGATTACATGTTAGAAATGCCTCTGAACTGTAACTCCGAGCCAGATCTGCACTTGCGCTTCCCTGGACTGACAGTGTATCAGCATCAGTCAACATCAGTCAGTCACACAGGCCTTTATATTCCTGTTCATTTGTCATCTGGTTTCTGTTGGGATTTGATAGACATCCTTCATTTGTTCTGCCCTTTTAACTTACTGTCTTCCTCCCTGCGTGTGAATGAAATATTTTTATACACGGCACCTAATCTGCTTTTTTTTTCCAGATCGCACCTTCACCATATGGTATTTCTTCTGCAAGAAATACCAACATTATAATGTCTGTATCCGTTTTTAGAACGTCCAGAAAAAGAAGTGAGAAACCAAGCAAACCACAATAAATAGAGAGATTGCCTTCTAGACCAGGCTGCTCAAAGTGTGGCCTGCAAGCCAAAGTTGGCCCATGAGGCACACCAGAAATTTACCCTTACCTTCATGCTGTCATTCAGCGAGAGAATAGATTTATTTTTATGCTGTACATGACATGCCATGTTAAATTCTTATTTTATTTTAAAAAAAGTATTTTTGTGGTGTTTTAATAATAAAATATAGTGCAAAGTTGAAACCTACCCTTTTGTTTATTTGTGTGCTGTTTTGTCTTGTTGGCCTTTGGCTCACCACATTGCACCTCATTGCACTTCAGCACCCCAAGACAAAAAGTTTTGGCACTGTGTTCCATAATTTCTCAAGTATGGCACACCAACCAAACATTTCACACTTCTGTTTTTATGTTTCCTGGTGCTCTGGATGTGACAGGACTGACAGATTGCACTGAGGTGTAGGGAAATGCAAGTTGCATAAACTTTGCCACAGGAAACATAAAGCAGAGATGGGACGATGGAAGTTCCTGGCACAGTTTTATTCCCAATCCTTTTTCAGAACTGTGTGTAATCTGGATCTTTTTTACTGTCCTTTTTATAGTGGAACGTAGCATGCTGACTCTTTCTTTTTTTTCTTCTCCCCAGCTATGAACCTTTTGGGGCTGAACTGGCAGCTGAAGCCTGTGGATGGTCCAATGCTGAACCACGGTCTGGGCACTGGCCTGCCTGGCAGTACAGAAGAGGCAGCAGTGCCCCCTGGAGGCAGAGGTAAGCTTCTGAAGCTGGAAACCCAAAACACAGTTTGCATATCTGCTGATCTTCACTCACAAAACAAAGCTTTTTATGTCTATTAATAAAGTAGTGACATTAAAGTAAAATACATAAAAGAGCTTAGAATGAACGGACTGGGCTTTGAAGACTTTCAAAGGTTCTGACATGGTATGACTTACCCTGCCTTCGTCTGACAAGCTGACAAAACTGCTCATATGTACAACTTAACATTTTATTTAGAAATGCAAGGTGCTATTATATGGTGTGAACATTTCATGACCTGGGGACCAGTATCCTCTTTACATTAATGTATATTAAGGTGAAGAATATTTGTTAGGTTTTGCTAGAGCAGAAATGAAATTCCACTCCAGCTAGTGAGGAGCCCCACACAGTTTCATCTGCTCTGTGATTAAAGTGAGAAATATTTTTCTGTGGATATTTAATTCTTTCAGCTCCATCTCCAGGACTTCTATAGGCTGAGTGAAAAGAACAGCGCTGTGTAATATTGTATTATTGCAGTATACTGTGGACACAGCACACATGTAATAATCCTGCTCTATTAATACCACTTCACAATCTCTTATATGTCTTTTTAGAGCCACTGAACAAACTCCATACAAATTCAGTACGCTAACCAGTGGTGGGTAGACTTTAACATTCAAATATGTGTAATGTAACTTAAAAAGAATAATTACACTAGAAGTAATAATCAAGTAGAAGTAAACTTAAGAGTAATGAAAGTACACTTTATTCCAAATATACTACAGTAAGATTATATCTGAAGTACAGTGTATTTGAAAAGTTGCTTAGGTAAGCATGTTACTAAAGTTTGTGATTTCCAATAAGTTAAAGACTGTACAAAGTGCAGCTGCTGCAGGCCGTGTTTGAGTGTTTCACTGTTAATCTGCTGTGCTCAAACTGTATAGCGCAGCAGAGCAAAGTGAACAAATCACTATTTTTCATTTTCATTATCATTCAGCTGTTTTAAGAATTTGATTTTGGACCCTGTTTTTAAAATATTTAACATTTGTGGTTATTCTTCTTTTTCGTTCCAAACCGAAAGCGCCTCTTTTGCCCATTTTCAGTGGCAGAAATTTGGGTGTATCTTACTTAATACCCATCTCTGGTACTAAAACACACACAAGCACAGACACACACAGACACACACACACACAAGCTCAGTCACTCTGCACTTTTCAGTTGCCTCTCTAGTTTGTCACTACTCTTTCTTTCTCACTCTCTCTGCTGCTGCTGTATTTGCCTCCCAGTCCCTTTCTCACTCACGCACCCTTGCAGCCGGCAGCTGTCCTTGACCATGACACATTTACCCCTAACCCGAACGACAACTCAATCAGTTCTCTCTGAATCTACAGCACAGACCAGCCACCTGTCCACACAGTGCAACTAAACATCTCTCTCTCTCTCTCTCTCTCTCTCTCTCTCTCTCTCCATCTTATCCCCCACCCTTCTCTCCCTCTCTACTTCTGTGAACAGAAAGTGTTACAGTTTATACACTGCATGAAGAGTGGGTGTCTAATGAGTTCGAAGTGTTCTCCTCTTGAAGTGTGAGCTGGAAAAAGCTCTCCATATGAAGAGCTTGTAATCTTCACCTTATGACATGATGACTTCATCTCTACTCACACTTAAACGTGCGCTTTATACGTGTGCGTTATATGCATATAAAGCTCTGAGCACTGTTCTGCTGGTTAATCTGTAGTACAATGCAGTATACCTGAGTTAATCTTACAAAGGTGTCTCTGTGCTTTGCTTAATCTGCTGTTTGTTGCCTTGTTGTTTAGTTAATCTGTATTTCTTTAAAGCTCTTTCTTTCTTGTCTGTAGGTTTTTCTGTGTGTCCATATGGTCCTGTATTATGTCTGTAATTGGGTTAATCTTTGCTGTGCTGTTTTCTACTATGCTAGGTGCTATGTGTCTTTGTTGTGCCTTGTTTATGGTGCTTTTCTAACTGCTTAAGTTCTAATTAATGTATTTTACATGACTTTATTCTGTGGTACTTCTATTATCCTGTATATCTGGCTCATCTTCTGTTTATGCTCAGGTTAATCCTTACTGTGTAGCTATGTGCTGTGTGTCTCTATGCTACTTACCTGTAAACTGTAACTAATCTAAGCTGTATGTCTCTATTCCCTGGTACGTCTATGGCTCTGTACATGTTATAGTTCTTTTACGCTGTTTGATTGTGCTCTAACTAATGAACGCTTTCCAAAGAGAGAGTTTCAATTGTTTCAGAAGCAGAACCACCCAGCTTTCCCTGAGGAGCATCATTTTCTCCTCTCTGTCGCTCCGTTTCTCGGCCCTGCTCTGTGCTCCTGTGTGTTAATGAGCAGGGGAGCTATGCTCCTCTTCTGCAACGGCCACTTCCTCCTGATTGTGTTTTCATTGTTCTTCATTTCCTCACCATTTTTCACGGCTTTCCTCTGTCAGGGCAGCGGTCTCCAGCGTCGCGCTGACCTGATTACAGGAGGACCGTGGGTTGTGTGTGTGTGTTTGTGTGAACACGTGTGTCTCTGCCACACAAAAAGCAAAAAAGAGAGCGAGAGAAAGAGAAAGAGGCATCCGTACACTGCATCCACTTGCACTTTAGCCGTCGCCAGCAGCAACAAAAAGAGTGATAGAGGGAAAGAGAGAGATAGAGAGAGAAGGGGTAAAAAAATCGAGTAAGAGGGTTTTCCATTAAATCAGAAGTGGATAACAGCATGTGTGATTAGGAGGGTAAACAGGGCCTCTGTTCTGTTGACATGCGCTACAGGCTACAGGCTGGAGAATACGCACGCTCTTGTAGTGCTGGTGCTCTTTTTAAAGCTTTTAGGAGGCTCAGAGGAGAAAGGAGAAGACAGAGAGAGACAGAGAGAAATATAGCTGCCACAGTGAGTTACTGACATGGTTTTTCCCTACTTTTCCCAGCTGGGACTGCTAGTGGAGGTCCACATTTCCTGTGCGTTTTTGCTTATATTATTCCTCTGTTCCATCTGCAGATCTGCAGACCCTGTCACAGATGTTAAACCATACAAGTCAATACATATTTACATAGTTACATAATGAGTTACTTTTACATTCAGTTTACACTCGGCAGTCTGCACTCCTGGCTTTTTCTGTTTGTTTTGATGTCACAAAATAACAAAAAAAGGAAAGTCAGGAGGTTCAGCAAAACAAGACACAATAAAGATGTTAATTAGTACTTTATACAGTAATATAATTAAAATATTGGAAACTACATGCTAAATGAAAATCGCAGCATAATTATGAGCAGGAGAAAATGAATGATCTCTCATTTATTCAAGTTATATACTAGCCTCAATAAATGTTTTAATCTAGATTTAAAGAGGACTTCCATTTTTTAAAGTACTCTGCATAGTTCAGTCAATATGATATAAGTTGTTCAGAGAGGTATGATGTGGAATGGTGCACTGTAGGGAAACTTAATGAATGATTATAAAATTAAATTTTACTAAAAGATTACATTTTCTCTACACTGGTGGTGATAGGAACCAGAGGTTGCAATGTCTACAAGACAAATATAACCATTGTTACCAGCAGTGGACCTACATGTCTTGGTAATGTTGATGATGGTAAAACAGTTTTAAATCTGAAAACAAAAAGTTTTCTTTTGCTACTTTTTTCTATATGACTTCATTCATGTACCTCACTGCCATGTTTGTATAAAAAATACATTTTATACCAGAACCTTTTTCTCAGAGCTATCACAATACAGCGTTTCAGGCTTTAAGCACATATTTAGAACCATTTCATGTAATACCATGTCTGCATGGTAACTTTTTGAGACTTTAAAATTCTTCCACTGTGAACAATTACAGATTACTGATTCAGTAAATTTCTTTAGAATGGTGCATTAAAATGAATGACATTACTTCTTAACCATTCAATCTTGCAGAGATTTTAAATCATTGGATTTTCCCATTAATGAGCTATATAAGAACATTTTTCACTATTCCAAGGAGTTTGCTGTAAGCCTGCCTCAGCTGAGCGAAGTTGTCTGTACGGATGCTTATAATACTTCAGCAGATTAGCAAAATGCACTGGAGCTGGGCCATTAAGAGTTTTAAAAAACAAGCAAGAGCTTCTAGTCAATGCGGAACCTAAGTGGAAGCCAGTATAAAGTCAATAAGACTGGAGTAATATGCTCATCACATTCAAATCATAGCAAATCTCTCCTACTTACAAACACAATTGTAATATCAGTTGAAAATTAGAATCTGCACGTTCAGCAGAATTATTCTGATTATTTCAGTGGACTATATAGAGAAATAGTTGATCAAGTTTACACCATGATTTTGGTGTTAGCACAGACTATGGCTTCTCTAAATTAATACATAAAGGTTTAATGATAATAATAGATTCATCTTGCAGATACCTGGCAATGCCTATGAGGGAACACTATATATCTCCTCTGAGATATACCTTTCTATTTATTCACTTCAGACTGGTTTCTGATGAAACCACGTGTAGCTCTCGCTGCTGTGTGCAATAGTGCAGCTCTGCTTATGAAGCTCCCCTCTAGTCTTTGTTCTCTCTCTCTTCAGCTTTGACAGTTAACACTCTTTTTGCTTTCTCTGTGCCCTGTGGAGCAGTAGAACTCTGAACGTCCAACGGTGGGAAGAAGTACTTTCGGCATCTTCAATCTGATTCTTCAGTCTGTTTTGTTTCAGAGCAATAAAGAGAACGCTCTATCTGTTTTTCTGTTTGCTGTTTGAACCCTGTTCAATTACACAGAAGAAAGGGAAGAAGTTTGATTTTCCTTCTGCCTTCCCTGCCTCAGGTCCGTGGGCATTCCGAAACAGCAGCATAGATACAGGTGACCTGGAGGTTGGACGGCGGGTGACTCAAGAGGTCCCACCAGGGGTATTCTGGAGGTCCCTGCTCCATCTCAGCCAGCCACAGTTTCTCAAGTTCAACATCTCACTGGGCAAAGATGCTGTTTTTGGTGTCTATATACGGAAAGGCCTTCCCCCATCCCATGCACAGGTAAAATGCTTTGCAGCCCTGCTCCTGGAGAACCTATGTCCTGCATGCTTTAGTGTTTTCTCTGTTCTACATACCTGATCTAAATAAGAGTTGAAGTGGGTGTGTAAGAGCAGGGAAAATATACACATGGGAAAAAATGTAGTTTAGTGAATATATATATATATAGGCAGGTCTGTGCACAATGTGGATGGATTGTGCAAAAATGGGTGGAGATTGTAAGAAAGAATTTGAATTATTAGTTGAGATGGCATAATATAAAGTTGTCTTTTCCAGTTCCAGAGATATTGAAATGTTGATATTGAAATTTAATTATACTGATATTAATCTGATAATATATTTTTTAGAGACTAGTAAGCTTTTAAGTCTGGGGCACCCAGAGAGGGTGAGACCAATTGGGCTATCTTGGACCCCTGGCCATGGATGGTAGCATCACCAGGAATCAAACTTGCGATCTTCTGAGGATGGGGCCAGTGCTTAGAAGGTGGCATCACTCAGGACCCCCAAAATAATTTTAATCCTAAATCATTTAAAGATAAGATGATCTATGCACATGGACATCTATGCACAATCAGCCACTGAAGGTTGTTCAAACTCACACATTTTGCTTGTCCCTCCCTCAAATGCATGTGCAAGAGAAGTGCATTCAGCATTTTTTCATGCACATGGCCCATAAACTGCACATTTATGATCATGCACCAGTTTTGCATATAATGAGTGGACAGAATGCATCTGAATTGTGTCTGAAATTTCGGAAAAAGGCTTTGTATAACAGACCCTGAAGGTCTAGAACTCTGAAGATTGAATACAGCTGTCTAGAACAATGAGATTCTAAAAAGCAGCAGAGGAGCTAGAACACTGAGAATCTTAAAGACAGTTGATGAATTGGAACACTTAGGAAAGAGCTCAGCTGAAAATCCAGAACTCATCTAGAACAGTGAAGGTGTAGAACACAGCTAAAGATCAAGAACACATCTATTGACATGATAGATCAAAATTATTTTACTTATCAAATCAGCTTTAATTGATTAACTCAAAATGAAGAGCTTCACTTAAGGTGGTCATGTAGAAGTATGAAGCACAGCTGACTTAATAGCAACTGGAATTTCTGCTGAAGTGCCCTGACATTACATTCTATGAGCTTGCTTCAGTATTCCACTGTTTTTTCAAACCTTGCAACTCACAGTTAATGGGTTGTTCCACATACAGTTTGCGTGGTTAGTTATAGCCTTATTAAATAAAACATTAACATCAGATTTCATAGTGTAGCTGCATCAAAAACATTCTCCGTTACACCCTATCATTTGTCCATACCTCTGCCCTTCATTATGGAAAACATCAGGATATCAATGAGTTCATAAACACAAGTTAACAGTAAACTAATAAATTCGGTCCACCTAAATCTGTCATTACACAAACCATAATGGTATCACACAAACATCCTGAACCAAGAGTAATGTCTGTCTGCATTGTCTCCATCTTTCCATCTCTCTTTCTCTCTCTATCTCAGTATGACTATATGGAACGCTTGGATGGCAAGGAGAAATGGAGTGTGGTGGAGTCTCCTCGAGAGAGACGCAGTATTCAGACGGTGGTGCTGAACGAGGCTGTGTTTGTGCAGTACCTGGATCTGGGCACGTGGCATCTGGCCTTTTACAATGATGGCAAGGAGAAAGAGTCTGTGTCCTTCAGTACGGCAATACTGGGTCAGTCAGTTTCTTTCACTCACTTACTCACTCACTCTCTCACTCACCCGCTTGCTCTCAGCACCTTCATCTCTCCCCAGCTCTTCCATTAATGCATCCCCCATTGGTCTGCAAATTCACTTGAAGTTGTTTTCCACTTGTATTTGGAGGGTGCAGAGAGGATTGAAGAGTAGCAGAAAAGAGCAGATAGGAGGAGGGTTGAGTCAGAGGAAAGTGAATCATCTGCTCCTACATCTCCTCCATCTAGTCCTTTATCTTTACTTTTTCTGCTTTCCCCCTAAGAAAGGTTAGAGGATGTGAATGATAGTCTAGGGTCTAAGACACTGAGGATCTTTATAGAATATTGTTTTACATTATACCTAATAATCTGCAACACTGAGGTTCTAGAACACAGCTGAAGCTAGAATCCCGAAAATCTAACGCATAGTGTTGAGCTAGAACACTGAGCATTTAGAACACACTGAGAATCTGGAAACTAGAGTATTTGAACAATTCTACACTTTTCAGAATGTAGAACACTTTGAACACATTTAGAACAGTGTAACAACACTGGAAGTGTAGAAGAGTGAAGATCTAGGTTACATCCGAGACTCTAGAAAACCAAAGGTCTAAAACACAGAAAACTAAGGAATTAGACCACAATTAAGAATTGGAGCACTGAGGGTCAAGCAAACTGAAGATCTGTATCACAACTAAGAGTCTAGAACCCAAGTGATCTAGAAAACAGTCTTGAAAACAGTTCATTATTTTGTATACAGATCATAATTTAGAACACTGAGGATCTAGAGCAAATCTGAAAACTAGAACCCAGCTGAGGATCAAGAGCATATCTTTTAAGGCTCTCTGGAGCAGGAAAAGTCTAAAGTTGGTTGTTTGACTTTTTAACACAAACTAGTCTTCTGAAACATCCAAGTGCTTTTATTTCTTCCCATGGTTAAGTCTAGGTTTAGGCTTGGATTTAGTGATTTATAGCTACTATAAGATATAACTTTTATTATATATCCAATCACAAACTCACCAGTGAATCACCAGTATCTGGTTATGGATGGGTCTGTAGTAAAGCTATTTAAGACAGAAGCTGGGGAAATGCAGTGTCAGGCTGAATGAATGTGGGAGAGAGCTCAGGGGGGTTTGAGAAAAACAGAGCTGAAGACATCAGATATTTAGTACATTGTGTTTAACTATGCAGCCTAAGTACATAGCACAAAACTCTGATCCTCTTTTAGATTTGAAGCACATTATGAAAGCAACTCAGTCACACACTCATGTTTATCAGCGTTATGTGCACAAAGTCTGTAGTGTGCTAACTGGGTACTCCATTGAACTGGTGCAAAAGCCTCCTACAAACATTAATATAGCCTGGATAACAGAATACATTTTACAATGTTAACATTACGCATTCAGTAAGGACCTGTAAATAACCTGTAAGGTTAGCTAATGGAATGAAAATGTCTTGGCTAATGGATTGAAAAACCAGGCTCTAAAAACTAGCTG
This sequence comes from Pygocentrus nattereri, assembly GCF_015220715.1. Taxonomy (NCBI): domain Eukaryota; kingdom Metazoa; phylum Chordata; class Actinopteri; order Characiformes; family Serrasalmidae; genus Pygocentrus; species Pygocentrus nattereri. Next base: position 18,178,332 of record NC_051218.1, read on the forward strand.
GCTCTGGCAGAGCACCAGGTTTGCACTGGAAGAATGGAGTCTGACACTGTGGCCTTGTTTTTTCATCATTCTCGGGAACAAAAATGAAGAACACTTTACAGCTGTTTAACTTTAAGTGAGATGAGCACCTTACACATACAGAAATATTATGAATATTCACACATGATGAGGTAACTGTAATAAGTGATATCACACCAATTAACTTTATGCACATCAACTGTGCTAATGTTCATGGTTAATTAAATGCTTTGTAGTTGCTTGAATTGGTTGTATCAATAATGATGCAGGGCTCTAGGGAGAGAAAGAGATGAAAAGAAAGAGAGAAAAAAGGAGAGGTGAGTGGTTGAATGCTCTTCCCCTTGTTTATATGGCCCATGGGAAGGAAAACGGTGGACACACACATTGAGCACAATTCAAAATGACATTTGGGACACACCAGGCCTCAAATCATCTTTACAATAGAGTGTGGGCAGCCTGAAGGATTAGACTCCTGTATACTATATAACATTAGGGGCATTCACAGCATTACAGAATTATGTAATGTTGTGAATGCATATTTTTATTTATTTTGTTGCTTTGTTTCTCATACTTGAAAGTGTAACTGAAGTACCTTGTACAACCCCAATTCCAGTGAAGTTGGGACGTTGTGTAAAACATAAACAAAAACAGAATACGATGATTTGCAAACCCTTTTCAACCTATATTCAATTGAATACACTACTAGGACAAGATTTCTCCAGATTCTCTGAATCTTTTGATGATATTATGTACTGTAGATTATGAAATCCCTAAATTCCTTGCCATTGCACGTTGAGAAACGTTGTTCTTAAACTGTTGGACTATTTGCTCACGCAGTTGTTCACAAAGTGGTGAACCTCGCCTCATCCTTGCTTGTGAACGACTGAGCCTTTCAGGGATGCTCCCTTTATCATGACACCTGTTTCCAATTAACCTGTCCACCTGTGGAATGTTCCACACAGTCTTTCAAGTCAAACTTTCCCAGCTTTTTGTTGCCCCTGTCCCAACATTAAATTCAAAATGAGTGAATTTTTGCAAAATCAATAAAGTTTATCAGTTTGAATGTTAAATATCTTGTCTTTGTAGTGTATTCAATTGAATATAGATTGAAAAGGATTTGCAAATCATCGTATTCTGTTTTTAGTGACGCTTTACACAACGTAATATTGTTTGCCTTATGACTGAATATCAAGGCATGTCTTTGCTCTGTAAATTATGAGAGTGTTAGTTTCTTAAAGCACAGCCTTACAGAAGACAAAAGAAAACATGCCTTGCTGACATATTTTGTTAGCCTGCCTGTGATGGTTTAACAAAGCCAGCACTGACAGTATTTTTTTTTTTTTATTAAAATAAATTAAAAAATAAAAAATAAGCGACACTTTTTAATCCCATAAATGGGGAAATTTCACCTTCTGCAATGAAAAACCACATACACACTAGTGAGCACACACACACACTAGGGGGCAGTGAGCACACACTTGCCAGGAGCGGTGGGCAGCCCTATCCACGGTGCCCAGAGGGCAATTGGGGGTTAGGTGTCTTGCTCAAGGACACCTCAGTCATGGACTGTCAGTGCCTGGGATTGAACCGGCAACCTTCCAGTCACAGGGCCAGTTCTCTAACCTCCAGGCCACGACTGCCCCATTATTATTAGACATTGGTTTATATTTCTTTTTCTGCAGTGCTAAACATAGATGTATTGGCAATGTAGTCAGTATATCTAATATTTCTTATAATGAGGTTGTTGTAAGAATAGGCTAAAATGATCATATTTCTAGACATATCGAAAAACTTATAGTGAAGATAAATGCACATCCTCTACATTGGACACACTTCTGGACATATTAACTACTCTTGATTTGCAAAACTGAAAGTGATGGCACACATAGAAAATGTGTACTAAAATTCTTAAAAACTAATAAAAAAAAAATGTGGCCCTAAAAACAGATCAATGGACTGGGGTGTTCACACCTGTTCATGCAACTGTTTTATTTGTCTCAAGAAATAAAACAGACAGTTATGCTTGTTTGCCAATGGAATAAGACAAAATCACTAGATTAAAGTTACTCAATATAAGTGAACTGTATATAGAAATAGGTTGTTTATTCCTAAAACAATCACATAATAAAGAAATATTAGATATATTCACTATAATTAGATGATTTCACCTACCAAGAAAGCAGTGTGATGGGCAAATTACCACATTATAGATTGTAAAAAGTGAGACATCTCACTGCATTGCATTTTATTTATCAAAATGTAGCTGTTGGCCAATGAATCTGACTAAGAACAAACTAAACACAGAATGAATGAATAACAGTACTTCTAAACACTATGATTTTATGGTGGTAAGTTTGTATAGTTTGTACACATTGTGACATGATTCATCAAGAGGATTTGGGATTACAGGAATTTTTTTCCGTAGTACTAAGCTTCCCTTAAATCGATATGACAGGTCATTGGAAAATATTTTGCTTGTATTAAACTATAAGTATCAGCTGTTGTTTAATGATTATTTTCATGTAGCACATTTGCTTAAATACTGCTTACAACATTACCATGCCTGGTACATCAAATTCAATCTGTTATGATTCATCAGACTTCAATGAATCATCTTCCCTGCCATGGTAAGGATTTCTTGTAAGGATTTCTAGGTAATACCCATGTAAAGCTCATTTACAAGGAGAGTTTTGTTGAGGATTTATAGGAGGTGCACATTAACCACCTTGATAAACAGAATTAGAAATGGGTTTCCCTCCCCAGCAGTTCCCTGCAGGGACAGACAGATGAAGGCCATAAGAAATGGGACAGGGCCTGAGGGGGAGGGTGGTAGAGATGAACGACAAGAGGACGAGTGTAATAGCCTGTTTCCTTCACACAGCTCCCGCTTTCAATTGTCTTTTTTTGTCAGTTGCCACCGTTTTTCTCACACGGGGTGTCCTCCCTTTCGCAGACTCGGTGCAAGAGTGCCCACGAAATTGCCATGGCAACGGTGAGTGCGTGTCAGGAGTGTGTCACTGTTTCCCCGGCTTCCATGGCATGGACTGCTCGAAAGGTAGGCGACCCTTCAATTACATGCTGACCTCTGTCACACACACATATACGCACCAATAGAGGACCACTTACTGTTACATGAAATAATCAGAGAGAAAGAAGAGTGAAGAGTGTCTAGCAGTTTAACAAGAGACTTGTATAATGAAGTAGCAGTAGTCTATGAAGAGGAGAAGGACATAAAGTAGAACTCTACTTTTTTCCACAGTAACACTGCACAGGCTGGACAAAAGTCAAATTACTACATTTTGGGCCCATTTACACCTTATATCAACATAGCCAGGTCAAAACAGCCCCAGGACACATTGTGATCAAACTACAATCAAATCAGGTTCAAACCGCATTTGGAGGAAAAATAAAAGTGACATACATTTTTTTTTAACTGTAAAGAATTATGTGAGCAGAAATGCTTCTGCTAATGCTGAATAGCAAGTAAGAAAATAAACAATGACACAAACAAAGGAGGATTGGTTATCTCCAAACCAACAGCCTTTTTGCACTCTGAGCCAATGAAGGTGTCCAAACCAAGCTTCTATCATAACTGGGAAAAAAGCAAACAAAAGTAAAATCCATCTCATCTGGTGAGGCTGGGGGCACATTTTTGTGAAATGTGAAGTAGAATGCTGAAAGAACATACGGACATGAAGCACATGTTGATGTAGTGTGTAAGCAGGCTATCATACCGATAATGATGCCTTAACTATGGACTGTTACTGATACTGAAACCTTGAGAATAAGCTGATGCTTGTACTGAAGCCTTGAGAATGGGCTAAAACCAATTTTGATGCCTTAAGAATGGGTTGATACCAACACTGAAACTTTGAAATAGGCTGATACTTATACTGAAGCCTTGAGAATGAGCTAAAACCAATACTAAGGCCTTAACTATGGGCTGATACCAACACTAAAACTTTAAGAATAGGCTGAAACTGACACTGAAGCCTTAACTATGGGCTGATGCTGATACTGATACAAAAGCCTTGATTATAGGCTGATACCGATACTGAGGTCTTGAATATGAGCTAATAACAATAATGAAGCCTTGAGAATGGGGTGATACCAGTACTGAAGCCTTAAGAATGGGCTTATACTGAGGCCTTAAGTATTGAATTGAGAACCATTTGACACTGTGTTTGCACACTGTGAAATTAGACCTCCGCATTTAACCCATCCATACAGTGAAACACCCACATACACACACATTAGGGGGCAGTGAGCACACTTTCCTGGAGCAGTGGGCAGCCCTATCCACAGTGCCCAGAGAGCAATTGGGGGTTGGGTGCCTTGCTCAAGGGCACTTCAGTCATGGACTGTCAGCCGAGGGGATTAAACTAGCAACCTTCCGGTCAAAGGGCTGATTCCCTAACCTCCAGCCCATGACTGCCCTAATATGTGCTGATACTGATACTGAAGCCTTGAGTATGGACTGATACTGAGGCCTTAAGTATGCAGTGATACCAATGCTGAAGCCCAGAGAATGAGCTGATGCCAACACGGAAGCCTTGAGAATGGGCTAATACTGATGCAGTATTAATAAAACTACTATGCTTCAAAATGAGCTATTCTTAAGTCCACTTAAACTCTTTTACACTAAAAACAGAAATATCCCCCACAACATGTGTTTGAAATATAAAAAAAAACACAATTGTAATTCCACTATAATGTTTTGCTACATTGTTTTTATTTGAACATCAGGCTGCATATGTCTACTGTTCGTGTCACATACAACACTTTACTTTACACTGTGTTGCACTACAAGTAACTGTAAAATATATCAGAACATTGCAGGAACATATCAGATTATTTCTATTTTTCCTACAGTTTCTTAGCTGGCATTGTCAGCTTGACACCAGGATTAGATTGGTTCCATCTCTATCTAGAATCTTTGAAATGCCATGCAGTATATAATAGTCGGGTCAAGTCAGGTTTTGCTGTCATTTCAGCTTTATGCAAGTACACAGTGAAATGAAACAACATCCCTCGAGGACTATGGTGCAATAATAAAGAGCTTGTATCATGGAAAACTTTGGGGTTTTTTTTTTTTGAAGTCTAGTGGAATATGTAAACTTTGTTAAAGTGAAGTAAAGTCAAAATGTACCTTTCACTTCCCAGACCATACAGTCCATGTATGGAAACAATGCTCAAAAACAGCTTGTTTTGACTTTGTTGTTTTTTTGTTTTTGTGATGTCACAAAAAACACCATGTGTTTATATACCATACACACACACACACACATACACTCACCAGCCACTTTATTAGGTAAATAACCTTACCTTGCAGGTAAAGGTTTGGACCCCCTTTTGCCTTCAGAACTGCCTTAATTCTTCATGGCATACTTTCAACAAGGTGTTGTAAACATACCTTGGTTGTAACAAGTTGTTATTTGAGTTACTGTTGCCTTTCTATCATCTCGAGCCAGTCTGCCCATTCTCCTCTGACCTCTCACATCAACAAGGCATTTTCTTCAACACAACTTCCGCTCACTGGATATTTTCTCTTTTTCGGTCCATTCTCTGTAAACCCTAGAGATGGTTGTGCGTGAAAATCCCAGTAGATCAGCAGTTTCTGAAATACTCAGACTCAGTGTGTGTGTGTGTGTGTGTGAGTGTGTGTATATGTGTGTATATACACACACACACACACACACACACACACACACACACCTATTCAGCCTACAGTAGTTTGTCCCGGCCTATACACTCTGAAGTTATAAGTTATACAGTGTGTTTCAGCCTGGGCTTCTTTTTGAATGAGACACATTATAGGGCAGCAAATCATCATGTAAAAATGAAATACACCTATTTTTGGTACATAAAACTACATAATTGTTAAACTGACAGTTAAATGTGGTTAAAGATTGAAGTCTATCTTTTTAATTTAAATCATAATTTGTGTTTGCTGGATTGTGTGAATTTAACCCACAGAATCACTCATTTGACAGGTCAGGATGCTCACAGCATGCAAAACATTAATTCTGTGATTGGTTAGGGCAGTGGTTCTCAGACTGGTCTTCAGGGACCCCAGGTGGTCCTCATATGTCCTCTATGCTTATGTGTTAAAAGTTGGTTTGGAGCAAAGATCTGTGAAGCCCTGAAGACTAGTTTGACAACAACTAGGTTAAAGGAGTTATTTGTATATTTTAGCCTTCTGCGATATGAGTATTGCCAAGGCTAGTATCACAATATTGTTTAACAGCAATGTGCTGTGTGGCCCTAGTCTATAGCCATAAAGGCATGTAGCAGTTTTGCTATAGAGGGTCAGTTCATTTTAGTGTAACAGAGACCAAGACCTTGTTCAAAGGTTTCCTGCATTGGAGCACCTTAGGGACGTGAGGAGCTGTACACATTAGAAATGGTTGTTAGTCTCAGAGTCCCACATCAGTACATGGAGCAACGTCCTGCGCTGGCCCATGAGTGCATACCCTCACTATAGAGGCCTGTGGGTGTATGTGTGTAAGTGAGAGAGAGAGAATAAGAAAGAAACATATAGCTCCTATAATCTCTCTGCTGTGCATTAGAGGTCTGCAAGTTAACATACATGGTTTTACATTGTCTAGTTTTGTTTATAAGAGCTTGTGGTGAGCAACAGAAAACGTCATCCTGAGATAAACTGGTAAACAAAGATAAATAGAGATCGAGCACAAGAGAGAGTGAGCACAAGAAAGAGAGAATGTGTGCAAGAGAGCGAGACAGAGCACAGGAGAGAGAAAATGAGTGCAAAATAGAGAGACAGAACACAAGTCAGAACAAGAGGGGGAGAGAGACAAGAAAGACACAGCACAAGAAAGGGAGTGTGAGAGAGACTGAACACAACACAAAGAAAGAGAATGAGTGCAACAGAGACAGAGCACAAGAGCGAGAGGCAGCGTAAAAGCAAAACTAGAGGGAGTGTGTGAAATTTACTATGTAAATCACTCATTAGAAAACAGACAGGCACGTTTAGAGCCCAAAAAGATGCCTGGAAACCCAAGATTTTGTTGAGCTCTGTCAAGCTCAGGATGGTGAGTGGACCGTTACAGTACTTACGCACACAAGCTAGTCTGACTGATACACACATTTTACTGCAGTAACTTTTTAAAAAAAAAAGACTGGAAATAAGGTAAAGCATGCAGTTTCTGTTGCTCTGTATGTGTGTGTGTGTGTGTGTGTGTGTGTGTGTGTGTGTGTGTGTGTGTGTGTGTGTGTGTGTGTGTGTGTGTAGGGCTGGGGGCCATTAGGCATCTCAGAGGTATTTGGATGATGGATGTGGGTTCATGCAAGCCAATATCTTCCATTGTTCACCTGGGAGGCTTGTGATTAATAGTTTAGTTACTTCACTGTTAGATTACATTTTGTTTCATTAGAGTTTTCTTCAACTTAGCCTTGCTTCCGTCTACCCTTCCATACCAGGCTCTGACCTTCCTGCTCTATCTGTCCATCCCTATTTCTATCTCTATCACGTTCTCCCTTCCTCTGTGTGTTTATTTGCATGTGAGCACGTGCTGTTAGCGTTGAATGTTATCGAATGCCTCTTTCAGCCTAAGGAATCCTTTGACTAAAAGGTTGTAGATACAACAGTGAGGGACGCACAGCAGTATGCCTGTCGTTCATGCCATAGGGAGGGTTATGGGTAATGTAGTCAAGGGGGACTATTCTTATTGGGCCTTGAGGCCCGAGGGGAATCCAACACACTCAGCTGTTGTCAGATTGAGCTGAGGGACTTGTTTAAGCAGCGTTTCTTAAAGTAAATTGCAAATGTGAGTTGCCAGCGGCTACTATCTCAGAAACACTTGTAGACAGCCTGGTGGACTGCTGAGTGTTGTGCTGTTCCTGTTCCTGTATATATGTGTATGTTTGTGTGTAAGTCATCAGGGGGTGTTTGGAAAGAAGGGGCTTACTCTGTATGGTAGCAGACTTATATACTATAAATGAGAGAAAAAAAGCAATGAGCACATCTGCTCCCACATCCTGCTACTCATTTATCACTGCTCATTAATGAGCACACATGCATACATTCAGGCTCCCATTCACTTGTACAGGCTTTACAGCCAAATACAGACACTTGCAAATAAAAAAGGACAAGAATCAGAATTAGAATGAATGCAGGTGATCATTACATATGTTTTGACATAAATATGAAACAGCAATGATATGTAACAGATAGACATATATAGTTTAAATATGGAAGAGATAGCAATGCCTACACTATGGTTTAAAAATTTGGAATCATGGCTTAAAAGTTTAGAGTGAATAGAATGAATGAAAAGTTAAGAATGTTTTAAATAAAATAAATCCACTTTGTTTGCAGATAAATGTGTAAAATGCTTCTAATATGTTAATTGGTGCACATTCACAGGTTTCATAAAATTGGTAGGAAGCTGAGAAACTGGGAAAAAAAGAAAGTAAATGATAGATCCAGGATGATGAAAGGAACTGTAGATGATTCTACAGTAATATCATGAAGTTAATTAATAAGTTAAAAATTAATATCCAGAATGTCTTATGATTCAAATATGGTTATTAAATCTCAAAGTCAAGACTAGGAAAATTGTTCTAAATGTATAATAACATTGAGAAATTAATGTTATCACATCATGTAAACATGAATGATTATTTGAAATCATAGAGTTTGATTCAGTGTGTAAACATTGGTAAAATTTCAAAACATATTGCACACTCCTCAGTCCACACAGTCTATAAAAACTGCCCGTTTTTTGAGGTACAGTACAGGACAGATTATTGATATATATCGATCTCAAAGGCACAGTAACACAACCAGCATGTTTATCTCTAAAAGATAGAAAGGTTGGAAAAAAATGTATTATAAGTGGTTTTAATACATAAGCCTATACTGGCATTAGTATATCTCAGGGGAAATAATAAACACAAGAAAATGAAGAATAAGGTCAGTCTAATGTAATGAGACTTGATTCCAAGTCATTTTGAAGCATTTCTATTTGTCCATTCATTATGAAATGTTCACACGATGTAAAGGGTAGCTGATGTTTTCAATTGATGCAAGAATTAATACAAAAAAACTGAAAAAAACGTTTTTGATACCACTATGACAGTATAGAGGAGTTTAATTCAGGAAGGGCTCAGTGTTGTGGGCACAGCCATTGTGAATGTACAGAATATATCTCATTGATATTGTCTTGTGTATAGTTATTCGAACTGTGTGATAAATAAATAAGTACCGTATATTATAAAATATAATAAAAATTTAAGTGACTGTGTCATAGGACTGTCTTTTATTTTTGTGACCTGGAATGTCCTAATTTTTTCACAATCTAATTTAGTAATGTTGGTCTCTTTTGCACAGTTAAAATACTGGTCGAGTAAAGTGTCACATGGGAATGGGTCAGTTAACCACTTTTCCAAAATGGTCCACTTCATTTCCTGAATAACCTGGTTTTTGTATATATATATACATACTCTGCAGTAATTTGCATATTGAAAATGTTTTTGTTGAATGGGGAGGGGGGCCAGTTCTTAAAGAATTGAGAAGGAAGCCTCAGGAGAAAAATGTTTAAATAAGCCTAGTGTGCTTCTGTGTGCAGAAGATCAGAGCCCTTTGTGTACCGTTCTCTTGCATTCTCTCTTCCCACTATGTTTTAATAACAGGCATGTCTTTCCAGGATCTATTTTTTTCTAGTTTTTAGTTTCATCAGTTGTAGCTATGATCTTTATCTTAACGCTCTACACAAACTTGAAATTTGTTTTTATTGGGCTTAAGTGAACCTTCTGTTCCTACAGTTTACCTCTATCATACTTTCATTGGTTCTGAGCGCAGGTTTCTCGGGGAAAACTGAAACAGAGTAGAAAGTCTTTCATGTGTCAACAACTCTGGATTCACATGAACTGCTCTAATCATCTCTCTCGCTCTCTCTCTCTCTCTCTCTCTCTCTCTCTCTCTCTCTCTCTCTCTCTCTCTCTCTCTCTCTCTCTCTCTCTCTCACTCACTCTCACTCCCACTCTTTCAGCTGCATGTCCAGTGCTGTGCAGTGGTAATGGGCAGTATGATAAAGGCTCATGTATCTGCTACAGTGGCTGGAAAGGACCGGAGTGTGATGTTCCAGTCAACCAGTGCATTGACCCCCAGTGCGGTGGGCATGGAACCTGCACAGAAGGGACCTGTGTCTGCTCACTGGGCTACAAGGGAGAGAACTGCGCTGAAGGTGTGTTTGTATGAGTATGTGGTTTGTCCAGAGGCAAATACACACACATGCATATGCTGTGCTCTTAGCAAAATGGTTCTACATAGTAATGAAAAGGGTTATTTTACTTTTAATAATAATTAAACCATTTGTGGTGCTATATAGAACCATTTTAAAAGGGTTCTTTAAAGAGCCCTCTATAACTGGGTTAATGTGATAGAGAAGAACCATTTGACAATGCACAGAACCATTTATGCATTCAAATGGTTCTGTAAGTGCTCATGAAGTGCTTAAGATTAACCATTTAAAATTTAAAGCACTCTTTTCAATATTTGACTACATATTTTTTTTTATATTATTTTTATTTAAATTAAGTAATTGTATTAAATTTCCAGTCAAAACAGTCATTAAGTACAAGTTATTCTTTTGTCAGGAGGTATTTGTAATGAGATTAGACATGTATTAGTTCAATTTCATAAGGAAGATGAAAGTCAAAGGAAAATAAATGAAGAGATTTCAAAACATTTTTAAAAGATATACCGAAAATGTGACTCTGAACAACCATACAAGACCTGAAAGACCAGCAAACCTGTCAAGCATTGCTTGAAGCCTTCATCTCTGAGAGACCAGAAAATTAAGCTCCACTCTTGCATCAGATTTGAAAAATCCACAGATCTCAATCCTTCCACTATGAGAAGACAACGCTATACAGTATTATATACACATAAAATTGTAGCGTTCTGATGTTATCTGATGTTATGATCTTATCGGTTTGAACTCATTTGCAAAAAGTTGTAAAAAAAATATTGATGCGTTCAGAATTATAAACAGAACATTTTAAGCTTTATTGTTGCTCCCCAAAATGTTTATAATTTTGAATAAGGCATTCTGCTGTCTGGTTTATAATATTTAAATATACACTATTTTATTTTATTACAACAACAAACTGACTTTTCAGGCATTATATAACAGTAGTGTACTGTTATATACTGTAATGTCTTTTGTGACTTAATTTCTGAATTGCACTCCTGCAACAAAAAAAGACACCAGAGATTTGATTAAAGGATCAAAATCCATTTTATTGATCCAGCGGCTGAGAAAAATAGCCTCGGGCCTGCGACATGTTCAGTTTTTGCTGGAGTTTGCCTGCTTTGAGACAAGAAAGTGATAGACAGAGAGAGACTGGAGGAACAATGTGAGAGCCATTTCACAAAGCCCTTAGAGAGGGATAAACCAGTTCTAGCTGAGGAAAGTGAAGGACAGAGATGGGAGGAGGCATGGAGAGGTGAGAGATGAGTGGAGGAACAAGAGAGGAGGAGAGTGTTTTTGACTAGGAGACAGGGCAGACTGGAGGCAAGTGAGAAAAGGCTACATGTGAAGGTGAAAAGGGGGAAGAAGGAAAACGAGAGAGAGGGGTGAAGGGAGAAAGGAGGAGTCTGAAATTTGTTTGAATTTGATGGGACCTGACTTTTCATGCAGGGCTCAGAAATAATTTCTCAGATGTTTGTTGGGCTTTGCTCAGGTTCAGATTCAGATGTTCTGCTTTCTCATAGCCCATCTTTCTTACCTAATTTTGACTCGCATTTGACTCTTTTAGTTTTTATCTCTATTCTTCCTCAGTAGTTTTAGCCTTTGATGTTTGTAGCTGGTGTCACTTATATTGTTGCTGCCAAGGTCTATGGGCCTGTTTACATCTTGCGTCAGTTCGAACTTCACTGGACTCATGAAAAGTCAGGTGAATATCCCCAAGGATGCTTTGTGTTTGGGTTATGATCAGATCCCTCAAATAACATTTCTGGAGATAGTTAAAGATGGATCTTGAATGCTGGATTTAGCCCAAACCAAGAGCCTTCGTGTCTATAAAAAAAACATCCAAGCTGAGCTTATTGAATTGTATCATAACGGGGGAAAAAGTAAACAAAAGTAAACTGGAAATTATGTGCATTTTATGCAGGAAATGTCAAACCAAACTTGTTGAAATGTGTAAATGAACTCTGGAGCTTATCCAGATATGATCCTGACACAAAATATGTTAATGCATGGTGTAAACAGGCTTCAGCGTCCCATGTGAAAATACATTTACCTAGAAAAAATCAATCAAAGTTTTACAAGCCTTTACTCTTCTGGTCACTGTTGCTTGGTACTTTAACTTTGTCACTCAGCCTCCAGGCATTATTATTAAGAATCCAGAGTTTTGTGTGGTTTGTGGTTGGTTGCTGGATTCTAGTCAGGTTCAGATAAAATTTTGTCAGGCTCAAGTCAGGTTTGGGTTAAAACTAAGTGCTATGTTCTCGAGTTCAGACTAGAGTTTCAGGACTGATTAAAGCTCTACTGTCATTGATGGAAAGTACAAGTGTTGTCTTGGACCGCAAGGTCAGCACTTTTCTCCTTTCCCTTTACTTCCGGTAGTTTTTTCATCTCTCCATCCCTTTCCTCAAATCTGATATTCATCACAATACAGTCGCTCAAACAATTTACCTGAAGTGGCTGAGACACATAAATCGATGCTTGTGATGCGACATTTCTGCAGCCTAAACAGAACGGCCTTCCGCGGACGACTTTGTGGTGTGAAAGTGGAGGGTGAGAGATACGCCCACGCCGGACTTAGGAGCGGCTAATTTGTCAAATGGCTTTCACTTCGTCTGAGCGGCCTGATCTCCTTGGCAGCTTGGCAGTCAATGTCAATTTCTCCGGAACATCCGAGGCAAGCACGTAAACAGGGGTGGGAGAAAAGTCAGGAAGAGAAGTAGGATGAGAGAGAGGGAGAAAGAGAGAGAGAGAGATGTGAGTTTGAAAGGCACTAGAGAGGAAACACTTACTCGCAGACCTACTGTGTGGGGGACATTGATTTTTCATGCTCAGAGAAAGGCCAAGTGAGTGTATGTATGTGTGTATACTTCTGTCACAAACCCTCCAAACCTTCCAAGCTGGTCAAGCTTTTCTCATCTGTGCGTTCCGATTTTACGCTTGTGCGCTCAAGTGAATTCCTGTATTTCCCCTGAGACTTACTGTACTGCAGCAATATCCAGGTATAAATTGCATATGTTTTTTTTAACCTTTTAAGTAGCTTCAGTGCTCAGTTCTTAGTTTCATACTTATGGATTCATCCATAGCAATGACAGAATTATAATGAACTCTCCCAGTCACATGAGTTTCTAAGTGTAACTAAGTGAAAATAAGTACATCCTCTACAGGGAAGAATTGAGATATGGCACTTTTATGGCAAAGATATGGCAAAGTTTAGTGCACAGTTTCTTTCTGTTTGAGTTTAATATATTTAAATAAAAGAAACATAAAATCCAACAGAATTTTCCAGTATGTTAAAATCAGCAAATGAACTGCAATTCCGTATTGAAATGTGCAGAAGTATGTTCTCTGTAGAGGATGTGTCAAGATATTTTCACTTAAAAAACCAACAAAACATCTAATGAGACCAGGGCCGCCCAAACGTTTGTATATTGAAATAGCACTTAACATAGCTCTCCAAATCTAGCCGTCCAACTTTGACAGTATTTCCTTAGAGCCCATCAAAGTGTTTTTCTAGACTTTTAAATAAATTTTCTGGAGATCTTCAAAGATAGAATCCCAACTTTTTATGTTGACTTTTCATTCTCTGTAACTGTATTTTTTGTCACATTGTAACAGGTGCATTTAAAGAAATTATTATTATTATTATTATTATTATTATTTCTGTTGTATCAGAGAGTAAATGTTTTATTCTAGTTGTGCAAAAAAAATAGAGGAATCCTCTATTTCATTTTATCAACAATTCAGTGAAGCCCTCTCAAAGTCTAAATGCTGTGTACTGTGTGTGTCTGCTATGTGCAGTGGACTGTCTGGACCCGACTTGCTCCAATAATGGCATTTGTGTGAGCGGTGAGTGCCACTGTAAGCCTGGCTGGGGTGGAGCACACTGTGAGCTGCCCAGAGCTCAGTGCCCTGACCAATGCCATGGCCATGGAGCCTTCATCCCAGACACAGGCCTCTGCAGCTGTGATCCCAACTGGATGGGTCCTGACTGTTCTGTAGGTCAGTATGAGTGTTTTTGATATTTCATTGAAGTTTGTGAGTTTTTGTTTTTATTTATTTTTTTAAGAAGTTAGAAGTCACAGTCACACCAGAGATAAAGTATCATGTAATTCCATATTATTTATTATATAACCTCTGCTGAACATATGGCTTCTGGACTTTCATTTGATACCATCAATTGATACCATGTTTGTGTTGTGTAAGGATGAAAATATACAAAAAACTTTGAATCAGAAAAAAATAAATGCTAATGTAAACACAGTTTAAGGGTAATTAACTATATGGAAAATAGGATCTATGAACAACTAAATTCGATATATAATAAATTAAAACCAAATGAATTATAAATACAAGAAGTTACAATGTTTGGTTAAGTTGCATGCGCCTCATTTTTCCGTTCTTGGAGAAAAGTAATCAGTGATGTCCTATTATTTTTCTGACATTAACTTTAACAAGATCTTTTCTGTCATTAACACTGCTCTGACTGTCTGATTTAGGTTTTACTTTAGGGTTGAAATCTTCCATTATGGTTAGGAAATGTGACTTGTTGCTCCTCTTTGTGGGGCTGTCTGTGCAGAGGTGTGCTCGGTGGACTGCGGCACACACGGTGTGTGTATGGGCGGCTCATGCCGCTGTGAGGAGGGCTGGACAGGCGAGGCGTGTGACCAGCGTGTGTGTAACCCACTATGTGTGAAGCATGGCACCTGCAAGGACGGCAAGTGCGAGTGTCAGCAGGGCTGGAACGGAGAGCACTGCACCATTGGTAGGTGTCTCGCCAACTCATCCAATCCCCCAACACCTCCCTGTCTCTTTTACACACATGCACACACAGGACACACTCTGCCTGCCCTGCCGCATTCAGTCAGTACAGCACACCACAGAGACGGCTGATGCAGCTCTTCTTAAGTTTATCTGACATGCAGTGATTGCTTATAACTCTTTGTAAAGCAGTGCCAGCTCTAGAGAGTTCATACCTTACAAAACTCAGTGTTTTTTTCCAAACTTAAATTCAACTGATACATAGCACAGCCATAAAATACAGGTTCTGGTTAATGGTTTGAATGTATAATTCCAGAAAATAAATATTTAATTGGTATAGAAATGTTGTTTGTTTTTAAAAAAAAAAAGTTTTAAAAAGGTTATTTAGTGTTTGTTTCCTTTTCCTCAGGGCCCCTAGACAGACCATAACCTACATATTTTCTGATATCATGAGGTGATCTTCACATCAGACACTTTTGGCAGTTAATTATACAACAAATTCCTTGTGAATCTAAACTCTGACAGATGTGACAACAAAAACAGAGAGACAAATGAGCTCTTGATGTATTTATTTCTTTGGCTGGTTAGGCACCCATACCATAAAGGAGGAAAGGGGACAGGAAAAGCAACAGTAAAGTAGCTTGGTGATTAGAGAAATGATTAAACTGATGAACTGACTTTTATATGGTTGCTTTTAGTTTTATGCTTTAGGTCATTTTAAATGACCCATATGATGTAAAAAAACAATGTTTCCTTTCTAAATAAAGTTTAAAGGAGAAAGTTTCAAAACATAATATTTACTCTGCAGTTCCTAGTCCATAAATGAAAACTAAGCTGCATAACAGCCAGTTCTTTGTTTTTGTAATGCCATGAAAAACAGTGCATTTACATACCTACGCTGAACAGACCAAAAGAAGTGACCCAACTTGTATACATGTTACATTAACTTCAGTTAAAAATTGAGAATGTTTAAGTTCTGCTGTAAAGTCACCATTTGGGAGGTACGTGGTTTTGTTCTGACATTGACAATATATTCAATCAATGCTAGCATAGCCATGCCCGCTCACATTGACATTATAAGAAGTGTTTCAGCCCTGTTTTTAAATGAGGGAGGCCAATCAGAGCACAGATCATTTACATATGAGTCGTAAAGACATGACCTGATCAATTTAAAGGTTAAAAAAGATTAGAAGGGCAGTCATGGAAAGTAGTTATTGTTTTGGCTACATAAACCCCCTCAAAAAGGTTTTAACCTTAAATAAAACTAAACACTAAAAAGGTAAGACATAAGTCATCCAGAACTATATGCCTTTGTGTTTTAACTTCAACTGACTGTTTTTTTATTAAAGGTATTTGCACCTTTAACTGAGTACAGGCATTATGTACCTCTATATCCTCTGTTGTATCTCCAAAAGATCCCAACTGAATGACGTTTTCAGGATCCTCGCAGTTCTTATCTCATCTTCAGGGTTGAAATCCCATGTTTAATTCCACACATTAGATGATTATCAAGTGCATCTGAGCCAGGATGCTGTAACAAGCCGAAGAGCTCAGAGTCTTCAGGACTGGCACTGGAAACCACTGTTATAAGCTCACTTTCTCAAAGTGTTACGTATTTTCTCACTGAATCATCTAAATTAAGCAGGACTGGAAGTGATCACTTTGTGTCTCTTCTTTCTCTCTTGTATTTGGTGAGAGTTGAAACAATAGCGTGCAGGCAGAATGTGTCACTCAAATGAATCTAATGAAACAGAAACTGGTGATGCCACTTTTGAGCTGGTGGATAATAGGAATAAGACATAAAAAAACAGTCTCAGTGACATCTGAAACACACACAGGAGGCTTAGCTAATAAGAGCAAATAGATTGAGTCTTAAAAGGGGATTTACTGAAAGAGAGATGCAGGGATGAGCTTGATTTGAGGGGTTTTAATGCCAAAAAGCAACAAAGGTTCCATGCTTGCAGGGTTAAGAAGAGTATTAGACAGGACAAGGGTAAGGGAAAGAATGAGCAAATAGAAGGGCTGTAGCAGGTCAGACGTGAGGAATTGAGGAACTTTAGCACTTTTCCTGGATCTAGTGTTTGACTGAGAGAAAGCTGGCGTTTGATCACATGCCAGATGGCAACAGACAGGTGAGTGGGCTCACGTAATGAAAAGTCTCCGTCATAGAAGAGCAGATGAAAGCTGCAGATGTCTTCACCTGATAAGTCACACTTTCAACTTGCCCCTGACTTCTCTCTCTTAAAAATAGACTTTTAAAGCATGAGCATGTCGTTCTGTCACTGTCTGGGAGTGTCTGTGTGAGTGTGTATGTGTGTGTGTACCTGCCTGAGTGAAAGAGAGAGAGAGTCTGTCACTCTCAAGATGACACAGGTGACACAAATGAAGTAAATACCAACCTGAACAACCTCTTGCCTTCAGTTTGTTTCCCCATGCTGTTTACTGAAAAGGCCGTCTGGCTATTGTCATCCTGACTCGACAGAGAAAGCCAAAAGCCAGCCATCACTTTCCATTTATAGTCCTCTAAGCTCCTTTTAAAAGCTGAGCTGCATCGTTTTTAGATTGCTCTCATACACGCTGCCTGTCAAAAGTTTAGAGACACCTAGCCTTTTAAAAAAAAATGGTTTTAATAAATGAGGATATTCCCCTTGTTCCCCTTGGTTGCAATAGCCACATATTAAAGGCTAGCCTGTTTTATTTAGAAGAAAACAGTATCACATGTGTCACATCAAACTTCTAAAACAACTTACAGCTATAACTAGTTGTTAGACTAATCTACTTTCTTCATACACATAGTCAGGTTTTCCAGATATCTTTTAAATGAAGAAAATGTGTCTGAAGTAAGCAGCAGTAAAGTTTTTATTTTCTTCTGGTGAATAGCTTTGCTGTTTCTCCAATAGTTCTGACCACAGTCTGAGCATTTATTGCAACTGACTGCACAGATTTTTTTGACTTTGTCAAAAGTTCTAACTCACATTTTAGTACTGCATCTCATGTAAGTAAACAAAGCTTTCTCTTTTTTTAATTCTTTCATTGTTCTTGCCTATGGATGGACATTAGCAGTGACTGAATCGAGAAGAAGGAGAGAAATTGTGTAGGCTGTAACTGTATTGTTGACCTGAATGAGATGCAGTACTAAAAATGTGAGTTAGGTGAATGTGATACCCTGGAGGGTATGGGCAGAAGGAGTTCAGAGGAGGCGTGTCAGCGGGCAGAGATCTTTTATTTCTTCTCTCAAAAATAACCAACACCAAAGGAAGCTGTGAGCTGATAGCTCTTCACTACTGCAGGCTTCAGAGTTGTTTCTCTCTCTCAGGAGCTTCAAGTTCACTTCCTCTTTGCCTGGATGTTCCAGGATCCCAGGTCTCTCTCATTTTGTTGGGGAAAGAAGCTCTTATTAGTAAGGAAAGAGACAATTACCCACAGGTGTAAGCGTTTGCCAGGCAGTCCACATCCTCACTCTGGCCAAGCCTCTGCCCCACAAATGGCACTTGACCACGCCCCCACTGAGTCAAGTTGAAAGAACTCAAATAAGAAAAGTACAGCTGGTTGCCTTTAAAAATAATAGAATAATAGAAGGTCATGTGTTGGCAGAAAACATCAAAAATGATAACCCACTCTCTGTGTTTATTCTTTTGCTTTATTAATGTTTGAAATAAATCAGTACATGCATGATGTTGTTTTCCTAAAAATAAATCTGGTTAGTCCTTGATGCAAATTACATGATAATCTATGGCAAACTGAGTTATTGTAACTTAATATAAAGTTATTGTAAGAACATATGCTTGTTAATCATTTTTATTTTGAAAAGCTCTGTCTCCAAACCTTTGACTGGCAGTGTACCTCTAAAAGCTGCATGTGTGCATGTCCTGCCTCTCACCTCGCCCTCTTGTTCCCCCTTCTTTGCGTGCTGTCTCTATTGCAGACTATTGGGATGAGACTTTTGAAGGTATTGTACCTCGTCCGCACTGTGTCGTAGTGCTAGCTGCACTGTAGCACTGGCCTTTAGTACTTCTCTCGATAGCTTGGCTGTGTAGAGACTGTGTGCTTCCGACAGTGTGTCCTGTAGAGTAGATTTGGTGGTGTACTCTAGAGCGCCTAGCCGTGTAGAGCGGGTCTGTAATGCAAGTGTGTGTTTCTTCACGTCACATGTTTCCTTGTGCCAGTTTGTTATAACCATAATGGTTATAAAGCCTTGGGTCATTGTCTTATCTCTCTGTGATGTGTGGGGGTTTAACCCTTAGAAGTCTAGAGATATACCTGTCTTATGCCATGCATTGTATTTTTAATATTTATACATTCTGCAATTAATAGTTATTTAAATATACCAAAATGATTACAATAAATTCTAGTTACTTTATGCATAGACATATTCTGTTCTGCTCTGAGTTTTTTTCCATTTGTTTAGATGTCAGAAAATTATTCTCTTTCCAAAAAAAAAGCTTTTTAATCAAATTGAAATCATAATAAAATGTCTCCTTTTCTACCTATAAATCCAAAGGTGGTAAAGGTCAAAATGTAGAATCTGTACTTTCTTTAGAATTTCTCCACAAGTTTCAGTGGCCTTGCTAATAGGCAGAAATGGTTCTCAAATAAGGAAGAAAGGATCTCCTACAGTTGATGACTTAAGTGATTCTTACAGCAGCTGTGGATTTTCCTACAGATGTTTCTGTTTTATAATAACCCAATTTTTCTAATGTAGTCATGGCCTAGAAAGGTCATCCCCATCATACAATAATACCAAGCTTTTTGAATCACCGCTAACACATTGTCATTGGACAGCTTGGCATGCTTGGCATGGTGCTAAGTGCCAAATCTATACGTCAGCTAACAGATGCCAACGTTGGCTAGCATTGCGCTGAATGAGGGGTGGAATCAACAGCGCTCTCTTGGACTCTCATCCACAGTTCGCCATGAATTAAACTCGCAATCTAAATGACAGGGTCGGTGCTTAAATATTAACACTACTCTGGAGTCCCCTATCAGACGGTTCCAACATTCAGAACCTCTGACTGTATTCCTTCATGTCATCATGCATAAATCTTCCAAAGGGAAAAGAATCCACAGTAGAGCTCACTACATAACAAAATAATAAAGATGCTGTTCAGTCTTTAACAACATAACATGAATCATTTACCAGATTGGTCCATCATAATATATTGCAGAATTATTGCAATATTTTGTCTTTAGCATGGCTCATCACTGCGCTGTTTTCAACTTCGCCCTTATTCCTGTGGAAGTGTCTCTCATTTTAAAAGATCCACTGCACTTTTTGGAGAGAGGACTTTAAAACGCTGCATCCCGCCGGGGCTTACTTAAATAAGAGCAGGGCTCCTGCATTGGTTTTACTAGCTCTGGCAGAATGAGCCAACTTGAACTGTCTCATTAGGATGTTAGCAGCCTGCTATTTTACTCTCTCAGAAGAGGACAAGAGCTGATGGGCTATTTTTTCTCCTCTTTCCACTCTCCATAGAGTAGATCTCAAACAAAGAGCCAAATGGCAGAGGAGAGCTGCTGAAAGTTTCAGCAGATTTGCTTATCCCGGGAGTGGCACGCTAAAGTTGGTGCCAGAGAGGACATGGATCCTGTGGTGATTGTTAAATTTCATGAGCCATTGATGCAGAGTTTCTTTTTGGGGGGTGGAGGGGTTATGGACGGGGGCGGGGCCACAGCATTTTACTGCACATATTTTGCCTCTCGGGGCAGAGGGCCAGAGGGAGGCGTCGTAATGACTTTGTCCCAACGTCTGCATGCTTTCCCCCTCACCGAGTGCATACTAATGGGGGGATCGTGGAAGTGGGGGACTATGTGAGAGAGCAGGCGGCGGGTATGCAGCGGCAGGGAGAGCAGGGATAATGAGGGCTAT
The DNA here is from genome assembly GCF_015220715.1 of Pygocentrus nattereri. Lineage (NCBI taxonomy): Eukaryota > Metazoa > Chordata > Actinopteri > Characiformes > Serrasalmidae > Pygocentrus > Pygocentrus nattereri. The sequence continues at coordinate 18,199,191 of NC_051218.1, forward strand.
AAGTGGTGGAACTTCAGTGTTCACTCCAAGAGGATGCATCAGCAGGGCTTCAGCGTGAGACAGTGGAAGGAGAAAGCCCCCTGCTGCATTCCACCTGCTATATCCATACTCGGTATCATGCATTGTAATCATATTGTAATGTATTTATATTAGGGGTGCTATGATATGCATAGTAATGTCATTTTTTTAACACAGAAGATGAGATAGAAGACAATACATGCTTTGAATCTAAACTTAGAAAACAAAAACTGGGAACAGAAAAGTAAAACCAAACCAAAAAATGGACTTCCCTGCACTGCATACAAAATACACTTTGTTTGCATTTAAATGATTTGGCAAAAATGTAAATTTTACTGAGTGCTGTGATTTTGTTTCATCAGTCAGACTTGTGTATCACAAAAGCAGCAATAATCACAACACAAATATCATATCGTCTGTATCATAAATGTACGTATTGTTACACCCCTGATTTGAATGGAGTTAATCTCTAATGAAATCTCTGTGCAATTTTATTGTTATGGAAAGACTCTGAGTGGCTTGAAAGTGCAGTTTCTGACTTTGCATGCTGGTATGCTGTAGACATACATGGTTTACACATTATTGAATGCATGATTGCCTCACATGTGCAAACTATGCTCGTCTGAAGTAAAGATGCATGCAAGACAAATGTATGTTTCAGAATTTTCTTGTTGAACTTGGTCAAACATCAATCAGCAGGATTAGTTCTGCAATGTTTCATCTTGCAAAATGATTAAACGGGAGAGTGTCATTTACCATGTTCCTTAACATTGTGTCATTATTTACTGCCTGTCTCAGCAGTGTCTCATATCCACCTCTTCGGATTCAGACAGTGCTCAGACATACATTCATCTTTCTCCTCTGTCTGATGTCACAATGTTCCCTATAGCCTCGCTCAGCCCACAGCCTCCGCATTGTGTGAAAGCACTCGTCTAACCTTTCACCAGTTTCCAGTGATAGGAAGTTGAGGGAGAGATTTGACTTTGCAGACGTACAACTATCAAACTGAAGCGAGTCCAGATGGAGAGTGTTTTATAGGTTCTCTCACTGTTTGATTTTATCAGTCTCATCCCAAGGATAGTTTTGAGGATTTATGAATCTAACCTTTATTTTTATGACCTTTAAAGGGGAAAGAGCTGCACACCAGCAGACTGGAGAATGTGCTGGAGTTCAGACTTCTTTTTTTATTCTGTCTTTTTTTCTTTCACTATCATGCGCTCTCTCCGCTTAGCCTGCTATTGTACTGCTTTCTTTCTTTCTTTCTTAATTTATTTTTTGTCTTGCATCTATTCCTTTGTTCTTTCATTCTTTATTTAATCCATTCTGTCTTGCTTTCTCTTATCTGTTCTTTTTTCACTTTTTTCATATATTATTTGCTGTCCTTTTCTCTTTTCACTTTCCTTTCTTTCTTTCTATCTTTCTTTATTTCTTCTGTTTTATCTATCAACACTTTTACATTTGTCATTCATTCCTTCTTATTCTTTTTTTGCCCCTTTTCTTCTATTTCCTTCCTTCTTTTTTCTTTCTTTGTTTCTTTGTTTTTCTTTCTTTTTCATTTCATCTATGCATTGAATTCTTTCATCCATTCTTTTTCTTTTCTTTTTTCATTCCATCCGTTTTTTGCTACTTCCTGTTTTCTTTCCTTTTTTCCCATCCACTTTTTATTTAATTGGTGCATTCTGTTGCCTTTCTTTCTTTCTTTCTTTCTTTCTTTCTTTCTTTCTTTCTTTCTTTCTTTCTTTCTTTCCATCCTCTTTATCCCTCTATCTCTGTGTGTCAGATTGCCTTTCTGTTTTCTCCCTCTAACTGATTCTGTGCAGGTGACTTCTCTCTTTGTGTGACTCCACTGCTTTACTTGCAACTCTCTCTCTGTCTACCCCTCTCCCTCTTTCTCTCCCTCTTTCTCTCCCTCCCTCTCTCTCAGCGTGTGTGGCGACCCATAACCAAAGGCAATCTCACCTCCTTTTTAAAGGGATTACAATGGACTCCAACCACATTACTTTCGCTAGGTGTCTTAATACTTTCTGAAGCCCCACTTTATTCTAGTTAGTGTGCGGGGAATCGACTGGCCCTTGGCATAAAAGAGGGGCCGAGTTCAGTCCTGCCCAACGAAAGAGATCAATGGCCACTATAGATTCTGCTGTCTTGGTGCTTCATAAGTATTTGGCTCCTTAAAATGGCAACTCAATTTAAAAAGCAATCATTGCTAAGTGACTTTTCTCTCGGCTCAATATTGTGTGGCAATCAATGCATAGCGGGCTGTTAATGTGGCATCTCAAGGACCCCAGACGTCGAAAATTATATTAATTAAAGTGACGTTGTGTTTGATTTGTGGCAGCTGAATGAGCTTTGGCACACTGAAGTTTTTTCACGCTCCTTTGACTTTGGCCGTGCAGTCCTCCCCCGTCCACAAATCCATTGAAATGTCACCTGTGCCGGATCATCTAGCACTAATGCCACAGCCGCATGATAAAAGACCATGGCCCACTCCAAAAGGCCATGTCTCTATGGTGACCAACAGACAAGACCACTGACATGCTGACAAATGTGTTAACTGTTTGAGGTTAAGCTTTTGGACTGAAGATGACTGAGGTGGAGTCACAAGGAGATGGAGCCTCGAGCAGTATCCTCACTCACATATTTATGTTATTCATTAGCATATAAAAGCTAAAAAACGATCTTAGATCAGCAAATATATAACCACTGCATCCTAAAGCAGCACTAGGCTCATCACTCCTGAGTAAAACATTGGCTGTTTTATTTACTAAAGCATGAGATAAGTCAGGAAATGTCAGGTCGCAACTCCAGGGTGCTTAATTATGTCCTGGTGAAGCTGTAGGACTATGGAGTTTGCCCTTTTCACAGCTCCATGCACTCAGCCGTCCGTCACAGACACTGCCTCTCCCCGGGATGCCCATGAATCCATGCTGTGATGCCATAGCAAAAGGCTGTGACAAGTGTGTTTCCATTTTTGTTTTTTGGCTCTTTCAAAACATGTTCCTACTAGTGGCGAAAAAATACATACACATAGTGCTACACATAGTGGATGATACAGATTCTGCTTGTGGAGAGATGCGCCCACCACAGAACACATGCAGGTCTGGAGAATATCCCTGCTTTTTCTTTGTGCTGGTGGAAAAGATTATCAGACGTTTTTATTTTAGTTGTCGGACGAACAGAAGAAAAACAGACAAACTAGGGGGCAACAGATTATCAAGACAACATAAGAGGGAGGATTACGAAAAGTAGTGGAACTCACAAGTACATCCATCACCTCAGATGAAGAGTGTTCATATTTCAGTTAATATGCTGCATTAAGTTCAGGATACATAATGCAAAAGCCAGGCTCAACTGCCAGACTTTAACAGTTGAGTTGTACTGTTGTATGTTCACAATTTTAAATAAATTTAAGAACATAAAAATGCATTTGAGTCCCGGGTGCAATACAGTTAAAGCTAGCAAAACGCATTTTTACTTTGTAATAGCTTTAAACTGGATTTACAGTGCCCTCCATAATTATTGGCACCCCTGGTTAAGATGTGTCAAAAGCCTTAAAATAAATTCAGTTTTTATTGTGGAAACATACTGTCACACTGAAAATTGTAGAAAAATGTAACCTTTAACTCAAGTAGAGTTTTAGGGGGAAAATAAAATCCCTGACTAAGAAATAATTTTTCTTCATAAAATCACCTGTTCCACAATTATTGGCACCCCTAACAATTCTTAGGAAATAAATGTAATTAAAGAATTTCTGTCACTTCTACAGTAGTTTACGAAGTTAATCAAAGTATGTAGGAACATTTAATTAGCAATTCACAACTTCCTGTTTCCCTGGGGTATAATTATGACGTGACACAGAGGCCATTTCTCTTCAACATGGGAAAGACAAAGGAACATAGCATTCAAGTAAGGCAGATGTGTGTTGACCTTCACAGGTCAGGCAATGGCTACAAGAAAATAGCCACTCACCTACACCTGTCCGTATCTACTGTCAGAGGAATTATTAAGAAGTTTAAAACAACTGGAACAGTGGTAAACAAGTCTGGACGAGGACGCAAGTTTATTTTGCCACCACGCACAGTGAGGAGGATGATAAGAGAAATAAAAAGTTCTCCAAAGCTCACTGTTACGGAACTGCAACAAATGGTAGCATCTTGGGGTCACGAAGTCTCCAAAACAACCATCAGACGCTATCTACACGCCAACAAGCTGTTTGGGAGGCATGCACGGAAAAAACCTTTTCTCACTCACAATCATAAACGTAAACGTTTGGAGTTTGCTAAGCAGTACTGGGACTTCAACTGGGACCGTGTGCTTTGGTCAGATGAAACAAAGATAGAGCTTTTTGGCAACAAATGCTGTAAGTGGGTCTGGCGTAACACAAGAGCTGAGTATGCAGAAAAGCACCTCATGCCCACTGTGAAATACGGGGGAGGATCAGTGATGCTGTGGGCCTGCTTTTCTTCCAAAGGCCCAGGGAACCTTGTTAGGGTGCATGGCATCATGAATGCTTTGAAATACCAGGACATTTTAAAACAAAATCTGGTGGCTTCTGCCCGAAAGCTGAAGATGGGTCGTCACTGGGTCTTTCAGCAAGATAATGACCCTAAACATATGGCAAGGTCTACACAGAAATGGTTGACCACACACAGAATCAAGCTCCTCCCATGGCCATCTCAGTCCCCAGACCTTAACCCCATTGAAAACCTGTGGGGTGAGCTGAAGAGGAGAGTGCAGAGGAGAGGACCCAGGTCGCTGGATGATTTAGAGAGATTGTGCAAAGAGGAATGGTCGAAGATACCTCTTTCTGTGTTCTCCCATCTTGTGAAACATTATAGGACAAGATTAGGTGCTGTTTTGTTGGCAAAGGGGGGTTGTACAAAGTATTAACATCAGGGGTGCTAATAATTGTGGCACACATTATTTGATATTAAACAATTATTTCTTAATGTGGGATTTTTTTCCTACTGAATAAATGCACTTGAGATAAAGGTTGGATTTTGCTCTTTTTTCCATCGTGGTCCTATATTATTTAAAAAAACCCTCAATTTATTAGAAGATAAAGAACACATCTTAACCAGGGGTGCCAATAATTATGGAGGGCACTGTAAATTGGTTGGTCATTCAGACATAGACATGTAGTTTAGACTAGATCAGTGTATTTCTCAGAAAAATATTAAAATTTTATCATGTATTTCTAAAGAATCATAATCAAACTATCATCATGAGTTCTGAGATTTGCACACTCCTCTTACATAAACACATACACCAAAAGGGAAAAAGCTGCTTCTTCTACACTTTATAACAGTTCATGATTTCATGAGTATTCATGAGCATTAGTGTTAACAGGAACCTTAAACTTAAGTGTCATGCATATCTTAGGCATGACCTTTGATAAAATCACAATCTTTCATTCGCTGCTCCTACATATATCAAACCCCATAGACTCTCACCTGCTCTCCCTCAGCTCTGTTGCTAAATGTTTCCACTATCTCGGATTCTCTCGCACACATACTCTCTCACCTAGGCGCACAGAGGCCTCCTAATCTGATCTGTAGTCTCGAGCTTAGCTCCTAATCACATTCGCACATGAGAGAGCAGCGTGCTCAGGCCAGCAGGATCAAATCATCTCCACCAAATTAACCTGCTGGGAGCTCCTATACATGTTCTTATCAAATATTCCCAACTTGAAGAAGAACTCAAGGGACTTCTGATAAAGCTGTTTACCACCAGTAATGCCCTCAGCTATCTGTAGAGAATGTGAAATCAAAATGCTGTTTTTTGTGATATTAACTTAGCAGTGGTCAGCATTGCTTCTGATTTGTCTTCAGAGAGCTGTGCCTCACGAGTCCAGTGAGCTGGCGGGTGTTGGGCGTGTTAGGAGGGTGCCTGTGAGTGCGCTTGTGTCTGTGTTGTGTGTATGTGTATGAGGGTGCATGTTAATGCATGCTTTTACAGCCTGAAGAACATGTCAGCTAGTGGCTGAACTTGACTTATGTGTCTTATAATCCATTATTTCTCTTTCTCTCTCCATTCCTCCTCTGTTTCACCCTTTTACCCTTTCTTCAGACGGCTGTCCCAACCTGTGTAACGGCAACGGCCAGTGCACCATGGGCCAGAACAGCTGGCACTGTGAGTGCAAAACAGGCTGGAGGGGCACCGGCTGCAGCGTCGCCATGGAGACATCCTGTGCAGACAACAAAGACAATGAAGGAGGTCAGAGAGCATCTTTCACCCTCACCTGCAGCCGGTCAAAAATAGCTACATGTGAAAATTGCAACACCATCATTATCAGTTCTTTCACATCAAAGCAATATGCCACTATTTTTCAACCTGATCGCTTAGTTAAATAAGCTTCAGCATCTCCCCATTGACCTTTATTATAAATGAGGATGCTTTGAGTCAAGAGATCTTCTGTTCTTTTGCTAGATACAGGGACATTTGTTGAAATTATTGTCTGTAGTAAAATAACCCCATTGTACTAATGAAGCAGAGAGAGAGATTAGGTTGAGGTAACTTACACTGGAATTTCCTTTAAGGCCTTTTACGATTACCATATTTTTTATGCTATTTTTTCACAGTAGGGTCAAGAACAATCTCTAACTAATAAGGTAGCAGTTCAAAGTGCTTTGCGGGTGAGTTGAATAAATAAACATTAAAAGTCAGTTAAGAGGTAGAATGTAGAACAATTAGAACTGAGACAATCATATAGATAAATGTAAAGAAATACATTTAAAAGGTTTACTAAGTGGGAAAAAATATGTTGTCAAATATTTCTTAAAAATGTAAAACAAAATTGACTGTGTAATTAAAAGTGGAACTGTATTACAAAATATATACAAACAAAACAAAGATCTCTCCACCTTTTCTGTAATTTATGTTTTTTTTTACAGTATCTGATATATCTAATATAAAATATCGGAGCATAACAGACAGATACTGTGTGAGGTATGCAGGTGCTTTAAGGGCATTTATAGCTTCAAAACTAGTCTTTAGACCTAAAATTAGTCCTTAAAGATAGAGGTAGTAAGTGTTCTCTCAAAGTGGGGTAATATACAGTGGGTTGCAAAAGTATTCAGCCCCCTTGAACTTTTCAACCTTTTGCCACATTTCAGGCTTCAAACATAAAGATATGAAATTGACATTTTTTGTGAAGAATCAACAACAAGTGGGACACAATTGTGAAGTGGAACGAAATTTATTGGATATTTTAAACTTTTTTTAGAAATAAAAAACTGAAAAGTGGGGCGTGCAATATTATTCGGCCCCTTTACTTTCAGTGCAGCAAACTCACTCCAGAAGTTCAGTGAGGATCTCTGAATGATCCAATGTTGACCTAAATGACTGATGATGATAAATAGAATCCACCTGTGTGTAATCAAGTCTCCGTATAAATGCACCTGCTCTGTGATAGTCTCAGAGTTCTGTTTAAAGCGCAGAGTTCTGTTTAAAGAGCATCATGAAGACCAAGGAACACACCAGGCAGGTCCGAGATACTGTTGTGGAGAGGTTTAAAGCCGGATTTGGATAGAAAAAGATTTCCCAAGCTTTAAACATCTCAAGGAGCACTGTGCAAGCGATCATATTGAAATGGAAGGAGCATCAGACCACTGCAAATCTACCAAGACCCGGCCGTCCCTCTAAACTTTCAGCTCAAACAAGGAGAAGACTGATCATAGATGCAGCCAAGAGGCCCATGATCACTCTGGATGAACTGCAGAGATCTACAGCTGAGGTGGGAGACTTTGTCCATAGGACAACGATCAGTGGTACACTGCACAAATCTGGGCTTTATGGAAGAGTGGCAAGAAAAAGCCATTTCTCAAAGATATCCATAAAAAGTCTCATTTAATGTTTGCCACAAGCCACCTGGGAGACACACCAAACATGTGGAAGAAGGTGCTCTGGTCAGATGAAACCAAAATCGAACTTATGTTTGGCGTAAAAGCAATACAGCTCATCACCCTGAACACACCATCCCCACTGTCAAACATGGTGGTGGCAGCATCATGGTTTGGGCCTGCTTTTCTTCAGCAGGGACAGGGAAGATGGTTAATATTGATGGGAAGATGGATGGAGCCAAATACAGGACCATTCTGGAAGAAAACCTGTTGGAGTCTGCAAAAGACCTGAGACTGGGACGGAGATTTATCTTCCAACAAGACAATGATCCAAAACATAAAGCAACATCTACAATGGAATGGTTCACAAATAAACCTATCCAGGTGTTAGAATGGCCAAGTCAAAGTCCAGACCTGAATCCAATCGAGAATCTGTGGAAAGAGCTGAAAACTGCTGTTCACAAACGCTCTCCATCCAACTTCACTGAGCTCGAGCTGTTTTGCAAGGAAGAATGGGCAAAAATTTCAGTCTCTCGATGTGCAAGACTGACTGAGACGTACCCCAAGCCACTTGCAGCTGTAATCACAGCAAAAGGTGGCGCTACAAAGTATTAAAGCAAGGGGGCTGAATAATATTGCACGCCCCACTTTTTTTATTTCTAAAAAAAGTTTAAAATATCCAACAAATTTCGTTCCACTTCACGATTGTGTCCCACTTGTTGTTGACTCTTCACAAAAAATGTCAATTTCATATCTTTATGTTTGAAGCCTGAAATGTGGCAAAAGGTTGAAAAGTTCAAGGGGGCTGAATACTTTTGCAACCCACTGTAAGCTTTATAATATAAGCTCTCTTTTTTTGGGATCATTTCTGCTGTGTTTTGTATGTGTTGTAGAAAATAAGATATGTTTTTGTAGGAAGCATGGTTAATCAACTCTGCTTTATAAGAGATGTATGTACAAGTTTTGTGGCACCACGCTAAAATAGACCAGGCTAAACTTTGGCAACAATTCCTAAATGATACAAAGTGACTTTAGTGACTGTGTTTATGTGTGGGATAAAACATAGCTCAGCACCTAACATTATTCACAGGTTTCATACAGATTAATATATGAAACATGAGGGCCTTTTCAAAAACCACAAATACAGAAATGTTTTATACATTTTATTGAAAAAACCTTGACAATCATCACCAACAGTGGTCAGTAAAATTGACCTGTATACTAAACTATAGAGCACACAATGCAGCAGGACAAACTAACCATTTTTGTACAAATCTGCACAATAGATTGATGAGAGAAGCAAATGGTCCATATAGACAAACTGGGGCTTGTTAGTTTCACTTTAAAAATGCACATCACTCACTCAGAGAATTCCAGAGAGGAAAGCTCTAAAGACAATGTGGAATTTGTCCCTCAGGCAGGTGGTCAGATAAGGTTAAGGAGAAACTGCATGTATCAGAGTTTAAGCTGTTGAAGGTCTAGCACAGTGTTAGGTAGGTGCTCTGTCTCATGGCTTTTAAAAGTCTCTCCCCACTGGAGGGTCAAAGTGACTTTCAGTGGACAGCTCCTCTCAGTGGGGTGTAGTTTAGGAGATAAATGCTTTCTCTGACCTGAGGTGCCTTTTTCTGGGCTCACCTTATTTATTCACTTCTCTTTGGCTTTCTCACTTTGACTTTCAGCTACAGTAACATAAAGCAATCTAACCTTACTTAAAGACTACTTGCACAGGCTATTGGCTTTGTATGTCTTTAAGCAGATAGAGGGATTTTCTCTTAAGATATGCATTGTTTTAGATATCTTTCAGTCATCTTTATTCTTCTAAGTCAAAACACATGGAAAACATCCAGCCAAACTAGGGGAATATTAACCATAACTGCAGCAGGAAATTGAAAATTGTTCTAATATTTTTTGCATTTGATGTATAAAAGTACTACTAAAAGACGGAATCCTGCTCAGTATGGAAAATGAAACATATCATATTTCAAAGGACAGAATGAGAGAGAGAAGCACACTGTCTTCTAGAGCTTAAATGACTTTGACTGATTATACAGTAAGTTCACAAAGCCAGTGGGTCTCTTTGCTGTTCCTCCTTCTGCAGATGGACTGACTGACTGCATGGACCCAGACTGCTGCATCCAGAGCCCGTGCCAGAATAGCCCACTGTGCCGGGGCTCTAGAGACCCCCTGCAGGTCATCCAGCAGAGCCAGTTGCCTGTTCAGAAGGTCCGCTCCTTCTACGAGCGGGTCAAGATGCTGGTGGGCCGTGACAGTACACATATCATTCCAGCAGAAAACCCTTTTAATGCCAGGTAGAATGAGCTCAGCTCCAGTAGAACTTCTTTTATCCATTTTAACTCACTCATAAGATAATCCTTATAACTGCCATGCATGTGATTTGCTGATATTGCCAGGCATTCAATAAGTCAGAGCTGATGGAATTATTTTGTCTTTTATTGGCAGTATTAAAGTATGCTTTTGAGTTTTCATGCTGTAGGTCACATTGCTTGCTTGAGACTGACCAATTAAAAACCTTACCTTATGTTTTACAGTAGTTGGTGGAGGGGTGTTATTGTGATTTGATTGGTTATTGGTCACTTGATCTTCTGCTGTTTGTTTTGTCTTTCTCAGTTTGGCATCCCTGATCAGAGGCCAGGTGCTGACCACAGATGGAACTCCCCTGGTGGGGGTCAACGTGTCCTTCGTCAAATATCCCCACTATGGGTACACTCTCACACGGCAAGATGGAACGTGAGTGACTTAGAGAGTTATTTAGTGAAAGCAATGGATATATAAGATTTTATTTGTAATTTTGGATATAAATTGAAAATGACTGAATGTATTCTTTATAAAGAACAAACATAATTACATTTCAGTGCACAATTGTTTAGTGCACAACTGTTTGTTTGCTGAGCTTAATATTGGGGAAAAAAATGCAATATATAATTTTTTTTATATGCATAAATTATAAAATGTGCCATAACTTTGGGACAGGCCACATTTTGTATGTTTAATGAATATATTAAATTCAGCATATAAATAATACATTAGTGCATAAAAATGTGCAGAAGTGTCTTTTCTGAAGAGGATGGAGAGATTCACAACAAAACATATACTTTGAACAAGGTTGCCCAAATGTCAGCATAAAAAATTATTTTTTTTTCCCCTTCATATAGAACCATAACAAATGTGAATGCTTGAATGGGTCTATGCATGATTACATGGTTCTTCTCTATGATGGAGAACTTATTGTAATTGCTGGGAGTGATAAGGCAGACGCAAGTGCAGAGAAAAGCAAGATTTATTATGGGCAAATCCAGGGTCATGGTCGATACAGTCCAGGGTCATAGCGCCAACACGTAGAGATCAATGGACAGACATATCTCAAAGAACACACAAATATCCAGCACAATCAAACAATCAGCACAAAGACCAACATACATCCTTACAAAGACCTGCAACTACACAGGGGAAAGCACAGGGCTGAAACATAACAGGGCTAACAAGGGAAAACAGGACACAGGTTGAAACACAGGTGGGAACAATCAGGGGTGGAGTCACAAAACAAGGGGGCAGGACTTGGACCGGAAAACACAAATGCACATGGAAGTTCAAAACACAAAGCACTTGGAAAGGACTGGGAGGGGCCAATCGTGACTCTTGTTATGAATGGTTCTTTAAAGAACATTTTTGAAATCATTCTATATAACACCAAAAAATTTGTAGAACCTTTTTTTGGTCCTATTTATAGTCTTGTTGCTTAGGCTATACAAATTTATCTTTCTTGGCCAATCAACAGCTGACTTTTAATACTTTTCTCCCATCCTTTTCATATTTGGAATTTGACTTCATCACTGGAAGTCGTCACTGAGAAGCTCTACAACTTTTTTGACCATAATAAAAATTATTTTTCAGCCTCCAGTGCTGGTGATGTATACGACTGCGTGAAAACATTACAGAACAAATCTTTATTACATTCATTTAGGGTCATGTAAACTCAGAGCTTTTTTGCTGAAATGGCTGCGATCTATCAATGGAATTAATTATTCCCTCTAGAAAAATGGCATTCTGAATGGTAAAATCATTCAGAATGTAATAGTGTCATCAATAATGGGTGCAGCACAAGTAATTATTTGTTTTTCTGCTCTCTCCTCACTTTCCTCCCTCCCCTCTACTCCTTCTCGCAGTTTCGACCTTATCGCTAATGGAGGCGCCTCTCTCACACTTCATTTCGAGCGTGCCCCATTCCTAAGCCAGGAGCGCACGGTGTGGCTACCATGGAACAGCTTCTATGCCATGGACACACTAATGCTGAAGACGGAAGAGAACACAATCCCAGGCTGTGACCTGAGTGGCTTTGTCCGGCCAGACCCAGTGGTAGTGGCCTCACCCCTATCCTCCTTCTTCAGCTCCAGGCCTGGAGAGAGATCCATCATCCCAGAGACTCAGGTTAGAGCCAGGCCTCAAAGAGCACTCTGGGTCACAATGACCTTCAACCCTGCCTTCACAATACTGTACCTCTTGCAGAAATGCTGCTTTTAAAATCTTACTGCCCTATTAGTCACTCATTACTTTTTTACCTGAGTTGCCCAGGCTTCACTATTCAAGAGGTTTATCACATTTGCAAAGCTCTCTGAACCACTAGGGTATTTTTTTCCATTATTGAACTCCCACTGAACCTGATTAAAATCACTCTTGAGTTCATGCTTAAGAACTCTTTCTTCCCATTTTTGTTCTGCTTTTGCAGTCTTGTTTTCTTGTGCATGTCTTTTCCATCTTCTTTCTTTCTCTGACAAGCTTAATCTAATTTTTCTGCTGTCCAAGATCTGCTCTCCAAGATCTAATCTAAGTCTCTAATCCACTTTTGTTCTTCATGTACTTCAGGTTCTTCATGAGCAGATTGAGATTCCAGGCACCACTTTGAAATTGTGTCACTTGAGCTCACGGACAGCAGGCTATCGTTCCCTGCTAAAGATCACCATGACCCAGGCAGTGGTGCCCCTCAGTCTGGTCAAGGTGCACTTGATGGTGGCAGTGGAGGGTCATCTCTTCCAGAAATGGTTCCATGCTTCACCCAACCTGGCATATACCTTCATCTGGGACAAAACCGATGCTTATGGCCAACGAGTCTACGGCCTCTCTGAGGCAGTGGGTGAGTGAACGGTTTGGCGTGAATACCACTAGGACTTTCGAGACATTAACCTTACCATTAAACCGTTCTATAAAGAAACTTGTGGGGTGATCTGATCCCCTTAAATGAATAGTTCGATAAAAATATATACACAATTTTCTGTTTACTCCAATTATAGTGGATCAACCAAAACCTATTTGATGTCCAGTTTTTTTTTATTTAGTTTTATACTGGAGCTACTTGGCTAATGTAGCTAACAAATGATTAGCAATATGCAAATGACCTTAATCAATACCCACTTGCCTCACACTACATGAAAATAAGTTAACTAACCTCTAATAGACTTGCTAATGTGGCTTCTGGCACTGTATGATTAACTGTTATCTATACAAAAAAGTACATTGCATAGCTAAAATCCGAAATTTTGTCTGTATTTTTGTGCATTTATATAGATACGAATCTCAAAAGTGTCAGAAAATCTATTAGCTTCCATATCTGCAGTGGAAAACTTAAAATTCAGATTCCAGGTGCCAAACAAAACTACATTTGATTTACTTTTCTATTATTATTTTGTTTTTGACAAACTATTAATTTAAAATAAGCTCATGTAGATACAGCACTGCAAGGCTGCTTTCACTTTAACTGAGACAATGAAAACTACTGAAGAGCTAATCTGACAGAGTGCAGATCAGTTAGAAGAGCGTGGTTAAAAGCACTTTGCAAGCTGTGTAATATGGGTCCCCTCATTGGGGATCGCAGAGAGTTTATTACACGTCAAAGGGGATTAGCACTCAGCCGTGTGAATGCAGGACCCAGGGAGCCAGCACAGTATTACAGAGCGTTCTGCCTCACAGCCCCTGTCAGCGCAGGCTTTGGAAAGTGGCTCCAAGTAGCTAACACTGCTCTCCCTGCTGCCGCAGGGGGGGTGAAGTTGCTGAGGGTGGCATGTGTGCAAACAGTGTGGTAGCGACCTCTTCACCAGCCCCCCAACCCACCCCCTCAAACATGGATCCATTTATTATACCCTTGTCTCTCTATCTGATTGTACCTGCACAATCTAAGAGGTCCATTTTTTAAATTTGTGCAGTTTTATGCACTAAAAGAGGTCAATTTCATCTGAACATTTTACAACCTCTCTGTATAACGTATTTGCAAACTTCTAATTTTAACCCCCCTGATTCAGTTATTCAAGCTTTCATGGGCAACGGAATGTGAGAAAGAGGCAGATGTCTTCAAATTTTCTGTCTTTCTCAGTCACGCCTGCTGATTCTCTAATTTATAAGTCTCTAGCAGGTATATGCTAATTAATCCTAATGAATTAAAGCAGCTGTGGCCCAGGTCTCTGTGTATGAGAGTCTGCAGGGGTCTACCCTTCAGAAGCATGCACCTTGCCATGACCCTGTTACAACCACAAATCATGAAGCCCTACTCAGAGAAGGGAGAGAACATGTCATGTCCAATTACAGAGTGTTTGAAGAGATCATCTGTTCATGCTTCCCTGCAGTTTCTGAGGTTGTGAGAAGGCATTAAGGAGCAGCTAGTCTAGCACCTTCTGCAGCCCACTGCGAGCTTCACCATGAGGAGTTTACAAAAGGCATTTGAGTGGAGTTTGTGGGTCACTTGTAATCAGCTGTTGGCCATCACTGATGTAGGGTTTTGGAGTTTGTTGTGCTGGCTCTTAGGAATTACTGTGAGATTTAAAACTTGAAGATTTATTTATTCATACATTTATTCATTTATTTTATTTATACAGCCATTTATAATACAAATGTACAAAAAGTGCCTCAACAAATACAGTCCAATACAAATACTGTACATATTGCTGTCGTTGGAAGAAAACCTTGTAATTTCAAAACGATAACTTTACAGGGGAAGGAAAAAACAAGTAACAAGTAATATGTGGGCGTTTCTTTTGATCTCTGTTCATCATGAAATTTACACACTTCTGACAGCAGCAATATACAGTTGTTACTTTTAGAGTCAAAAAATTGGGCACCCCAGGTGAAATTACTTCTCGTTGATTTTCTAAGAGAAATGTAAAGTACACATCCTCTACAAGAAATACATGTCTGCACATTTTAATGCACAGTTAGTGTTTATTTACAAAATTTAACATATTGGAAAAAAATATTAAATGTGGCCTGTAGTATCTGTTATAGTGAAAATCTCAAACCATAAAAATGATGATCTCTTATTCAGACCTTTTCACAATTAGGTTCTTACTTCTTTTATCAGTAAAGCATCACTGTAATGTTTTTTGCATAACTCTGTTGCTCACTTTCTCTCTATTTCTCTCTCCATACTTTCTCTCTCTGCAGTCTCAGTGGGCTATGAGTATGAGACTTGTCCTAGCCTAGTGTTGTGGGAAAAGAGGACAGCGGGACTGCAGGGATATGAACTGGAGCCCTCTAACCTTGGTGGATGGTCTCTGGACAAACACCACATTCTCAACCTCCGCAGTGGTACGACCTTCTTTGTAGTACACACACACACACACACACATACACCAGGGAGCATTCTATCAGCATTCAATGCTCTCCATCATGCATTCTCGACTGTTGCCAATACCTTAGGTAGTACTTGACTAGAGCCTTTGAATGGAGCTGCTAAACATTTGCATGTCTTTTGATTGTGCTCACTAAAAATGTAGATTTAACATTGCCACTGAGTGACATTGCTCAATTTCTAATTGCTGTTAGACTAGGCTGAGTGAAGCAGTGGAAGGTCATTCACCTCGCTTACCCTGGGAGAGGTCTGCAGTATATCGAGTTGATGTAATGTGAAGCCTGGATGCTTTTTGTGGAGAGGCGATCAATAACATAACGTAATAGCCCCACTGTGCGGCTGTAGCGGTCGAAAACACAAAGCTTATAAATGAGTCTTATAAACTGCTTTTACTGAGAATGACTTTTTTGAAATGCCTCTTTCTCCTTTTACATTTGAAAGTTTACGGTTTCTGTTTCCATCGCACACCAGGCATCCTCCATAAAGGCAGTGGGGAGAACGTGTTTGTGTCCCAGCAGCCCCCGATCATCACCAGCATTATGGGTAATGGGCGTCGGCGGAGTATCTCGTGCCCAAGCTGTAACGGGTTGGCAGACGGGAATAAGCTGTTGGCTCCAGTGGCGCTAGCAGCAGGCATTGATGGCAGCCTGTATGTGGGTGACCTGAATTTTGTGCGGAGGGTATATCCATCCCTCAACACCACTCGCGTACTAGAGCTCAGGTATGGTTTTCTTACAAGAAAGAACCATACAGTTTCTTATAAATACTACAACTTATTGGCTTATGTAATACTTCTGTTTCTTCTTTTGTGCCCCAAAAGAAATAAGGATTTTCGACACAGGTGAGCCTTGACTTTTTTTTTCCCTTTGTCCACTTCATAGGTCATATTATCCCTTGATGATCCCATCTTAAATGGGTCATATCATCTTCCTTGCTTTTTGGAAATAAAATGGTTTGTAACATGTAATCATATAAAACGTACTAGTCCACACAAGCTGCCACAACAGCCTGTTTTGAATTTGTCATGGCTGTGATGTCATAACCACACACATTGAAGCGATAACGAATGTTGTTACTGCAGACTGTTGGTAGAGCAATTAGAGCAAAATAAGGGGAGAAATGATTAAAACTTTGAATGTGCTGCTTAATATGCCATTACAGTCTTCCAAAGGATTTAGACATCCAAAAGTAGTGACTTAATGCTAGGGGTGCTGAAATTTTGAGCTACATATAAGTGACTGGAATGTTGACGTCATGTAAAATGATTTATCTTTTTTCCATTTTAATTTCTTTGGGAATATACATCAAACAGAATATGAAAAACATACTATAATGAGGTGAGAACTGGTCTGTAACACAGCATACACTTTCCTTCTTTGCTCCTCCACCTGCCTACAATGTGCACACTATTGGGTAAGGGGAAGTGATTCAGCTCGCTGTAATGAAAATGTAACAGTGCATAACTACTGCAGGTTTTGAAAATATATAAATATAAAAAATTATATAAACTCCATTCTAAAACAAATACATATGGGTCTTCACAATGCTCAAATTATGAATATCTTTAATATTATTTTAAGCAGTAGCAATACTGAAACTGGGGTGCTGCAGCACCCTTGGCACCTCTACTTCTCACAACCCTGATTACCTTTCAGTATATTTGTACAGTTTATCTGGTTGCTTTCTATTGTTTGTTTATTTTCTGCACCATAATGAAACTAGCTTTGACATCACAATTTGGCCAATTGGTTCTGCATCAAAAATTTTAATATACCTGACCTTTAATATACCTGATACATCTTCCAAAGTCAAAGGGCGTTCACGTGTTGCCTCATGGTGGGGAAACAATTTTTTATGAGACCACTTAAAAGCAGCATATGTTTAATTTTTTCTGATATGCTTCAGGATTTGTCTTCGAACAGTTTGTTCCATATGTTTTAGCCCAGACTACTTTTTGAAGTGCAGTATAGCCCAGCCCATCAGAACAGAGGATACTTGTACATATTAATCTTAAAGGCACAGTAGTCAAAAGGGACATAGAGGTTGGAACATGGTTAACAAAGAGCATAAAAACATGATGCAGACTTCAATGAAAAAATGTAGAAAATACTCAAATAAAACCCTTAAGTCGCTTTTTACATTATTTCTTGCAGCAACAATCCAACACACAAATACTTTCTGGCGGTGGACCCGGTGACAGGAGCTCTGTTTATTTCGGACACAAACTCTCGGAGGATCTACAGAGTACGTTCACTCACTGGGGGCCGGCTACTGGCTGACAATGCAGAGGTGGTGGCAGGCACAGGAGAGCAGTGTCTACCATTTGACGAGCGCTGTGGGGATGGAGGAAAAGCAGTGGAGGCCACCCTTATGAGCCCAAAAGGTAGATAGAAATGAACAAAAGAAAAAAAAATAGAAAAAAAGAAAGAGAAAAAAAATCAGGCAAAGTCAATGGATACCAGGCTAGGATATCAAAAGCTATGATCTCACTCATTAGTCAGTGCATGCTTAAGCTTCACAGCTCTCTCACACTTATAGAGCACTGGAGAAGCCTGGCAGAGGTGATAATACATTTCTCCTGGCTGTCTTTACATCTTTCTCCTTTGTAGCAGTGACACCTAACATGGATAAAAAGAGCCTTATCCTCCAGCTGCTTCCACAATCAAAGAGAACATTCAACCTTAAGCTATTAATTAATTTCTAGGCATACTGTTGGGAATCAAAGTCTGCGGCCCCAGTCAATGAAGCCTCATGGTACTTTTTTCCCTCTCTATCACGAGCTAATGTTTAAGCAGGCATAGGCTTCAGATGGTTTTGTAGAAGACGTTTTGTAGAAGACCTTAACTCTGATAAAACAGGTTACCTTGTCTAGTTTAGTAATTTTACAATTGTCCAGTTAGTTTTCATTTCAGTGTAACTTTTCATTGGTTGTTTATGAGCAAATTAATAAAACATTGAGACAATGAATGCATACTTGTTTAAACAGTCCAACTAAGCAT
Organism: Pygocentrus nattereri; assembly: GCF_015220715.1. Lineage (NCBI taxonomy): Eukaryota > Metazoa > Chordata > Actinopteri > Characiformes > Serrasalmidae > Pygocentrus > Pygocentrus nattereri. Next base: position 18,217,682 of record NC_051218.1, read on the forward strand.
AAAGTAGAATCTATACTGAAATTGCAAAGATTTGAATCATACACTAAATAGATAAATAAATAAACAGATTTATAGGCAAGTCTTATGATGGATTGTAAAAAAGGAACTTGACACCAATCTGTCAAAATGTCACACTGTCACATTTTCTGTCATTGACATGGAATCAGTGCTGGTGGAGAGAATAGAGAGGGTGGCAGACTACAGAGGCCTGATTCCTAACTCCCAGATGACTATGTGCAGTGAGGCATCAGTGGAAACACTCCAGTGTTGAGTGCCCTGTGTCTGTTCACTCTCTGTCTGTCTCCCAGCCTCTCAGCTCACATGCTGAGCTGTAGAAAAACAGCTTTCACCTCCACGCATCAGACGCCTACACAGGTCCATCTATTTGTTTACATCCTGCTGTTTCTTAAAGCTATTCTGGTCCACTTCATCCTCTGCCCCAAATGCAAACTGATGTACCTAGATGAAGATGACATTTGATGGACATGTATTATTTGCCATAGAGGAAATGAGAGAGTCCTAACCCAGGGGTCTTCAACTAGTGTTTCGAATACAGACCCAGCAAACAATTTAAATGTAACAAAGCAAGCACTGAAAAAAGACTGCAGTACAGGTTATAAGTGGATCTGAAATTGATCCATCAGTACGCAGAGATTTGTCAGACAGAATTGACAATCACAAATACAAAGGCATGGAAATATTTTTTGCTATTTTCTTTTAATAAACATGTAATAGCCTTTTAAATGACTGCCTAAAACATCTTATTGAAATTTAATTTCTCTTATTAAGTGTCATTAGTGGCTATGGACTGGGTAATCATTAAAAAGGAACCGCTGAACATTCCGTCATGTTTGCTCAGAAATTTAAGTTCAATATTCTTGTTCTAACAAATAAAACCATCTCAATCTCTCCTTCTCAGGTATTGCAGTGGACAAGAATGGGCTGATGTACTTTGTGGATGCTACCATGATCAGGAAAGTGGACCAGAATGGCATCATCTCCACACTGCTGGGGGCTAATGACCTCACTGCAGTACGGCCACTCAGCTGTGACACTAGCATGGACGTTAGCCAGGTGAGCACATTGGATGCCCATCATGGAGCCTCATGCTTTCAAAAAAGTGAAAAGTGCAAGTGGCTCACACAGTCCTCTCAGTAATTAACTATCTTTCAGCTGACGTCTGAGCTGAAAAAGTGATCTTTTCACTCTATTAACCAGAAAGCAGCTGAGGCAAAGCACTGAAAGAAACATTAAAATCCTCAGTGGTAGACCCTTGCACAAGAAGTTGTTGAAAAAATATTTGATAAAGCTTGATGTGCGTGGCAGCGCTATTGAATTACAAGTTCAAATGGGCTAGATTTCAGAACTAGACATAGCAGATGGGCCGAATTTTGGGCACACAAAAGCATATTTGAAATCTGTTTACTTTCAGTTTGGTCTATAATCTGTGTAATTTGAATTTGAGTGTGATGGCACGTGGGCCGTTGGAGGTCACTCTTGGCCTGGACATGGCCCACAGGCTGTAAATTGATTAGGCCTGGTGTATAGCACCACTAGCTATTTGAGCTAGATCAGGTTTACATACTTTAAGTGACTTTACAACAGTAGTCCTGTTTGAATTGACTCCACATTAACTCCACATAACTCCACATAACAAATCCTATTAATGGACCTAGCCATGCACTTTATTGTTAATGTTAATAAGTGTAGCACCTGTTGCAGGCTAGAATGCTTCAGTCCAGGCTGTCATTGGTGATTTGGGTAAATACTTTGTCATACAAACTGGCTGGTCAGATCCCTTACAAATTCTCCAGGGCATATTTTGGTTTTACCATCTGATTTTACATGTCCAATTCAAAAGGCAAATTATTCAGTATCTGCATGAAATGAATGTATTTTGTTTTATATAAAAGCTCCCCTCAAATTAACAGAAAATATGTTTTATGATCATACACATATTGCTAGATGCTTACAATTTACTGCTGAAAGCCAAAATCTTAGACACTGTATTTTTTATAAAAATCATTTTTACAGAGCAAATCACTTAAGAGACACTATCTCTTTATAGTTTATAGCTCAGATTTGTGGAAAATGGGTCAGTAGAAATTCAGTAGAAAAAAAGGGCTTAAAATTACATTACCTATCTATTGGAATGGAAATAAGACTCACACACTCACCTTTTGAATGTAGCTTATAAAATATAAAAGTTAGGCAGAATATGTCAAAGTGCGTCTTGCAACCAACGGTGGCCTTGAGGAGTTAAAAAGGTTAAAAAATGGTTTGTCTGTTTAAACTAAAAATAATACCTGCAGTAACAAGTTCATTATCCTTTATTCAACTTAAATAACTACTTAAAATGAAACTATACAAAGCCTAAATTGAACTAAAGCAGTATTTTACATCAATTCAAACTTCACAACAGCTGTTCAATTTTTTTGCAGTGCACAACCTTTTCGAGTAAAGTTAGTCCAGTTTGAAAAGTCAAGACAATCTTTATTATGTCTAAATCAGAAATTCCAGTGGCATGAAATGTTGAAATAGTTAAAGCCCAGGTTAATCAGCAGGACAAAACAAGAAAACAAAACTGTGTTAAACAACAAAACATGATTCATATTAAACACAAGAAAACAAACATACAAGACGTATATGTCAAAAAGAAATACAGGACTGTTTAAATCCTATTTGTAGCCAGAACAAAAGAGTTACTAATGCACATAGTAATTTATGCTGAAGTAAGCAGCCACTATCTCTTTTGCTATTTACCATTAATAGTAACTGCTCTAATTTATGCCCTTACCTTGCTTAAAATGAATTCTTTTTGCTCCAGGTGCGCTTGGAGTGGCCTACTGACCTGGCTGTGAACCCTATGGATAACTCACTCTACGTACTGGAGAACAATGTCATCCTACGAATCACCGAAAACCACCAGGTGAGCATTGTAGCTGGGCGGCCCATGCACTGTCAGGTGCCTGGAATCGACTACTCCCTCAGCAAGCTGGCCATTCACTCAGCACTAGAGAGCGCCACAGCCATTGCCATCTCACACACTGGGGTGCTCTACATCGGCGAGACGGACGAGAAGAAGATCAACCGTGTGCGGCAGGTCAGCGCCAACGGTGAGATCTCACTGCTAGCCGGTGCCACTTCTGAGTGCGACTGCAAGAATGATGTCAACTGCAACTGCTTCTCAGGTGATGAGGGCTACGCCACGGATGCCAGCCTCAACTCGCCCACCTCGCTGGCCGTCTCACCTGATGGTACATTATTTATCGCTGACCTCAACAACATCCGCATCCGTGCTGTCCGCAGCAATCGCCCAGCCATGAATGCTGCTGGACGTTATGAGGTGGCATCCCCACGGGAACAGGAGCTGTATGTGTTCAGCGAGGAGGGACTCCACCTGCAGACCCTCAGTTTGGTCAGTGGGATGCCCCTCTACAATTTCAGCTATGGGCCTGATGGGGAGCTGGTCTCGGCTGTGGATAACTGCAACAACACTCTGAGGGTGAGGAGAGAGGGCACAGGGCAGGGTGGAGCCGGGTTGCTCAGGCTGCTCCTCCTGCCTGAAAACCAGGTGGTCACTTTGGGACTGGATCCAACAGGCAGCTTGCGCTCTGTCTCCGCTCTCAATCGGGAGATTGTGCAGCTCAGCTACAGCGGAGGCACAGGCCTGCTGGCCAGCAAAGCCGATGAGACGGGCTGGACCACGTTTTACGAGTGAGTGTGTGCTTGCATGTGTTAAATAACAGCACCATTTAGCTAAAGTGATTCTTCCGCATGCCACAAATGTAGGAGATCAGAAAAAAAAATGTTTAATGTAGACAAAAATACAGAAATTTAGAATTTAGCATACTGGTTTTAGTTAGGTGACCAGCAATCATGTTATACTGTGTCACAGAAAGGAAAGCACATAAGCAAGTCTCTTTGAGATTGCTTATCAACACTGTTTAAGGTAAGTATGATGATTTAGACATACAGTTTGCATGAAGCTAATTAGTGGGGTATCTATCCCCCACTTCTTTCCTTTACCAGTTCACTACATAAACCTTATAGGTGCAGTGTAAAACTGAACAAGTAAACTTTGGGCACCAAATCCCTTGGTTGATCCACTGAAAATATAACAGACATATGCAAAAGTTCAGATGCCCCTGTTCAGTTGCCCCTTTCATTTTCTATGTGAAAGTAACTATATATATATATGTATATGGTTTTACCTACAATATAACAAACTGTACAAATAACTCTAGGTCATATTAATCCTATACCGGTAAATATTCAATAAATTTTAAGTATGGAACCACTCAAAGAATCATAAACTTGGATTCTCTGTGGCCCAAATCAATCTGACAACCAGTTTCCTACTTCAGTTCCAAGCATTAAAAAATATAAAATGACAGAAAATTAGATTTTACATTGCGATGTTAAATGTACATAATCAAGACAGTGCCACTGCTAATGATGCACTGCTTTCACATAATACCACTAGGCAAATGGTTAGTGTAAAAACTTAAATCACAAGTAAATGGGCATGTTTTCTACTTGTGTATGGAAGTTTTAAGTGTGATAGCAATCAAGTAACTACTCTCATCTCTGTAATCTACATCTAGATTTCCTATCTTATGTGAATCTGTCATAAGTATTGTAGTCATTCTATGGTAACATCATCCCATTTCCCCATGTCAACATAATTCCATCCAAATAGTACTTTAAAAATCATCCTAATGAAAATATATGTAATATTGTCTCCATCTGCTGTCTACTTTTGGTATTGCACCCTATACAGCGCTCCACAGGGAGATGTTCTCTCCACTGGCACAGACATCAGTCAGACTGAGACAGATCTGACAGGCTCTAAACATGATCCCCAGTGGAATTCTACAGAGAGAGAGCAGGAGAGAGAGAGAGCATGCCAGAGACTCCACTGAGCCAATATGGAGACACTCGCCATAGGATATGTCTGCTGATCTTTTGATCTTTGTTAATACCCATGAAGTGCGCATTATGACCACACACTAGCAACAGACGCCTCCTCTTATCTGGCGGAATACTCACACACTCTCACAAAGCCTGTTGAGCTTTTGAAGTTAAAAATCAGCCAGTTTGGCAGTTTGAAATGATTCATTTAAATCATCCACAGCCTCTTGATCTAGGTCTTTGAAATATCACTGAATTGTGGTCCTGTGCATTGTTAATGTCACAAATGGGATTTTATGAGAGTTGATAACCGGCTGTTGTGCCTACAGGTATGACAGCGAGGGACGGCTCACCAACGTGACTTATCCAACCGGAATGGTGACCAGCCTGCACAGAGAGATTGAAAAGTCCATTAACATAGACATTGAGAGCTCCAACAGAGATGACGATGTCACTGTCATCACCAATCTTTCATCTGTGGAGGCCTCCTATACTGTAGTGCAAGGTGTGTGAGCTCAGTATAAAAAAAGTCTATACCTCATCTAACATCTAACGCTGGGTTCTAAGACAAAGACTTATGATACTTGGAATTTTGTTATATCACACATACTCCCCACTCACTTCACCTTCTTCTTTGTGCTAGGATTACATCTTAGACCTTAACAGAGAGTTTGTTTATTTCCACCATACTGAATGTTTACTGTATAGGCAGATTTACATGAAGGTTTTGTGACATTGTAAATGTTGGGGGGTTTTTTTGGCTTTAAAAGGTAGTTTATTTATTAGATATTATAGTAGTTTATTAGTCATTTATTAGTAGTTATTTTCAATGAAAAAAGCACTTACACATTATTCTTAAGTTATGAGGAAAAAGAAACTAAAGCCAAATAGTTTTATTAAACTGTTCAAACTTCTATTTCCTACTTTGGTTATATTTGTCAACATGTGTTAAAGTGTTTCAATAGTAAGTTTTGCCTAAATAATGATTTAATATTTTTCTTTTCCAACTGATTGTTAAAAGCACATATTTAATCTTATTTTAATATTCATTTTAATATTCATATTTAAATATATCGTTTTTTTCTGTGCAATTGCTGCGTTATTGAAGATACTTGTTACATGTTTACTTTGTGCAAGCTGAGCACTGTGCTCACTGTGCACTGTGGCAGAAATTAATTTCATCCTTTTTGCTCTGCATAGAGGTAAAATTATAGTTTCCAAACAAACTGGATGCACACAGTGAAATTAAACAGGGATTTTAAAATTTCACACTATTTCTGTTGGTCAATCATGAAATTTTAACATAATGCAAAATGTTACTGGAGATTTCAAAATAGTAAAAAATTACAAAATTGGAGATGGAACATAATTTCACCACAGCAACAATGGTATTTACGGTTGTGTTAGTTTGTGTGGGAGTTCTTTGTAGATAAAATGGCCACACCCACCAGTGCAGTGTTAGACTCTAGACTGTCGATAATTAGTGCCTTTTAGTAAATTGCATATGCACACTGTATGGATAGTTTCACATCAAGACATTGTAACTCAGTGTTTTCTTTTTCAGATAAATAGGCCAATAGAAATAACATTACACTAACGTCAAGAATGTTCTTGCCTTCTCCTAAAAAGTTACAAAACTGGAGGTATGAAGTTTTCTCAAAACAGAAACACCATACACAGTTGGATAACTGGATAAAATACCACATACACAATTCAACACAATTCCTTTGGGCCTATATTTAACTTGTCAGACAGTGTCTGACAAGTTATTTTGTATCCATTAATAATTTATTAATATTATTTATAATATTTTGCTTACCAACTCACTCAGCAAGCTGCTGACACATCTCCTTCTGTCTCCCATGGATGAGCGGAGCTGTGAATGTACAGTGTATTCAGAGCTGCAGACGCAGCAGTCTGCCTGCTGTCCCCCATGCCCCGTGTTCAGTCTGGGCCTTTCTACAGTGAATGTGATTGGGGTGAAATTCATTGCCTTGCTGCCAGTAAATCCTCACTGTCTCCCCAACTCCCTACGCCACGAGCCCCATGCTCCCAGAGCTTATTTCACCTGTTTAGGAAAAAGTGTGGCGAATGTAAAAGAAAATGGAGGAGTGACTGGCAGACAGTCAGACATACAGACAAAGACAGAGTCTATGTCTGACTGGGCCTTCTCCCTTGGAGCACTGGAGCAGATGAGACAAAACCTAAAGTCAGACTGCTGGCACACATCACACGAGCCTAAAGAGGGAAAACTTTGAAAGTTTAATTAAGGGTGTAGTCCTGGAGTGCAATAAAAGTGGAAAAGATTCAGCTATCTGCAGCTGAGAGTCATTTAAATCTCCGGACTATACTTGCTCAGCTCCTGTTCAATCAGATCACCCTTAAAACCTCCACTTCTCTCTCTCACATTACTGCCTCACACACTAAAGGAGATAAAAGAGCACCACAATACTTCCTTAAAAGCATTCTGTCTATTGGTTCATATAATACACCACGTCCATTTGGAATGCAGTAGAGAATTCCTGACAGCCAACATGAATCTCCTTTATAGATAGTAATTCTTTTATGGTTCCTGGGTGTTCTACAGAATGGCATGCTCTAGTATCACTATGAATCAAAGAGTTTAAGAGGCAGTACAGAACATATCTTCAACCAAAATGGTTCTGTTGTTATTTTCAGTCATAACACTGATGAAAACCCACAGTGAATTTGAGCTGAGTCATCCAAAAAGATAAAAACAAATCAGAGCGCTTTTTTTGGAGCATTCAGTTGTCTTTGTTCAGAGAAGAAAGGCTGTACTGCACAGCTGAATGATAAATCTTTGTCACTCTGTCGCCCTCTGCAGACCAAGTACGGAACAGCTACCAGCTGTGCAATAATGGCACTCTGAGAGTGATGTATGCTAATGGAATGGGCATCAGCTACCACACAGAGCCTCACATTCTGGCTGGGTCGGTGAGCCCCACCATCGGCCGCAGAAACATCACCCTGCCTACTGATAACGGCCTCAACTCCATAGAGTGGCGACTACGCAAGGAGCTGACCAAGGGCAAGGTCACAGTGTTCGGCAGGAAACTAAGGGTGAGTGAAGAAGAACTTGCTTGGCCTTTGAAGCAATATCAGTTCTATCAAGCGTCAAGCTTGAGAATCAAGCATTCTCAATTGTTTTGAAGGTACATTACATAAATCTGAATATATATGATTGTTTGAAGTGACGTATGAAATAAAAGCAGATGGCTTGCATGAGCAGGAACCAACTGAAGAACCTCAAGCAGTGAAACCATGCCACTAAATTCACTAACATCTTTTTCAGGCACACGGACGCAACCTGCTTTCCATCGACTTTGACAGGAACACACGGACAGAGAAGATCTATGATGACCACAGAAAGTTCACCTTAAGGATCACGTATGATGCACAAGGAAGGCCTGCCATCTGGCAGCCCAGCAGCAGCCTGGCTGTGGTCAATGTATCCTACTCCACCACAGGCCAGCTGGTGGGCTTACACCGTGGCAGTATGAGTGAGAGGACTGAGTTTGACCCACAGGGCCGCATCCTTTCCCGCTCCTTTGTGGATGGGAAGGTGTGGAGCTACAGCTACTTGGATAAGGTGAGTTTTTGCCTTGGGAGCGGCAAAGAATGGTGTTAAGTCCCTGTCTGAGACATCAGTTTCTCTGCTGATAGAGGCCTATTTTTAAGGGTTGGTATCAGCCCATAGCATTATCAAAAGGCCCAGAGCATAATCAAAATTTTACTGTGTTTTGCTCTATTCATCCCTCTAATCAAAAAACACTCTTAAACTAGCCAGCCACAGTAAAATTTGATTCCACAGTTGCTGACTTAAGTGATTCAATTTTGTTTAAAGCTGAGAGAATGGAAAGTGTAACTCATTAGAGCAATGCTGACATATAACAGCATTTCAGGACACTATAATTGCCCTTTTCAAAAATGATGTCCAAAAGAGCAAAACATATACATTCAGAGTGTGTCACACTATCCATGTTCAAAAAATGAAGTTACTGTAGCATTTTACGTGGAATTCTAGCATACAGTACTTAAACTGGATTGGTTTTAATGACTTTAATGTACTTGTGACATTCGGTGACTTCTTTTTTTCTGTTTTGTTCTGCTAGAACAAACAGAAGCCCTGCAAGCTGTTGAGAAGCTTGATTTGTAGTTGACAGCCTTCACCTTGTTAGAGTAAACCAAATTATGATGGAGGTCTGATCTGGAAATCATTATTCATGCATTGTTATTGATGTCTGATAAAGTCTCCCACAGCAAATGAAGGAATCAATATTTCAGAACATTAAGGCAATGCATTATGTGTACTCAGAAAACTACTGATTAAGATTTTTAGTGGGTATATGTTTGGTATGAACCCGTTTGGGTTAAATATATCATAGAAATATCCTTACTTAAAGGGTGATGGATAAAAAAATAAAAGATTTTTTGTCTTCTGTTCTCCTTTCTGTGCAGTCAATGGTGCTACTTCTTCAGAGTCAGAGACAGTACATCTTTGAGTTTGATTCATCTGATCGCATCACTGCAGTCACAATGCCCAGTGTGGCCCGGCACACCATGTTTACACACGTCTCCATCGGCTACATCCGGAACACTTACAACCCGCCTGAAAGCAATGCCTCCGTTATCTATGACTTCAGTGAGGATGGCCGTCCACAGGCCACATACTTCCTGGGTACAGGGCGCCGTGTCCTTTACAAGTATGGCAAACTAGCCAAGCTTTCTGAGATACTCTATGACAGCACAGCTGTCACCTTTGGCTATGATGAGACTGCTGGTGTACTGAAAATGGTCAATCTGCAAAGTGGAGGCTTCTCCTGTACAATAAGATATCGTAAGATGGGCCCCCTAGTGGACAAACAGATCTATCGCTTCTCTGAAGAAGGAATGGTGAATGCCCGTTTCGACTACACTTACCATGACAACAGTTTCCGCATAGCCAGCATGAAGCCGGTAATCAGTGAGACACCTTTGCCCGTGGATCTGTATCGTTATGACGAGATCTCCGGCAAGGTGGAGCACTTTGGAAAGTTTGGTGTCATCTATTATGACATCAATCAGATCATCACAACAGCAGTGATGACACTCAGCAAGCATTTTGACGCTCATGGTCGTATCAAGGAAGTTCAGTATGAGATTTTCCGCTCACTCATGTACTGGATGACAGTGCAGTATGACAACATGGGTCGGGTAATCAAGCGGGAGCTGAAGATTGGTCCATACGCTAACACCACACAGTACCGTTATGAGTACGATGGTGATGGGCAACTCAGTGGTGTTAAAGTGAATGACTGGTCCACATGGCGCTACAGCTATGACCTCAATGGCAACCTGCACCTGCTGAATCCTGGCAACAGTGCCCGGCTCATGCCGTTGCGCTACGACCTGCGTGACCGGATCACACGTCTGGGCGATGTGCAGTATCGTTTGGACGAGGACGGCTTCCTCAGCCAGAGGGGTTCAGACATCTTTGACTACAACTCCAAAGGCCAGCTGGTGCGGGCGTACAGCCGTGCGGCCGGAGGCTGGAGTGTGCAGTACCGTTACGACGGCCTGGGCCGGAGGGTCTCCACCAAGAACAGCCTGGGCCAGCACCTGCAGTTCTTCTACGCTGACCTGAATAACCCAGTGCGGGTCACGCATGTGTTCAACCACTCCAGCTCGGAGATCACCTCACTGTACTACGACCTGCAAGGCCATCTGTTCGCCATGGAGGTGAGCAGTGGGGAGGAATATTACATTGCCTCAGACAACACGGGCACTCCACTGGCTGTCTTCAGCAGCAATGGGCAGATGATCAAGCAGGTGCAGTACACGGCATACGGTGAGGTGTACCACGATTCCAACCCTGAGTTTCAGCTGGTTGTCGGCTTCCACGGTGGGCTCTATGATTCACTGACCAAGCTAGTGCACTTCACGCAGAGGGACTATGATGTATTAGCTGCCAGATGGACATCACCGGACTACACCATGTGGCAAAAGATTGGCAAGGACCTGGCACCATTTAACTTGTACATGTTCAAGAACAATAATCCTCTCAGCGATATGCTGGACGTGAAGAATTATGTTACAGGTAAACCCGCGTTACACTCATTAACTAAAGGAAAACATTTTAATAATTGTGAGCTATTGCTCACTGGACTCTTTGAAGGCACTAAGATCATGTTTTTCTTTTATTTTTGCCCAGATGTAAAAAGTTGGCTGGTGATGTTTGGCTTTCAGCTAAGTAACATCATCCCTGGTTTCCCTAAACACACACTGTACTTTGTGGATCCACCATATGAGCTGCTCGAGATCCAGGAGTGTGAGAATGGCCAGGTGAGTTCCTGCATCAAAGCCATAGTGAAATTTGTTTCCTATCCGAAGAGAAGCAGAGTCACAAATAATGTTGCTTTTGTTCTCTTTGCAGCTGATGACTGGAGTACAGCAGGAAGCTGAGAGGCACAACCAGGCCTTCATGGCGCTGGAAGGCCAGCTACTCAACAAGGAACGGCGAGCTAAGCGTGACAAACTGGGCCACTGGTTTGGTACCAGCACACCCATCATTGGACGCGGCGTGATGTTTGCTGTGAAGGAGGGCCGTGTGGTAACAGGAGTGTCCAGCATGGCTAGCGACGACAGCAGGAAAGTGGCACTGGTGCTCAACAATGCCATCTACCTGGAGGGCACACACTACATGCAGGATGGCCGTGACTGTCACTTCTTTGTGAAGATCGGCTCGGCTGACGGTGACCTGTTGGCACTGGGCCTCACCAATGGGCGCAAGGCACTGGAGAGCGGGATCAATGTGACGGTGAGTGGGCGTTCACGGCGTGGCGTCACTGTGGAGTTCCGAGCACCGGCGCTGGCCCTGAGCATTCGCTATGGGCTTGCTGCAGATGTGCTGGATGAGGAGCGTGGCCGCCTGCTTGAGCTGGCCAGGCAGCGGGCACTGGCAGGAGCCTGGCTGAGAGAGCAGCAGAGGGCACGGGATGGAAAAGAAGGCAGCCGCTTATGGACTGAGGGAGAAAAGCAACAGCTGCTCTCCACAGGGAAAGTGCAGGGCTATGACGGGTATTACGTGCTACCCGTGGAACAATATCCCGAACTGGCAGACAGCAGCACCAACATCCAGTTTCTGAGACAGAATGAAATGGGGAAGAGGTAACAGAACAAAGGCCTCTTTCTTTTAATCTCTTTTTTTTCTCCTTTTTCTCTAACTTTTCTGTCCTTTGCTGTACCTTCTTTCTCTCTGTCTGTCTCTCTCTTACCATTCTTCTTTTTCCTGTATCTCCTTTACCCTCGGAGAATAAATGAACTTATGGGGTAACTCTCTGAACGCTGCAGGGACTTTTAAAAAGAACATTATTAATACTGCCACTGGCAAAAAATAACAATTTCAAAGACCTTGTCTTTGTTTTTGAACAATGGACTTCAAAAAGCACTGATAAACTGCAAACAAAACAGAACAGCTGTTGCAAAAGTATGAAAAATCCAATTTTTAAAAAAGAATAGCTATTTTTTGCCCATATTTTTTGGGTTCTGAGAGGATGTTGGTGCCAGATGGTACTCCATGTTCCTGTGTGATCCACATCGGCCACAGAGGCCCAATTGCCACAGAGGCCCAGTCAAAACATCAACACTGCGCAAAGTGTGCAATAGTGCGCAGCTTCTGCAAAGTGGAATATCGGTCTCAAGCCTCACATTCTCAACAGAAGGACTGCCAATTGCTGCTGTGGCAAGTCCCATAAGCCACTAACTGCTTGAAAGTCCTTGAAGAAATCAGAACTCCAAGAAAAGAAATGATTTTTAAAAAAAAAAAAATAAAAAATATGGCTATATTTGCGTAAAATCAATGTCAAAACATAGTTTTGTTTTATCACTGGAAGATTAGGATAGTATCTACGTTGTGTCAGAGACACTGAAGTTCAGGGTGGGCTTAGATGCGATAGTTTTGTACGTCTCAGTTGCAGTAGAATTGTGAGACTCTCACCAGGGCACTTCTGTACAGAAACATCGGGAAAAAGCTAACAATAACTCATGATATCACATTTAAAGGTCGTTAGTATCAGAAACTATTTATTTTTATTTTATGCTTGTTTTTTTATTTATTTATTATTATTAGTACTCTATGACAATCATGAAGGAGTCACCATTTTTAGCTAAGCAAACGAACACTGGTGGAGTATTTTCTTTTGTAAAATATGTAAGAAATGTTCATTACGTTTTTATATTAATTTTGATTTGCTTAAGCAAATTATAGTCATAGACAAAAATAATTTATGTAAAGTGTTTTAAAATGATTTATACTTTAAATAAAGTTTAAAACTGTGAAACTTGTTTTTCGAAATATATCTGTATGTACAGTGTATAGATTTACCTTTATGCAGCACAGTAGAATATTGTTCATAATATCAAGTTTTATATTTCTAACAAAAGGTGGCTTGTAATGTGCAAACCTATAGCTGGTATAACGACACTAGGGTTTTGTGACACTCAAATATCCCAGATAAACAATATTGATCCCCAGTTTGATGTTTTGTTTGTTTAGTTTTGTTTTTATGCAGAAAAATTGCTGTACTAGAACCCAAAACCGTAGAAATGGATTCTATCCACTGTGAAGAGACTCATTATGGATGTCATTATGTACCAAATCAGTATTGAGGGATTCTTACACTTAAGCAAGACTCTTCTGAGACCTTATCAATAAAAAGTTTACTTCAAGTGAGTTTCATTTGTTTTGTTGCATTTGTGAAATGTGAATGTCACTGAGAGTATATCACTGGCTGAGTTTCATGACAACATCTCTGTATATATGATCTACCGAGTTATAACAAGGTGTCTATGAATATGATTAAAATATGATTATATGTTGCAGATTTACTGTATTCATAGCCAATGTGTGGGCACACAAACATATAATCTGTAGCATGTTTTTGGTTAGATAACCTGACATTATCCTTAGACCACTGCAGTCATTCTGTAGTCCCTATCAGGACCTCTGGGTCTAAGCTCCATTTCTCGTTTTCGAAAAATCGTCTCTATCGCACCATGTGTTAAAAATGTTCAGACATTTTGTCTTGTGTACATTTTTTGCCCAAATATCACTGGATCCTCTGACTTACTAATTTGTTAAATATTGCTTAATACTGATATTAGTACATGCAAGCTAAATGCTACTTCGCATCAATTTATTGTCACTGTTCTGGCGTGTTATGCTACCTTGTCAAAATGTTCTACTGTAGCGCATATTTACTCGTATACCTGTAAATAAAATCTCCAGTTAGGATATTTTAATAGCCTAAAACTAATCATCAAAAATGCTACCAGTGTTAAACTTCTTATCAGTTTTCCCGTTCCACCTTAAACGTTGCAGCAGTTGTGATTAGCTTTCACAAACATGAGCAAAGTGGACAAAACAATTCTGACCTGTTGGTTCTGTGAAACAGCTAAAATATTCTGTCTACTTCTGCTGTCAAGCAACCTGCTCATATCAACTCTCTATGAAGCATCTTTTCCGCTGGCTGCTTGTTCAACTTTTCCGGTTCCACCTTAAATGACACAGCAATTCCATGTTCCGAGAAAATGACCTCAGAAAATGTTACGATGGACTGGCGACCTGTCCAGGGTGTATCCTGCCTTCCGCCCAATGACCGCTGGGATAGGCTCAGGCACCATCCTGCGACCTTGAGAGAGAATCGGCTTAGAAAATGTGTGTGTGTGTGTGTGTGTGTGTGTGTGTGTGTGTGTGTGTGTGTGTGTGTGTGTGTTTATAAGCATTTATAAACTATGATTATGCTCAAATGCTCCATCTTAACCCATTTCTTTTGGACTGACTCTGCATAGCATAAAACATTTTAACACTGCTGTTATACTTTTAAGAGCATTTAAACTCGAGTTACAGGAGGTTAAAACGGTGCCTCGTGCACGTCCATGACGTCAGTGAGCGCAAACAGCCAATGAGCTGCTCTGCTTGCCAATCATCACGCTCTGGCAGTAATGCCCGCCTTCTGCTGCCCAAAACCCACCTTCTTCTTCTTCTTTCGGCTGCTCCCTTCAGGGGTCGCCACAGCGGATCATCTGCCTCCATCTTGCCCTATCCATTGCCTCCTCTACTTTCACACCAACCATCTCCATGTCCACCTTCACTACATCCATAAACCTTTTCTGAGGTCTACCTCTTCTCCTTCTACCTGGCAGCTCCATCTCCAACATTCTTTGCCCAATATATCCACTATTCCTCCTCAACACATGTCCAAACCATCTCAACCTGGCCTCTCTGGCTTTATCTCCAAACTGCTCCACCTTCACTGTCCCTCTGATCTGCTCATTTCTAATCTTGTCCATCCTTGTCACTCCCAACGAAAATCTCAGCATCTTCATCTCCGCCACCTCCAGCTCAGCCTCCTGTCTTTTAGACAGAGCCACAGTCTCCAAACCGTACATCATAGCAGGACGCACTACTGTCTTGTAAACCTTCCCTTTCACTCTTGCTGCTATCCTTCTGTCACACATCAGCCCTGACACCCGTCTCCACCCACTCCATCCTGCCTGCACCCTCTTCCTCACCTCTTTTTTTGCACTGTCCATTGCTCTGGATGGTTGACCCAAGATATTTGAAGTCATCCACCTTTACGACCTCTACTCCTTGCATCTTCACCTTTCCACCTGCCTCCCTCTCATTCACACACATGTATTCCGTCTTATCTCTACTGACCTTCATTCCTCTCCTCTCCAGTGCAAACCTCCACCTCTCCAGACTCTCTTCCACCTGCTCTCTACTCTCACCACAGATTACAATGTTATCTGCAAACATCATGGTCTATGGAGCCTCCTGCCTGACCTCATCTGTCAACCTGCCATCACCATTGCAAACAAGAAGGGGCTCAAAGCTGATCCCTGATGTAACCTTACCTTCACCTTGAAACCATTTGTCACTCCAACTGCACACCTCACCACTGTGTCACTATGCTCATACATGTCCTGCACCACCCTAACATACTTTTCAGCTACACCTGACTTCCTCATACAGTACCACAGTTCCTCTCTTGGCACCCTATCATATGCCTTCTCTAGATCCACAAAGACACAATGTAGCTCCTTCTGACCTTCTCTGTACTTCTCTACCAACACTCTCAATGCAAAAATTCCATCTGTGGTACTCTTTCTGGGCATGAAACCAAACTGCTGCTCACTGATCTGGACCTCTCGCCTTAGCCTTGCTTCAACAACTCTTTCCCATACCTTCATGGTGTGGCTCATCAAATTTATACCTCTGTAGTTACTGCAGCTCTGCACATCACCCTTGTTCCTAAAAATGGGGACCAGTACACTGCTTCTCCACTCATCAGGCATCCTCTCACTCTCCAGGATTTTGTTAAACAACCTGGTTAAAAAGTCCACTGCCTTCTCTCCTAAACATCTCCATACCTCCACAGGTATGTCATCTGGACCAACTGCCTTTCCATTCTTCATCCTTTTTAAAGCTGCCCTCACTTCCACCTTACCAATTCTCTGCACTTCCTGATCCACTATCTCTCCCCCCATTGTCCTCCTCTCTCTCTCGTTTTCCTCATTCATTAGTACTCCTTCCATCTACTCAACACTCTCTGTTCACTCACTAGTACATTTCCCTCTCTATCCTTTATCAGCCTAACCTGCTGTACATCCTTTCCAGCTCTATCTCTCTGTTTAGCCAAACGATACAAATCCTTTACTCCTTCTTTACTGTCCAGCCTCTCATCCAGCTCATCATAGGCCTGAGCCTTTGCCTTTGCCACCATTCTTTTCACTATGTGACTTGCCTCACAGTACTTCTGCCTACTTCCTTCATCTCTCTGGTTGTCCCACTTTTTCTTAGCTGCCTCCTTCTTCTGAATACTCTCCTGGACTTCCTCATTCCACCACCAACTTTCCTTGTCTTCTTTCCTCTGACCAGACGAAACACCCAACACATTTTTGCTAGTTTCTATCACCACCTTAGCTGTAGTTTCCCAGTCCTCAGGTAGCTCCTCACTGCCCCCAAGGGCCTGTTGCAATTTTTGAACTGCCTGCAACCATCCTCCTCCTTCAGCTTCCACCATCTAATCTTTAGCTCTGTCTTCACTCTCATCTTCTTCTTTGTTTCTAATCTCATTCTACAGACAACCACACTATGCTGCCTTGCTACACTTTCCCCTGGTACCACATTACAATCTCCAATCTCCTTTAGGTGGCATCTCCTGCTAAGGATATAATCCACCTGTGTGCACCTCCCTCCACTCTTGTATGTCACCCTGTGTTCTTCCCTCTTCTGAAAATACGTGTTCACCACAGCCATTTCCATTCTCTTTGCAAAATCTACAACCATCTGATCTTCTGCATTTCTGCCTTTCACACCATACATACCCAGCACCTCTTCATCCCCTCTGTTCCCTTCACCAACATGTCCAATGAAGTCTGCACCAATGACTAATCTCTCCTCTCTAGGGACACCATCTACCACTTCATCCGTCTTACTCCAAAATTCCTCTTTCTCCTCTAAGTGACAACCAACCTGTGGTGCATATGAACTGACCACATTCAAAATCACACCATCAACCTCCAACTTCAGGCTCATGATCCTGTCTGACACTCTCTTTACATCCAGAACACTTTTCCCAAGCTGTTCCTTTAGGATTATCCCTACTCCATTTCTCTTCCTCTCTACACCATGATAGAACAGTTTGAATCCACCTCCAATGTTCCTGGCCTTGCTTCCTTTCCATCTGGTCTCCTGGACACACCGAATATCTACCTTCCTTCTCTCCATCATGTCTGCAAGCTCTCTGCCTTTACCAGTCATTGTCCCTATGTTCAGAGTCCCTGCTCTAACCTCCACACTCCTGCCTTTCCTTCTCTCTCGCTGCCTTCTAACCCGCCTTCCTCCTCTCCTCTTTGATGGTCTTCGACCTACAGTAGTCCAATTTCCACCGGCACCCTGCTGGTCAACAGCACCGGAGGCGGTCGTTGTTAACCCGGGCCTCGACCGATCCGGTATGGCAATCATATCTTTGATCCACATGATAGTTTTGGCACAAGTTTTACGCCGGACGCCCTTCCTGACGCAACCCTCACCATTTACCCGGGCTTGGGACCGGCACCAGAAGTACACAAAGTACACCCCTAATGGCTGGTTTTGCCCAAAACCCACCTGCTGTAGAAAAAAGCAAAGATATAGGTAAGATTTCGTAGTTTTTTAGTGGAATACGTCCTTCTACTTTCTAAAATTAAAGAAACGTTCTGGGTAAATGATTAGAAACTATTTAGATTTTGGTTTTAATCTGTTGAGCGCCATTTACTCCCATTCATTAAGGACTCGCTCGCGGGCGCCCTCTGCTGTTTAGCAGTCCTGTTTTTGCTAAAACGGGGTGAGCAGGGAGTGACCAGGCTCCTCATAAACCGGCTCTGGTAATTCTCTCTGCGAGTTCCCTGACACAGATGACTCCTCCCACTGTCTGGGACTGGGAATATCATTTGGCCAGGAAAGGATAAGCTTCGATATTGAACATTAATTTTAATATTTAATATTTAATAAAGCGATTAGCGTGAAATACAAATAACGAGCTCGACGTTCCCAGTAAACCTGCTCTTTATCAACCGCCCTGTAACCTCAACAAACGCACACAACACAACAGCGGGGCGGATGACGTCACGCTACAGTAGCGTTTGCTATTGGTTGCCTGAATGAAGACACGCCCATTTCGAGGAACGCAGCAGTAAGGAAGTGCACTACCTTGGTGACTCCCGGTCGTTGTGCAGTTGCAGTTGGAGCAGATCACTGTCAGCAGCTAAATGGCAAACGCAGGTAACGTTAAATATATTTTACAAGCTCGTCTAAACTGAGGTGTACCAACACCAGACGACTGGAATCTTGCATAAATAGAAATAGAGAGGCATTATTGTGTTTTACGTAGCCTTAAATGAACACATAAGTTTGATGGTAAGATAAGACCCAAGTTCGCTTATGGATGCGACTCTTCACTGTTTGATTTTCTGCTAAATCGGTTCAGTCTCGTTCTGGCCTGGGCTTTTTTCTCATATCAGAGCCCTTTCTCTAGTGACTCGACTGAGGTTATTCTGCTGTCTTTGTCATGGACCTGCTAAGAAATGTTCCCTGGGGTTTTGCATCATCATGACTTGCATTTTACCAGCGCCTTACACAACAGGGTTGGACATTTCTACATAAAAAATGCACTCGTGATATTAATTTACGTGTCAAAAAAGTCTTCAGTTCATTTATCAGTAGTTTCTTTC
Source organism: Pygocentrus nattereri (assembly GCF_015220715.1). NCBI lineage: Eukaryota > Metazoa > Chordata > Actinopteri > Characiformes > Serrasalmidae > Pygocentrus > Pygocentrus nattereri. The sequence continues at coordinate 18,236,873 of NC_051218.1, forward strand.
TTTCTCTATGTTTTTTTTCTTTACTAATTAAATGCATTTATTTGTGCCCTGCGATGGACTGGCGATCTGTCCAGGGTGTATCCTGCCCTCCGCCCGATGGCCGCTGGGATAGGCTCCGGCACCCCCCCGCAACCCAGAAGGAGAAGCGGCTTAGAAAATGTGTCTGTGTGCATTTATTTGTTTTTGTTTTTTTTTCTTGCTTACTTTCTGTTTCATACGTATTCTGTTTCTGTCGCATAGTCATTGTTGTATATCGCCCAACAAGCATCTCACAAAAAACCTGTCCTTCCAGTTCCAGTTCCATGGCTGCGCACATATCTCACAAATCTCACATGCTCATGAGTAGATCAGATCCTATAGCGGAACGTTCTGCGCATGCTTGTTAACACTTGTACAATGTTGTTCTAGATACAGAGATCTCCTACAGCGATTTTAAGTCTCTCATTGAGAAGGGTGAAGATCTTGTGATTGTTGATGTGCGTAGCAAAGCTGAAGTGGACAAAGGGCACATCCCAGGGTCCATCCATATTCCAGGTCAGTTACAGGACCCACACACACATTGCTAATTAAGGTCACTGTCTTTTTGTTATCCTTTGTTTCGTTTGTAAACAAAACATGAGTTATCTTCATGCCACGCTCTGACTTATTACTTATTTCTTTCTCTTAGTGGAGAATGTAGGAAGTGACTTGTCTCTGGATCCAGATGCATTCAAAGAGAAATTTGGCATGCCCAAACCCCCACTAGATGCCCCAAATCTGGTCTTCCACTGCCAGCTGGGTCGACGTGGAGAAGCTGCCACAGAGAAGGCCAGAAGCCTTGGCTTCCAATAGTATGATCATAAATGCATTAGGATCTGCTTATAAGAGCACTGTATGTCCAAAGGTCATTTCATAGTTCAGCTCGTCTTCCAAAATTAAGGGTACTTGGTATATGGATTGTTTGAGCTCTCACCCTGCTACAATAACAGCTTTTTTGCCTATATGAACAACAATGTCAGCAGTGGATGCACTTCAGATTAGCTGAAATCACTCTTTAAAGGGCTGTCTGGATGCTTTTGGACAAACTGTGTATTTAAACCTGTATTAATAGAAAGCACACATTCTGAATTCATTTCCTGTCTGCAAATCTGTGGTGTAAGATTAACATAGTCTTTCTTTCTCTTTCTCACTCTCAAGTGCCCGAAACTTTGCTGGAGGTTACAAGGAATGGTCAGAGAAGGAAAGAAAATGATGCTGCTGCTCCAACACATCAAGCACACGCCAGATGTTAAGTTAGAATTATTTTTGCAGCTCTAGGATAGAGTGCCTTTGAGGACTGCTAGGCCTGTATGCGTTTAGCTGTCTGAGCTGTCTTTAAATTGAAGCACTTCAGGGTTTATGCTAAATGGGTCCATTACAAAATGTGTACCTTTATGTGCAAAGTTTTAAATGTATAGAATAGTTTTTCAATATATTAAAAAACAATGCAAATATGTAAGAATATATTTATACCATTTTTACTATCTCAGTAGTTTATAAACTATTCATTTTGTGAACACGTGAAGCTTTGCTTGTTATTTTTCTTATCATGTACACAAAAGAGCCATCACTTGGGTCAGCTGCTAGCTCCCCAGATAGCAAGAAGATAGCTGCCCACTGTTGGCCTACAAAGCTGCAAAGCTGGCGGCACTGGCTTTTTGCTCAGCGTTTTCCCGGCGGCCCACCAGTGGCTAACCCCTTAAAATCCCAGGCATATTGCATACTAAGGCTTATTATTCAGTAAATACAGGGACTTTAATGCAAACTGAGCTACTGTTAGATTATAGAAGTGTTCCAAAACTTTGGGCCTGCTGGTGGACCCTGGCCATTTAAGGCATTAACAGAGTGTTAAAATGATACTTTTAATCACTCGTTTTGCACTCGCAGTTCAACTTACTTGTTCTTTCATTTCCTACTTTGGTTATGCTTTGTAAATTAGAAGCATAAATTTAATAGCAGCATCAGAAAAATTGTATGCAGCTGTAATCTGTCTAACAGAGCTGTGTTGAGAATTAAAAACTATTATGCATCACAACCATCTGGACGGGCTAAAAGCAGACTAGCAGTAGCCATTACTCAGTGTGGACCTCATCACGCGAGCAGACTGATATATACTTGCTATCTGGGTCACTTGAGATGAATCATAGCATTTGAAGCTTCCCAAAGGATGGACATTTACACTGACCTCTGTAGTTCTTTCAGGTAATGTGCAGTTATGTCGATAATAATGTCGCTAAATGAAATGTTTTGAGTTTTCCTGTTTAAATGAATTTGACCACGAAGGTTGTTGATGGTTTGGGCGCCAGTTCATTTGCACATACAGGTGTGAATATTAGACATGAAGCAGCTGTTTTCACTTGTTACTTGTACTCGTGTCACTCGAAATAATTAAAATGCTGCTATTCTACTTTGTGTCACTTCATGTTTCGTGGTTTCGCCTTTCAATGAGCAGAGTGCCACTCTGGGTGGCGCCATTACTTCACGCTGCCTCCAGACTGAAGACTGACCAGGCCAGGCGTAGAAAGGTTTACCGCCTAATCCAGCGCCAATTAGTAAGAACTTTTAGCGGTGCACAGTCACGGCTAGATGTATGAATAGTATAACCTCAAAGTACAAACAAACCTACAACCGTTATGTTTACAGGGTGTGTCTATTAATTCCACCTATTCATTCTACCATTTCCTTTTCAAAAGTTCTATATAATGAAGTGGTGGAGATGTAAATAGGCTTGTGTCGTATGGAATGCCCTGTTTAATAGAAACTTCCAGAGTCCGAATTGTTCACAGTGGTGGTGATAGGAACTAGACGTCTGAAGTTCAAAGCTTCTGAAGCTCCCTCACAGAACATTATTACATGAAAGGGTTTGATATGCTGCCCAATGTCTGACGCATTGTTTCAAAATGTAGTTCAATTCATTTGTTAATCCATCATGGTGGAGGGATACATGCAGGGCGATAAAACCCCAAAACCTTGATTGGTACAGATTTATGTTTATTTTACCATAATCAACATTACATATTAAAACTCAAAAGATGTGTAGATTCACTGGGGGTTTGGATAGTATGTAAAATATCTATATTTGTGTTGTAGCCAGTGGCCCTGGTACTATCACCACCACTGTAAAAATAAATGAATAAAATAATCAGTCTGCAAGTGTTTTCTGCAGTGATCCGTTTTACACCAAACCACTATAAATGACTGATTTCCTCTAAAGAGCTGAATTATTAACATTTTGAAAACTTAAGGCTAGCTCTGTTGTTATTCCGTGGCTGTCTTTCCTTTCCCAATACTGTCAATACTGATGACCTGAACCGGCTGAGCTCGACTGATCTAGGCGAAGGTTAGTCTGTATCCAGTGTTAAAATACTGTAAAACAATCCACGTGTAAAAATAAACATTTTGGGCAATACAATAAAATTAGTAAAGTTATTAAATAGACCGCAACCTAACTTAAACATAAGTAAAGGCTGATAATTTACACAAATACGTCCTACTTCATCCAGCACAGAACGTGTAGATTTATTTCTCCTGTTTGTAGGATGACTACAAGTCCCAGAATTCCGCAGTAAGTGAATGCTACCATGTAATACAAATAATAACAGAAATCCTCCACTGAAATTTGTAGTTGCATTTGATTAGTAAATACGGTAAAACTGGTATGTATGAATATTTTCCCTAGTGCTCTCGTATTCTATTGTGTGAGGACAGCAGTGGAAGGTACATTCCTGCGATTAGAGAAGAAGAGAGAAGAGTGATAATGATTTGTACACTTACCATCTTCTTTATTAGAAGCCCAAACGTTGTGCTTCCACTGATGATCTTACCTGTCTTATAATTAATTAAACAAAAGCACAGGACCACAATTACAGTCTACAGTCCAGCTGTTGTCGTGCACAATTTGTCAGTCACACTCTGTCATTCATTATTGGTCATTTTCTTACCACTGGACCACAGTTGACCAGGCATTATTGGGGCAGGGGACAGTTTTCACATGTAGCGGTTGCTTTTTTAAAAAACATACATTAGTGTCTCTGCTAAAGTGAAAGTGCTGCACCAGTCAAAATATCTAGCCTAAAGCAGTCCTGCGGTCTACAGTTGTATGTGGTGCTCCATCTATCAATACAAGTTACAAAAAGACCTATCGGCAGCTAAACTGTACAAATACATTTTGTTACTAATTAAAGACTGAAACGATTACTTAAGCACAGCAGGTGATATAATAAAGAAAGCTGTCTTTGTTATTAGCCATTTTAAGCACAGAATTTCAGTTTTATTTGTTTTCTTGACCCTGCTGCTTCTTTCTGTATCCTAGCAGCGGTAGATTCATTTCAGAGTAAATTTTACTGTAATTGGGTCCATAGTGCGCCTTACACTGCTATTCATATTATTTGGTGACATACTCATTAAAGGTTTATCTAAAAATAGCAGGCGCAGCTGAACCCAGCTCACATTCTGGCTGGGTCGGTGTGCCTCAGCAACACAACCCTGTCTACCGATAACGGCCTCAACTCCATAGAGTGGAGACTACGCAAGGAACTGACCAAAGGCAAGGTCACACCATTTGGTTTTTAATCAAGCAATATCAATTGTATTAAGCAACGAGCTTCAGAATCAAGTGTTCAATTGATTTTAATGTACATTACATAAACATGATTATACATGATTATTGTATAAAATAAAGCAAAAGGCGTCATGAGCAGTGAAACCATGCCACTAAATTCATTGTCTTTTTCTGGCACATGGACACAACCTGCTTTCCATCAACTCTGACACGAACACACGGACAGAAAAGACATATGATGACCACAGGTAGTTCACCTTAAAGATCATGTGTGATGTTTAATGATTAATGTACTTGAACTGTGACATTCTTTGACTTCTTTTGTTCTGTATTGTTCTGCTAGAACAAACAGATACCCTGCAAGATGTTGAGAACAACAATTAAAGAATCTTGATTTGTAGTTGACAGCCGTCAGCTTGTTAGACTAAATTAAATACATTATGATGGAGGTCTGATCTGGAAATCCTTATACATGCATTGTTATTGATGTGTGATAAAGTCTCCCACAGCAAATGAAGGAATCAATATTTCAGAACACATTCAGATTGCTTTCTTAACCAGGGGGGCTTTCTTAGCCAGACGTCTTTGACTACAACTCCAAAGGCCAGCTGGTGCGGGCATACAGCCGTGCGGCCGGAGGCTGGAGTGTGCAGTACAGTTACGACGGCCTGGGCCGGAGGGTCTCCACCAAGAACAGCCTGGGCCAGCACCTGCAGTTCTTCTACGCTGACCTGAACAACCCAGTGCGGGTCACGCATGTGTTCAACCACTCCAGCTCGGAGATCACCTCACTGTACTACGACCTGCAAGGCCATCTGTTCGCCATGGAGGTGAGCAGTGGGGAGGAATATTACATTGCCTCAGACAACACGGGCACTCCACTGGCTGTCTTCAGCAGCAATGGGCAGATGATCAAGCAGGTGCAGTACACGGCATACGGTGAGGTGTACCACGATTCCAACCCTGAGTTTCAGCTGGTTGTCGGCTTCCACGGTGGGCTCTATGATTCACTGACCAAGCTAGTGCACTTCACGCAGAGGGACTATGATGTATTAGCTGCCAGATGGACATCACAGAACTACACCATGTGGCAAAAGATTGACGAGGACCTGGCACCATTTAACTTGTACATGTTCAAGAACAATAATCCTCTCAGCAATATGCTGGATGTGAAGAATTATGTTACAGGTAAACCCGCGTTACACTCATTAACTAAAGGAAAACATTTTTAATAATTGTGAGCTATTGCTCACTGGACTCTTTGAATGCACTAAGAACATGTTTTTCTTTTATTTTTGCCCAGATGTAAAAAGTTGGCTGGTGACATTCAGCTTCCAGCTGAGTAACATCATCCCTGGGTTCCCTAAAACACACTGTACTTTGTGGATCTACCATATGAGCTGCTTGAGATCCAGGAGTGTGAGAATGGCCACATGAGTTCTTGCATCAAAGCCATAGTGAAATTTGTTTCCTATTCCTAGGAGCAGAGTCACAAATAATGTTGCTGTCAAACTCTGTTAATACGTATTTTGTTCTCTTTGCAGCTGATGACTGGAGTTCAGCAGGAGGCTGAGAGGCACAATTTGGCCTCAATATGATGGTGAGTGACCATTCATGGCGTGGCATTACCGTAGAGTTCCAAGCACTGGCACTGGAAGTGTTCGCTCGCATTGGAAAATCCTATAAGCCACAAACTGCTTTAAAGACCTTGAAGAAACCAGAATGAAAAAAGAATTCATTTTTGCATAAAATCAATGTCAAAACATAGTTTTGTTTTATCACTGGAAGATTAGGATAGTATCTACGTTGTGTCAGATACACTGAAGTTCAGGGTGGGCTTAGATGCGATAGTTTTGTACGTCTCAGTTACAGTAGAATTGTGAGATTCGTCAAGGTACAAACAATGTAAATGTTCCCTCAAAGGTACAGCAGTAGTTTTAAGGTCCAATTATGTACCATAAATAAGTTCATACCAGGTGAATAGTACATATTTGTAACTTTTCATAACCTAATATTTTAAAACAGAACAATAAAATAAATAGACAGGAGACGAGTCGCGGTGTGTGGAGTCAATACCACTTAGAAAATAAAATTTCAATGGATTATGGTACAATTATGTTCCCTGACTAAAGGTACTGAGATGTGCCCTTGAGGGAACAACTGCAGAGATCAGAGGGAGGGGCTCTACCCCAGTGAGACACACACACACACACCTTCCAAGCCGCTTCTCCTTCTGAGTTGCGTGGGGTGCTGGAGCCTATCCCAGTGGTCACCTCAATGACAGTTTCACTTTTATTGTTTTGGTGAGTGTAGCCAAAATAATTTACGTGAAGTGTTTCAAGATAGTTTATACTCATTGGATGTCATTATGTACCAAGGGAGGGATTCTTATATTTAAGACTCTTGTGAGACCTTATCAATAAAAAGTACTTTAACTGAGTCTGTTGCATTTATGAAATGTGGTGAATGTCACTGAGAGTATATCACCGGCTGAGTTTCATGACTACATCTCTGTATATATGATCTACCATGTTATAAGGTACCCACCCTATCTGACAGTGTTCAACTGAGTGTAGCCTAAAAGGAAGGGAGTAAGTATTTAAAATATGATAAGAAATCACAATAATGTGAAATATGAATCATGAATGAAAGTCATGCTGTGGTCTGAGAGATTACATGACACAGTCGTCACATCAAAACAGTGAGCTACCTTTAGATATTTAACCAATTTGGCCATATGATTAGCATGACTAACCTAGTTAGCCATAGAGGACACTGCTAGGCTAGTTGTGCTAGGACCTGTGAATTTGAAAAGTGGTGCAGCTGTCACTCCAAATTCAGTTGACCAATAGAGAGTGCAGGTGAACGGCCTCTTCTAAAACTCGCCCCCTGTTAAAACATGCAAAAAGTCAGAAGCAAAAACTTGCATTTATATCAGAAGAAAATGAGCAGTACTCTGTTTGCAAAGTTCAGTTTGATTTAACTCTCAGTATTTGTATTTCCAACATATTTTGGCCGTTTTGATACTCAATATTCTACCTGTGAATTGTATTATTTTATTTGAAAGTTTTGGCACAAAATAAATTCCATACCGAGTATGATACTGAGCGTGCCCTGCCATCATCCTGCCAGGCAGATTAGGTGGCCAAATGCATCCTATATATGAAATTTCTTTATTTGATTGTCTCTTCCAGTAATTAAACCTAGAGATGTCTCTATTTAAAAGCTGCCTAATAGATACTGTTAATGGAGCTGATATTTCTAAGAATGGGAAAATGTGAATTACCTACAAGATTTATCAGGAATAGTAGCTGATAAAGAGGTTAAGGAACATATTGAGGCATCTCTTTTAAGGAGGATAGCATTTAGTATCTGTTTCCTAAGCTAACAGGACATTTTACAACAGGGACAGCACATTTGATTCAGCTAATTCATTATCAAGCTTCTCGTATGCTGGGTCAGGTGTGTTAAAGGGGAATTCCAACATTTTTCAACTTTTCTGACCAATTGTGAATAATGCTTAAACATTCAGAGTGGTTTGATGTGAAATGGTTCATTGTGGAGAAACTTAACAGACTCAGATTTCTTTACAGAGGTGGTGATAGGAACCAGGGGTTCTTATGTCTAAACACAAACATGTTTAGCTTTTAACTGTAGCAATTAGGCAGCATTTATGCTAATCTTCAAATCATAATCTAGTATATAGTTGATATATACTTGGGAAAGGAACGATTTAAATTCATTTAATATTATTATTTCTACTCCTGCACATGTAATACGACCTTCTGACTTCATGGCTCCATTATGGACATTCAAGGGGCAACGCATCTTCCACAATAGCAGGTAGTGATGCCTTACTTGAATAGCGCCTGGCACGAAAGTACAGGTTATACTCCTGCAGAGGTGGAACTTGGCAGAAAACTGAAGGGCCCTCTTGAGAGATTCCTCCTTCCACCAGCACCAGACCACGCCTACCAGGTGATCCAGCGGCAGAAAGCCCTTATCCAAAAGGTCCAGGAGAATGTAAAAAGGCCCAAGACAAACAGGCCAAATACTACAACCGGCGAAGGAGCACTGTCACTTACCAATGTGGAGACATCGTAAGCCATACTACGGTGTGGATGGCTCTCTTTCTGAGGGAGGGGTATGTAACCAGCCGTGGTTACCTGTGCAGTTTTAGGGGCTGTACCGTTTTCCTCCGGTAGGGGGAAGCCTTATCTGCTAGTCTACTGCACACATGAGTAGAGAGGAAAATAAAATCGAGTAGGCAGCCAGTGTTTGGGGAACGCCTGGAATTTATGTTTGCTTCAGCTCCTCTCAGCGAAACTATTGTTTCGGAGGCTGATGAGGTGTTTTTTATGTTGGGTATTTTTCTGCTGGACTTTATGGACGTTGGCTAACCATGTTGCTATGCTTTTCAACTCCCTGGGTCTTCCTCGGACTGTTCGTCTTGCGCCACACCGTCGCCAACTACCGACTAACAGTGAGACTGAACGAACCTTTTTGCTGTAGGTTTGGAATCGGGACCAAACACTCAACGTCTGTAAATGTGTAAATAGTGTTGGACATGGGTAGATGTGTACTAAACTGTACGTATATTTGTTAATATACTTGGAGCACTGCGTTTCAAGTTGTTCTGTTTTTTCCCCTCTATATGCTTCTGTTGTAGATAGGTACTCTATGTGCTTCTGAGGTAGGCCTCGCCCTTAACAAATTTTCTGTGTAGCCTCTAAGCAGAGTGTTACAAACTTCCTAAAGGCCCTTTTGTGATCAGGGGTTACAATGTTTTATTCACTGCCTAAAACCACCAGTGAACATATAGTGATTATTTTAACATAGTGGCAAATAAAAGATGGGTATTGTTCTGCATGTATCTCTTCAATGTAACTATAATAAAATGTTTTAGGCCAAAACCTTCTCAAAACTACAGTAAATCGATGTCACACACATCGGACAGAAGAAAATAGCGTATTCACAAACAATTCACATAAAAACTTTATGTGAGGAAGAAGCTGATGTTAAACTCCTCAGATGTCTGGTTCCTATCACCACTACTGTGGATGGATCAAACCACTAAATAATGTTCACAGTTTAATAATTAAATTTAGCAGGAATTCTCCTTTAACTAGTAAAACCTTAGCAGAGACACCTATTAACATTTAGCTAATATTTTAGCTAACATTTACACTTCATATGTTTACATAAAGCATAAGCTAATTTAACTGGAGATATTTACTAAAGCATCAGCGGACTTAGGGTTAGTAGAAAAAAAATAGTCAAAGTAAAGGAATTTATTTGTTAGTGTTTATTGATGATATAACCCACTGTGAAAAATGAATGTGTACTGCCTTTAACTTGGCACTAACAAAACACCAAAAGCAATATTGCTTAGTAGCCTATATTATTCTTTATTTAGTTTGTCTGCAGAATTTGGTACATATTAAACAGCTTTTTATAGTCATTTTCGTAGTATATTCGCAATACACAATATAATCACAATATATGCAAAATAATGCTGTGGTGCTTGTGACTGTGTTCAGCGTCGTATTGCTCTGCCTATCAGGCGGCGTTCTGTGCGATGGTTAATGAATATTAATGAGCTTTCCCCCGCGTAGCATACGAAAAGAAATTTCGCTGCCGATGGTGAGCAGTTACAGTTGGAGCCGATTACTAACACCTTGAAGATGGCCAATGCAGGTAAATATATTTTACAACTTCAGCCAAACTGAGCTTTACCAACACAAGACGACTGGAATCTTATATAAATAGAAATATAGAGCGCGATTGTATGTGTTTTACGCAGCCTTAAATGAACACAAAAAGTTTGTGTTGTCATGGTAACATGATCAGACCTAAGTTCGTTAATGGATGCTACGATATTTTCTATAGTTTTTTTTCTGTTAAATCAGTCCAGTCTCAATCTGACCTGGGCTTTTTTCATAATCTATCAAAGCCTTTTCTCTAGTGACTCTAGTGAGGTTATTCTACTGCCTATAAGCTTGCCACGGATCTGCTAAGAAGTGATCCCTGGGGTTTTGTTATTTGTGTCATGTCATCATCATGACTTGCATTTATTGCCACCGCCTTAAACCACAGGGCTGAAAATTTCTGCTTCAGAATTTGCTGTCGTGGTATTAATATACTTGTCAAAAAAGTAGTTTTATTAATAGTAGATTAATTAATTTATCTGTTTATTATTTATTTGTATGTTTGTTTGCGTTTGTATGTTTATTTATTGTTTAAAGGTATTTGTTTATTTTTTTGTTAGTTTTTTTTTCTTGCTTACTTACTGTTTCACTATATTCCAGTTTTATGTTTGAACTAATCTGGAATAGGCCATACTGTACATTTACTGCATAGTCATTGTTGTATATCGCCCAACAAGCATCTCACAAAACCTGCCCTTCCAGTTCCTCTGGTTGCGCACATATCTCACAAATCTCACATGCTCATGAGTAGATCAGATCCTATAGCGGAACGTTCTGCGCATGCTTGTTAACACTTGTACAATGTTGTTCTAGATACAGAGATCTCCTACAGCGATTTTAAGTCTCTCATTGAGAAGGGTGAAGATCTTGTGATTGTTGATGTGCGTAGCAAAGCTGAAGTGGACAAAGGGCACATCCCAGGGTCCATCCATATTCCAGGTCAGTTACAGGACCCACACACACATTGCTAATTAAGGTCACTGTCTTTTTGTTATCCTTTGTTTCGTTTGTAAACAAAACATGAGTTATCTTCATGCCACGCTCTGACTTATTACTTATTTCTTTCTCTTAGTGGAGAATGTAGGAAGTGACTTGTCTCTGGATCCAGATGCATTCAAAGAGAAATTTGGCATGCCCAAACCCCCACTAGATGCCCCAAATCTGGTCTTCCACTGCCAGCTGGGTCGACGTGGAGAAGCTGCCACAGAGAAGGCCAGAAGTCTCGGCTTCCAATAGTATGATCATAAATACATTAGGAGCTGTTTATAAGAGCACTGTATGTCCAAAGGTCATTTCAAAGTTCAGCCCGTCTTCCAAAATTAAGGGTACTGGGTATATGGATTGTTTGATCTCTCACCCTGCTACAATAACAGCTTTTTCGCCTCTGTGATGGCTTTGCACTAGATATTGCTGTAAGGATTTGATTGCATTCAGCCACCAGAGCATTAGGTTAGTTACTGATGTTGGATGATATCCCAAAGGTATTCATTGGTGCTCCATATCTCCAAAGAACACAGTTCCCCTGCTCCACAGCCCAATGCTGGGAGCTTTATACCCCTCTTGCTGATGCCTAGCATTGGGCACAGTGACCTTAGACTCAAGCACAGCTGCTCCAGAGCATCCCAATCTGTCAGCAGTGCTTCTCTATGATGATTACACAAACTACATGTGTGCAGTTAAGCACCATTGTCAGCAGTGGATGCACTTCAGATTAGCTGAAATCACTCTTTAAAGGGCTGTCTGGATGCTTTTGGACAAACTGTGTATTTAAACCTGTATTAATAGAAAGCACACATTCTGAATTCATTTCCTGTCTGCAAATCTGTGGTGTAAGATTAACATAGTCTTTCTTTCTCTTTCTCACTCTCAAGTGCCCGAAACTTTGCTGGAGGTTACAAGGAATGGTCAGAGAAGGAAAGAAAATGATGCTGCTGCTCCAACACATCAAGCACACGCCAGATGTTAAGTTAGAATTATTTTTGCAGCTCTAGGATAGAGTGCCTTTGAGGACTGCTAGGCCTGTATGCATTTAGCTGTCTGAGCTGTCTTTAAATTGAAGCACTTCAGGGTTTATGCTAAATGGGTCCATTACAAAATGTGTACCTTTCTTACCTCAACACCTAGTTTTAAATGTATACGATGGGTTTTAAATACATTAAAAACATTATGTAAGAAAGTTTTTATACCACTTTTGCTATGTTAACAGTTTATAAACTGTACCTTTTGTGAAGACATGAATCTTTGCTGTTTATATAGTGATGGATCTTTTGAAATATATATTTTACACACATTTTATATATATGTGTGTGTGTGTGTGTGTGTGTGTGTGTGTGTGTGTGTGTGTGTGTGTGTGTGTGTGTGTAAAATATATTTCAAAAGATCCATCACTTTGATCAGCTGCTAGCTTTCCATGTAACAGGAAGATGGCCTGCTGATGGCAAAGCTGGCAGCCCACTGGCTTTATGCCTAGTGTTATCAGAGCGGCCCACCGGTGGCTAACCCCTTAAAATCCAGAGCTTATTACATACTAAGGCTTATTCAGTAACTACAGGGACTTCAGTGCAAACTAGCTTAGCTATTCTTAGGTTAAAGAAGTGTGTAATAAAACTTGTTAGACCGAATGCCTCTTTTAATCACTCGTTTTGCACTCACAGTCCAATTTACTTGTTCTTGCATTTCTTAATTTTGTCACACTTAGAAAATTAGTTTACTAAATAATTTCCTTAGCAGTATCAAAAATATGTATAGAGCTGTGACCAATTAGCACAGTGTCAGCAACGAGGCTTTCAACAAAATCGTTTAATATAAGGACTAGTGAATCATTTTTCCCAGTAGTCTGTGATAGTTTATTTACCAAAATGAAAGACTATCTGCATTTAAAAGCTGTTTTTAGATTAAAAACTATTATGCATCACAACCATCTGGACGGGCTAAAAGCAGACTAGCAGTAGCCATTACTCAGTGTGGACCTCATCACGCGAGCAGACTGATATATACTTGCTATCTGGGTCACTTGAGATGAATCATAGCACTTGAAGCTCCCCAAAGGATGGACATTTACACTGACCTCTGTAGTTCTTTCAGGTAATGTGCAGTTATGTCGATAATAATGTCGCTAAATGAAATGTTTTGAGTTTTCCTGTTTAAATGAATTTGACCGCGAAGGTTGTCGATGGTTTGGGCGCCAGTTCATTTGCACATACAGGTGTGAATATTAGACATGAAGCAGCTGTTTTCACTTGTTACTTGTACTCGTGTCACTCGAAATAATTAAAATGCTGCTATTCTACTTTGTGTCACTTCATGTTTCGTGGTTTCGCCTTGCAATGAGCAGAGTGCCACTCTGGGTGGCGCCATTACTTCACGCTGCCTCCAGACTGAAGACTGACCAGGCCAGGCGTAGAAAGGTTTACCGCCTAATCCAGCGCCAATTAGTGAGAACTTTTAGCGGTGCACAGTCACGGCTAGATGTATGAATAGTATAACCTCAAAGTACAAACAAACCTACAACCGTTATGTTTACAGGGTGTGTCTATTAATTCCACTGTCAGATACATCATAAGGTGGGCTGCAGCAGGACTGATAAACCCACCTACGTTTACCCGGCTGAGCTCAAGCAGATGATCCGTGTGGCCTTTCCAGGGGAAATCCGTGATTATCCAGACCCATGTCATGACAATGTAGGCTTCTTCATGTCTCCAGGCTGATTCAGAGGGGGACTAATTCGGACTTCTACCATTTCTTTTTCAAAAGTTCTATATAATGAAGTGGTGGAGATGTAAATAGGCTTGTGTCGTGTGAAATGAGTCCGAATTGTTCACAGTGGTGGAGATAGGAACTAAACGTCTGTTTAATGTATGAAAGGTCCCTCACAGAACGTTATCACATGTAGTGGTTTGATAGTATGCTGCCTGATGTCTGACACGTTGTTTTATGTTAAAGTTTTGGTTTAAAATGTATTTTAATTCATTTGTTTTCATTCGTTCCTGGCGGAGGGATACATGCAGCGCGTCAAAATAGTCCCCAAAAACGTTTTTTTTTTCTTCCAGATTAATGTATATTTAACCATTATCAACATTGCATATAAAACTCAGAAGACACGTATAGATTCACTGGTGGTTTTAGATAGCGAATAAAATGTCTATGTTTGTGTTGTAGACATGGTGATATCCAGTCCTATCACCACCACTGTAAAGAGGTCTGCAGTAAACATTTCACAGTAGACCGCTCTGAATGACTGTATATCTGAATTGTTCAAATTTTGAAAAATTACGGCTAAGTCTGTTTTATTCACTGGTTGTCTTTCCTTTTAGGTGTTTACTGTCACTATGAATGACCTGAACAGACTGAGCTCCACTGATCTGGGCTGAAATTAGCCTGTATCTGATGTAAAAAAATGTAAAACAATGTGTGTGGAAAAAATATATATATATATATTTTAGTCTTTTTTATGTCTGTTTACACTGTTTGTTCAATAAATTAAAGGTAAATAAAGAAATAATTGGCTACAGAGCTTTTATTTGCTATATTAAGTATATTGTGTGGAATTGTGTAATCAAAATCATTGTCATTAATTGTAAGTAAATTAATAATAATTGCCATTTAATAGGCTGCAACCTTACTTGTAAGTATAGGCAGATAATTTAGACAAATACATCCAGCTTTGTCCAGCATAGAACATGTACGTTTATTTCTCTTGTTTGTCCAATTACTACAAGTCCCAGAATTCCGCAGTAAGAAGCTAGCGAGTGATGCAAATATAACCGTAATCCTCGACTGAAATTAGGAGCTGCATTAAATGTGTAAATACTCATCTAAAACACATAACAATGTCTATAGGTTAATAATTAAATTTAAACTGTAGGCTATGTTTGACTGAACAGTAGCTCCACCGACACGACATCTGAAGCTACTGGTTACACTGGGCACCAAGGAGACGAGCGTACACAAATGAGTCAACAACCAGTAACTGTTATTCTGACTACGCACAAACTGTAAGAAACTGGTGAATATTACAGGTATGTATGAATATTTTCCCTAGTGCTCTCGTATTCTATTGTGTGAGGACAGCAGTGGAAGGTACATTCCTGCGATTAGAGAAGAGAAGAAGAGAGAAGAGTGATAATGATTTGTACACTTACCATCTACTTTATTAGAAGCCCAAACGTTGTGCTTCCACTGATGATCTTACCTGTCTTATAATTAATTAAACAAAAGCACAGGAGCACAATTACAGTCTACAGTCCAGCTGTTGTCGTGCACAATTTGTCAGTCACACTCTGTCATTCATTATTGGTCATTTTCTTACCACTGGACCACAGTTGACCAGGCATTATTGGGGCAGGGGACAGTTTTCACATCCATTATTGTTACTGCTGAATTGAAAGTGCTTCACCAGTCAAAATACATAGCTAAAAGCAGTCCTGTGGTTAGAAACTGTGTATTACTAAAGGACTGAAACAACTCTGGTCCTGGAGTACCCCCTGCCCTGCACATTTTAATGTGCCTCACAGCACACCCACTTTAAATCAGGAAGGGTTTCTTAATGAGCTGATTAGTTGAATCAGATATATGGGAGCAGGTAAAACACTAAAATATGCAGGATGGGGTACTGTAGGGCCAGGATTGGGAGCCACTGCTCTAGTAAAGTGGGCCTACCCAGTAGATGTTTTGTAGAAATTTGTTATGACTAGCTGCTTCTTGTTGGAGGTTTGCAAAATGCCGCCTGAGGGAAAATCTGACATGGAGCGGGTGGGCCTCTTCAAGGAGATGGGCTACATCTCCATAGGGGACAAATACACATCCTTAATTTATCGTAAGTATAAAGGACATTGAAAACCAAACTCTGAAATTCTGGTAAGCTAGCAGTGCTTTGAAATTTTTATGTTGGTGTAAGCATTGTAAAATTTTCATCTATGATGTTTTTGTCCTATTTTCTTTCTTTCTTTATTTTTTTTAAGGTCCATTTAATGAATCTGCACAGAAGAATAAGCAGATGTTGTGTGGGGGACCAAAGAAGAAATCTGCTCTTCAGGCTGGCTACTTTGACACTCAGTTCAAGAGGATCTATGAGAAAGAAGCACTGACAGACCTTGTCAAAATCCAAAGACAGTATAAGATTCAGCAGGCGAAGAAGAACCTAGGGAAGGCCTTTCTGCCAAGCAGCGGGGAGAAGAAACCGTAAGTTAATCACCTTTTATTCTGCTGTTGCCCTTGTCCAGGCTTATCTTTAGTGTGTATTTGCATGACTACATGGTGTGGAACTCCTTCAATGCAAAATGAATGGTATGACAGTGTAAGCTTTTTTGCTCCAGTTGTTTTGGAGAAGCATTTTTCTGTTGGAAAATAAGCATCTGCACATCTGCAGTATTTATACTGAATAGAGTAGATTCATTTCAGAGATAGTTTTGTTAATTTGGATCCATGGTGTGCTACACACCGATCTTCATTTTGTTTTGTGATACATTCATTAAACTTTATCCTAAAAAAAGACTTGAGCTCTGCATATTGAAAGGCAGGGCTATTAATGTGAGACCATGAAGGCCAATATAGTGCAGTGGTCCTTTTCAGTGAGAACATATGAAAAGAACCACCAACACTCAGAGTTTCCATTCCATCATGTTCCTCTGGCCTCTGTGGAGCCTGCCCCAGAGAGAGGATACCAGCCAAGATATCATTATGATCTTAATAAGTCCAAGACTAGGAAAACTCCACACTGGCCTTGTTCTCAGACCGTGACACAGTGTGTCATTTTTCATGTAATTAAGATGGTGGAAAGTACAGCCTACAGGAGATCAAGACAAAGGCATCAAACTTCAGTTTAACATTTAGGTCAAAATAAATGTCATGTGTTTTATTATCCAAGACACTGTGAAGCAAATTGAATTATTCTTCCACTGAAAGCCCTAAGTGTTGTTCCTTTTTTCATAAGGAAGCTATGTTTTGTTTCAGCTCAGGAATTGGCAGCTACTATGGAACACTGGGAGGTCCTATCCAGGCTTTGAGTCCCCTGCAGATTCCCAAAAAGCCATACAAATCACCAGGCAAGAACATGTACACCAGCCCACCCAAGAAAGGAAGTGGATATGGGTCAGTGTCTTATAATACCTGCTTTTATGATTTTTAAAATTTTTTTATTTTTTGGAATGACTGTTAAGATAATGCATCTCCTTCACTACTAGCACTTTTAGAGCAAGTTAATGTTCTTTCTTTGATGTACATGATATAGACACAAGTCTATAATTTTGCTTTAAATAGTCTCATGTCTTCTTGGGCGTGACAAAGAATAAATGGGCGGAAGTTGTGGATTCTTGTTGTTGCTCAGTCAGCTTTCTCTTGTGGGACTTCCTGAACTATTAGATTTCCACTTGTATGGAGTAAAAAGTGTTGACAGTGATGGGAACCAGACATCTGAGGTGTTTCATGCCTCTAAAAGCTACCTCATAGAAAGCTGTTACATGAAATGGTTACCAATCATGTTGCCTAATTCCTGAGACATTGCTTTACAGTAGTTTCACAAAAGGCCTAAAATGTAGTTTATAATAATACATTAAAGGCGGAGAAGTCCATACAAAGTGATTTAAGGAAAAAATCCAAGAGAAGTTACCAAAATATCAACTTTACATAAAAATTTAAAGCTCAAAAGACACATGCAGGTTCGCTGGTCTGTTTGCATAGTAAATTACATGGTGATAGTTGCACTGTAGACATTGAGAACCCTGGTTCCTATCACTGCTATTGTAAACCGAACTGCAGATTTCTTTACATTGCTCCATTTCACATCAAACCACTCAGAATTTCTTTGTTTACATGTCAGTGACTGAATGATGTAGTAATTTTGTAAAATCTGTTGAATACTACTTTAATTGACAGTTTTAATAGGCAATAACAGCCTCTGCTCTTCTGAGAAGACTTTGCACTAGATGGTGGAAGATTGCTGTGAGGATTTGATTGTATTGGACACTGAGGTGTCACCTGTTTGCTGGCATTCAGCACTACAAAGAGTGCAGTTATGCAGATCCCTTCTTTCCTGGCGTTGGACACTGGGCGTGGGGACGCTCATGTCTAGCTTCTTCAGAGCGATATTTTCTTTTAGCAGTGCATTTCTATGGAGGTCATAGCTATGTGTGCACAGCTAAACACAATTGTCAGTAAAGTACCTGAATTCACTAATTAGAAGATGTGTCTGGGTACTTCTGGACACAGTATAATTGTGTGGCTGGATCTGAGATATTTTCCTGTTTGTTCAACAGCTACCCAGGTGTCACCCTATCCAAACTGGACTTGTATTCTTCTGACCCATATGACCGAGCAAAAGAGATGATAAAGGTAAACATTCACAAGAATTTAATACAAATGGTTAGCTTTGTTTTAATAAGACTGGCTCTCCCTCTCCTCTTTCATGTGAATGAACCTGTATATTGTGTTTTTGTCACTAAAATGCTTGTGCATGCAGATGATTAATTTTGCATGGCTAACAAGAAGTTGTTTTCCAGCGTGAGATAGTTGCTCACAAATCTATGCTGAAAGGGGGACCATTCCGTTTGAACCTCCATCCCAAAGAATGCTTTGACAGCAACCCTTACAAGCTTGAAAAACATCTCCCACCTTCAAAGAACACTGAGGACAAAAAGACACACTTTGCTGTGCCTTTCAAACCAAGTTCTCCCAGCAAAAGGGTATGCAATGTGTGTATTTCATGTATTAAAGAGCTGGAGCATATGATGAGTCTAACAAACAGATCAATACATTTTCTGTTAGATTGGAGGAATGAAAGCAGGGACATTTGATACCTATCCGTCCCACTCTGCTGACCCCTACATCACACGAAAGCCTAAGTCAGTGACCATGAATAAGGAGGGAAAAATCTTCCACCCATCTCCTGGTGCAAAGAGCACTCCAGTCAAGAGCATAATCGCCCTTAATGTGAACAAGTAAGTGTCTTACAAATCAAGCATTTAGCCTACTTATTTTGAATTAAGGGGCATAAACATACCTGACTTCACAATGAGGCATTCTTTTAACAGTTTGTATTCAATTATGATTCTTTAGGACATTATTTAGCAGCTCATACTGGACTCTCATGCTGGTTTTACATGTTGAAACTTTCACATTGAAACTTTAGTTGCTTGAAACCTACATTGAACCCAAATTGTGCTTAAGTTGCAGTAATTTAAAGCATTCTACAGCTTACTTGAAACTCAGCAGTTGCAACTGCCTCGTCTTTGTGAAACAAGATGGTTTATAAATAAAAAGGAGACTCACCCTGACTGGTTTGTAGTTTTCCATTTTGTCAGTTTCTGAGCCATGACAACAAACGTGAGTTTCTTAAAGCTAACATTTCTGTAATCAGCAATGTTAACTAGCCTGCTAATGGTAACAGCTGTTTAAGTGCCTGCTTTTGCCTGCTGTTATCGTGATTTATGCAGCTAGATTCATTTTCTCTTCTGTTGATGTCCCCTAATTTTACACAAAGCTCAGATCCATTTGGAATACAAAGGATAGAAATTATTATAGAAAAGGAGACAAGGATGCACTGAACTGTCTAGAACAGGATGAGTGAGACATCAAGTACACTCTAGCTGTAATGGCTACTTAAACATGCAATGAAGAAATGAAAAATAACCAAAGATTAGAAAAAACTGTACAAATATAACATCTTGTTATATGAGTGAATGTGAAAGAGTGAAGTGAACGTTGCAAGCAACAGTTGATTTGTGCAACTGTAACAAAAACTGTTGTAGGCAACTCACAACATGCAACTAGTTGCATGACATTTGACAGTGTAAAGCTAGCTTTGCACCAAAATTCAAATTAATTCATTTGAAAAAGCCCAGGCACAAAATTGAGCACATACTTTATTGAATATTTTTCAATCATAATAATAATAATGTTTGAAAAAAATCAATGCAGTCAAATTGCCACCTTCAGATCTGTGCAATCACAATGCATCAATGCATCTCTACACCCCTAATATGAACCTCTATTGAGGAGCGTAAGGTGCATATTCTCAATCAGCAATCAGTCCACAGACTTTTATCATATTACACAACACTGCTGGTTTTCCTCTGTTCTTACTTTACTTTTTGCTGTTAATTTTATCCCATTAATACACACTGCAGAATGAATTATGACTCCAAATTTTCCCTTTTTTTATTTGCAGGTTTGTGAACTTCACAAACTACAATCAAGTCTCCTCTGTAATGACATATTAAGAGCTGTGATGTCTGGCAGGTGACCTGTTTTCATTTTACTTTGTTTGTGTTAAGATTAAAGACATATATACATTTCTTAATTCTCATTTTCCATCCATTCAGACCTTTCAGAGCTGTTACTGAGTTGTATGAAATTGAATGGTTTGTTTGTGAATTAGAAAGGTATTCTGGAGGAAATCAATATAACAGTATTTTCTGGCATGTTCTGGATTTATCTGAACTGCATGTGTAAGATTTCACACACAAATAACACCATAAAACCGAACACCAGCATGTACAGAAAGGTGGTAATGCTTCTGTTAAAAGAAAAATATGTGTTTCAATTTTTCAGAATTTTTCAAACCTAAAAGAACCAGTTAGTACTGAAATTCAGGATTCAGTAGGCAAGGTCTCTTGCTCCTACTAAGTTAGAGCCTGCTTATTGCCCTAAAATGTGAACAAGCACAAAATATACACCAGACATGCCATGCTTACAGCAGAGTTGAGCAAGCAATAAGAATTCCTACATGTTCCTACATGAGTTGCAACATCAGTTGGCTATGAAAACCTGAGCAGTGGTGTCCTTTAAGCATTGGGATACACAGTGACCAGATCATGGCCTTCAGGTGGTCTCATTCGGATCCGAGCATGAGTCTCACAGTACATCTGTCCCTCCACAAAGAAGTAGCCCTTCTGCTTCAGATTCATGCCGCAGTCTGAGCACACAAAGCAGGCAGGGTGGCGGAACTTGTCCCGCGCCTTGACCACAGTACCCCTGTCAGTCAGACACAACAGTGAGTTTTAGCAGAGCAGGTTTAAAGTGAATGGTTAGATCTTAAACAGGCATGGAACACACCAGATAACCCAATGATTATTGTATTGTTCTTAATTTAAATAATTCCAACAACTACATACAGTTAGTGGAAGTAAATAACCTACTGCTACAGTCTGCCAGTGACTTTGAAAGAGGGATTTATCTTAGGGCAGAAGTGTCAGCAAGAGTAGGGACTAAAGTGACACCTGTATTTAGATCTATTGGAAGGACTTCAGTAAACAAGGTACATTCAGTGACCATGATGCTCATACATTAGTGCACTGTGTATATAAAAAAACTACAGAGCAACTGTTTTTCAGGTGTCTGAGAATGTCAATGCAGGACTACTTAAAGAGGGATTATTGTAGTGGTGTAGTGCATACACCCCTCATTGCAATGAATAATGTACTTTAGAGAGTGGTGCAAAGCCCTAAGGGAATGATTTACGGAGTATGAAAATAGTGCACATTGTATGCTATGGCCTTCACATTCTGTGGATCTCGATTCAGTTGAACCCCTGGGAGTTTTGAGGGTGACATGTTAGACAGCTGGCCATCACCATCATCCAAACACCAACTGAACAAATATCTTTTGGCAAAATGACTTCTCATTGTTTCAGTATTCTTCTAGAGACTTGTAAAATCTGTGCCAAGGCATATTGAAGCCATTCTGGTGTCTCACTGTGGCCCAACACCTCAGTGAGACACAAAGTAAACGTGAAATTATCATTAGCTTATTAGTATTGCCATTAAGCTGGTGATAATTTCCAAGTACAACTACAAATGAGTGACCAATTATAGATAAAAACAAGAAAAAGTGTCTTAGTAATGTGTTTGTTTTTCCTTTAACTGGTCACCTTTTTATAGATGTACTTTGAAATGCACACGACACCTGTATGCTATAGAATTTCATATATATTTAATTGTATTCAATTTTTGAGTGTTATAGAGATTAAAGTATAAATATTCAGAAAATATCAATACTTGTGTTGAAATGATTCCAGTGTTTATTAGTGCTTTTTAAAAACATTGTGACAAGAAATGTTCATACTATCCTATGAGGGATGGGATATTGTGGTAGGGTTCTAGTGCATAAAAACCTTGTTACAAAGAAGAATGTATGTTTGAGAGTTCAGTGTCACTGAATGGTTTGTTGAGTGTGAAAATTATGCAAATCAAATGCTATGTCCTTCGCAGTCACCATATCTCAACTCAACTGAACACCTACGGGAGATTTTAGAGTAGCAGTGTTCTCCACCACCATCATCATAATACCAAACATGGGAATATCTTTTGGAAGTATGGTTTTTCATCTCCAGAAGAGTTCCAGAGGCATGATGAATCGAAGCCAACAGGCGTTGAAGCCATTCAAGGCCATTCAAAGAGATATAGAATAGTTCATTTCAGATTAAACTTTATAAACAGGGTTGTCCCGATTACATGGAAGTCTGTTCCCTATATAAAAGACTGTATAAGGTCTTTACTTACACAATGCCATTGCCACATTTGTCACACAAAGGCAGTTTCTGTAGTGAGCCAGAGGCTGCTTGGGGCTTTGTCACTGGAGCTTTGACACTTCTTGTTACCAGAGGCTTTTTACCTGTCAGCAGGGAAATCACATATAGTGTTCCTATTAAAGCAAGGCGCACTGTCAGTCAGCTCTTCTACAGAGATGCCATCAACTCAGCAGGTGCCAGACATGGTTGGAAATATGGTGCAGTTTAATTGGTAACAAGAGAATAGCGATGTTTTGTACATTCTGGTAGCTCACCATCACTGTCTATATAGTCCTGCAGGGCCTTAAAAGAGCCAGACTGGCGAGGCTCATGTGGTCGGTCGTGATCTTCCTGCAGCATTTGGTACACATGAGATTCTTCAATGGCATTTAGGACTTTCCCACTGAGAACCAAGACAGAACAGAATCATGTTAATATTGGTTTGCCATGTTGACATCTGGTATATAGAATATGCAGCTAGACAAAACACACTGAGTCGGTGTTTTTACCCTGAAAGGTAAGGTTTTTTTGAAAGTGTATACATGTATTTTGTAGGAATACAATTATTGACTGTAGGAAAGGAGCATCCATAGGACCACCAATGACCGGATATATTATTTTAAATATAATACCAGAAATAATAATACCAGATATTATTTTAGATATTATTTTTAAAAGATTACTAGCATTGCTCTGCATGGAAACACAGACTGTGGGGTGTACCATTAAGGTAGATGTCTGATAAAAAAAACAGAAAGTATTCACAGTAAGTTGTGCCACCTTAACAAACACTATCATGTTGGTGTCACAGCTGTGCTCAGAATGGTCCATAACTCAAATAATATCTGGTAAGTGGGGGTGGTCCTTTACCCTTGTTTAACAGAGTAGAGAGTAGCTGCTAAAGCAATGGCTGGACTTTAGACAGTAATTGAATGCCTACAAAGTACACTTTTATGGTGCCAATGACTGGAGGTAGAAAGTAAGTGTATGTAATATCAACAAAATGGTTCAGCAAAACCATATAAAGCTATGTCTGCTATTACAATGGTAATGTGCAAAGTCAGAGAACACCCTTCATTTACTCCACTCAGCTAATAAGCAAAGGATGTTTAGCTGTCAAGACGCCATTACTGAGAGAAAGAAATGAACAAGAAGAATAAACTTTGCTGGTGAAGGTTCTGCTCGTGTCTTCAGAACAATGGACTGACCACCCTAGAGTCAAATGTGTTTGGGGTTACTTGTATCATGAGAAGCAGAAAATGCAACCAACTGAACTTTGAAGGGGTGGAAAAATATCCTGGTAGATTTGTTTGAAAAACTGAAAAGAATGGAAGTTGCAATAAAGGCAAAGACTGGACACACTAAATGCAGACATTTTTAAATACAATTCTTTGTGCAAGACTATGAACTTTTCTGTTAAATATACATTTTCTGTTTTTCTTCTGGCACTGAAAAATAATACATTATACTTAATCACCATTTTGCCTGTATAATAAATAAGGAAGGGTGGTGTCTGACTTTTGCAGAATACTATATATTTGTCAATATGATAAGCACCATGTTACTGTAATACTAGATCTTATATTGGCAGATTGAGATTAAGGAAAGTGTGGCCAAAGCTAAGATTTGGTTACCTGGGTGGTGCCTGTTCATTTCCAGCAGACATCTGAGCCTGCTGTATTGCTTCTGACAGACTGGCATCCGAGTACAAGTTAATGGGGGAGTTATACTGAGCAGAAAGAGCCAAGGCCTCATTCTGAGTGGGATTATTAACTGGTACTGAGCAAGGTACCTGAACTGCATTTCCCATCACCCCTTGAGATGTGTTATCTCTGAAGGTGATTTGATCATGTCAAGGCCAGTGAAAAAGGAGGTGGGTCAAAGGGATGTGCAAAAGCACAGGGCGGTGAAGGGCAAAAAGAAGAAGAGAATAGAAAAGAAGATTAGAAAAAGCAAACAACTGAGTATCAAAATTAGAATTTACCTGCTATGAGTAAATATGTTGTTAGGAGTGGGCAAATGAAAAGAAATTCTCTGTGGTACGTCTAGGATACTGAACACCTACATGTACAATATAGGTCTAAAGGTTTGTATACACCTGAACATCTTCTGTAATAAATGTACTAATATGGAGTTTGTCTTCCTTTTGCTGCAGTAACAGTGTTTCTTCTGAGAATGCCCTACACTGAATTGTATCTATAGATGTTGGATCATGGCTTTTCATTCAGACACGAGTATTAGTGAGGTCAGGTCCTGCTGTTGAATGATTAGTTCTGGACCACTCCAACTCATCCCAAAGTAAGTGCAGGAAAAATGATGATGTTTGTGATAAACTAAGTCACTATACACCACAATAGCTTCTCTGAGTTCACCTTCAGTACTTTAAAGAACATTGACAACATGAATGTTTCTGTAAAGATGTTTAGACGGGGTATGTAAATACCTTTGAACAGGTAGTATAGAATAGCTGTCAGATATGTAATCTGAAATACAGTACTGTGCGAAGGTTTTAGGCAACTAAACAAATTTTTAAACAATTTACCTCAGCAGTGAGTTTATCCCAATATATATTAGAATAAAGTAATATTCATAATTCAAATACATGTAAGAACAATAAAAAGTAACAAGAATTTATTGGATTCATATTTTTCTTCTTCACAGCTACCACAGAGACTTGTTAATATCATCAATTACATAATGAGCACAATTTAATGAAGCACTGATTGGTCAAACCAGGAGTTGCTTTTTAACTACATATAATACTGGGCTTCCTCGAGGAGAGGTTAGAAAATGGTTAAACAAACACAAACATCCATAAAATCAATATTTATTTTATATATATATATATATATATATATATATATATATATATATATATATATATATTTATTTATTTTTTTGGAAAATGTGTCTTGGGTGCCTAAGACTTTCGCACAGTACTGTATATTGTATGTGATGAAAATGCCCTCAAGTAACATCAAATACATGATGGTACATTTTTGCCCACTCTTATTTTAATGTAATGCAATGTCTTCATTTCTTTGAATGTTCTGACACTCGTTACTATATGACCACAAATGTCTCATTATATGACAATAAAATGTACTATCTCATATGATCTAGTGACCTGCTTTGGCCCCCAGGTATGAAGGGCTTTGGCCTGACATTAAACTTGTGTTCGAAGTAGCCAAGGTCCTGTAAGACATAAGAAGGGGAGGAAGGAGAGGTAAGATACACAGTTAGAAGGACACAGGGAGAGAGCAGAGGTCCGCTTAGGTCCAGCATTTCATACCTCAAAACAAATTTAACCTATTAAACCACCAAGATAACACTGGAACCATACCCCCTTAGATTACTATCATTCTGCTATGCATTTGAATTAAATTAAATACTTTTAAACTACTCCATTTACATCAGTATTTAAATGTGAATCACTATAATAAGACATCTGTTTTCCTTATGAACACAAATGTATTGATTGAAAGTTTGATATATTTCATTTTTGGCAGAATATCTTCGCTTGTATCAACAACTTCTAAAGTTTAAGAGTGAAATTGAATCTAGTTAGCTTTATTCTTTCTTGTTTTCCACTCTCAAATGCAAGTGGTACACTCATTTTATCATTTCATGGATGACCAAATTTGCCAATAATTCTGTGTAGTAATCTGGCTTGTTTTGATCTCAAGCCTCCAGCAGGACCTAAGAGAACTTCCAGCACAGTGGAATGTGTGTTTAGCTCAGATGTTAGAGGCCAGGCGGGTCACAGCAGCATGAGGTGTGTGAGGAAGAGTCAGATCGCCACTCACCCCTCAGGCCTGTCATGCACCAGGCCGCGGATTTGTCCATGCAGGGCGTCTTGTATGTTGCCCTCAGAGTAGAGGCCTATGGGGGTGTTGTAGGAAGAGCTCACCACCTGCCTTTTGTCATCCAAGTTGCCAGCGGCCACAAATGGCTGCGCCCTTCTGTTGTGGCCTGTGCCTATTGGCTTATACTCCTGTATACAGCGGACAGACACACACACTGCATGCTGAGGTCAAAGCTTCACACAGACAAGGCTAAATCACAACACAGTGCAGTGCCAAATTCTGCAGTGTTAAACTGCTGTATTGTGCAATGTTCTTTTCCTTCATTGTAAATAATTCTGGTGAATAACAGCTCAACTTGATATCTTGATTGCTGTTCCTTATTAAGACATAACAGTCTGTTGGGGTCAGATCCTGCTTTTCTATTTAAGTTATTCTGCTTGTGCGCTTCTTCTATCCTTGTCCAGACAAAGGCCGGGCATGTTAAGACTGAATCACTGTTCATCTTTTCATCCTTTTTGATTAGACTTACAAAAGAAATACAAATGAATGCAATAGGTTTAGTCTTTAAATGTAGTCATGGTACTCAAACAAAATAAAAATGTCTAAATTTACATGCATTTATTGAGGCAAAAACTTTCATATCAATAAAAGTACCTACAGTGTTGGGGAAGTTCCACAGAAAACAATGATGCATTACAACTTACTGTGTTTTCAGTGTTTTCACTTTCAGTACTTTATTTAGGCAGAAATAGCCAAGCACAGTAAATATCATTTAATAGGCTTGTTACTTGAATACGACACAGCCAGTTATACTGATTATTGTAAATGGCTGATACCTGAAAGACTAACCTGTGGAAGTGGTCCAAAAACAGCTGCCATAAAATATACATTTTATAAGGATAATGTAAATGTCATGTAAGAAGTGGTCAGCAGAGCATTGGCCATAGTTGAAGGAGTTATACACTCAGCTTGGATTTTATTATGTATCCTACTGGTGAAGGTCAAAGTCCTTAGATATAAATTATCTACCCTCTCATGTGTCTCATGCAATCAAGCATTTGAAAAGAAACATGAACACAGAACATTTCCAGCCCCACATGCAAAGCTTCTCTGAATCTGTCTTACAACAGAAGCATATGTGAAACAGATAATGATGGCTGTGCATGTGGCTTTTAGCTGCTTTTCCTCTTGATCTTACTTGTTGTTCTGCCTCCAGATTGATTTTGAATGGGTGTGCTTTTCCCTCCTCCACAACTTGTGGTGACCAGAGTTTGGTTTCAGGTCTGGAATGCAGACAGCACTTATTTAGTCTAATACAATGTGCCACATACAAAAATAAGTTCAAACATGGGTAAGGAAGGGGGTTGCATAGCATCTGGGCTATGATCCATATCAGAATTTCTAATGCCATACAAGGTTCTGTATTTTAGGGCAAAGCGTGGATTAAAGGAGCATGTAGCACGACTAGGCCTGTATCAGATCTAGTGAGTACTGGCTATGCTGACAGATGTGTCAAAGGCAATTCCCATCATCATTTTCTCTTTTAATACATGCTGCGATAAATTAAAGAACATCATACAATATTAGAAACTGTGTGGAATAACAGCTGGAAAGATGCAGTATTTAACTCAACATGACAGGGCCTTGTAATTTAGAACAAGGTGTGAATCATAAGGACTGGGCTGGCTTTGTGGAACAGTCTCAGTACACTCAGCAGTCTTGGCTGATTTAAAGCTTTTATGATACTCACCTCTCTATCTTAAGGCAAAGTTGGTGAGTAGAGTCTTTGATCTTGTTCTGCGCTTCACTGTGAGTCATATCATCTGTTGAGACTCCTTCAATGGCCAGGATGACATCCCCTGGGCACAGATTGACCCGTGAGGCCTTACTGCCAGGAGTCACCTAAAAACAATTTAGCATGAACTTAGAGTTTGCACTGTCTTGTAAATAATGGTGAAAGTTAGAGCTGGGTGATACCTTTGGTGCCGTACATTGATTTTTAGTTTTAAGAGTGTTGTTAGGTGACCAAAGCTTAGTTAGTTGCAGTGTAGTTGTATTTATTATTTGTGGTGTGCTTTAGATTGAAGTGAATGAACAGTTTAAAAAAGGCTAAAACGAAATTAATAGAAACTTTCCTTTCTGGAAATCTGGCTTTTGTTTATGGCTTGTAAGACATTCTTTTAGCCTAGAGTATCAGGAAGATGGCCTTGTTAACTTTATAATGCAAACCTGATATGATACATCTCCAATTCCAATGAAGTTGGGACATTGTGTAAAACATAAATAAAAACAGAATATGATGATTTGCAAATCCCTTTCAACCTATATTCAATCGAATACACTACAAAGACAAGATGTTTAATGTTCAAACTGATAAACTTTGTTGTTTTTTTGCAAATATTCACTCATTTTGAATTTGATGCCTGCAGCACGTTGGGACAGGGGCAACAAAAGACTGGGAAAGTTGAGGAATGCTCAAAAACACCTGTTTGGAACATTCTACATGTGAATAGGTTCATTGGAAACAGGTGAGTGTCATGACTGGGTATAAAGGGAGCATTCCTGAAAGGCTCAGTTGTTCACAAGCAAGGACGGGGTGAGGTTCACAAACTTTGTGAACAACTGCATGAGCAAATAGTCCAACAGTTTAAGAACAACGTTTCTCAATGTGCAATTGCAAGGAATTTAGGGATTTCATCATCTACAGTCCATAATATCATCAAAAGATTCACAGAATCTGGAGAAATCTCTGTAAGTAAGCGGCAAGGCAGAAAACCAACATTGAATGCCCGTGACCTTTGATCCCTTAGGCGGCACTGCATTAAAAACCGACATCATTCTGTAACGCATATTACCACATGGGCTCAGGAACACTTCAGAAAACCACTGTCAGTGAACACAGTTCGTTGCTCCATCTATAAGTGCAAGTTAAAACTTTGCCATGCAAAGTGAAAGCCATATATCAACAACACCCAGAAACGCCGCCGGCTTCTCTGGGCCCGAGCTCATCTGAGATGGACTGATGCAAAGTGGAAAAGTGTCCTGTGGTCTGACGAGTCCACATTTCATATTGTTTTTGGAAATCATGGACGTCATGTCCTCCGGGCCAAAGAGGAAAAGGACTGTCTGGATTGTTATCAGCATAAAGTTCAAAAGCCAGCATCTCTGATGGTGTGGGGGTGTGTTAGTGCCCATGGCATGGGTAACTTGCACATCTGTGAAGACACCATTAAGGCTGAAAGGTACATACAGGTTTTGTAGCAACATATGCTGCCATCCAAGCAACGTCTTTTCCTGGGACGTCCCTGCTTATTTCAGCAAGACAATGCCAAGCCACATTCTGCACGTGTTACAACAGTGTGGCTATGTAGTAAAAGAGTGTGGGTACTAGACTGGCCTGCCTGCAGTCCAGACCTGTCTCCCATTGAAAATGTGTGGTGCATTATGAAGTGCAAAATACGACAATGGAGACTCTGGACTATTGAACAACTGAAGTTGTACATCAAGCAAGAATGGGAAAGAATTCCACCTACAAAGCTTCAACAATTAGTGTCCTCAGTTCCCAAACGCTTATTGAGTGTTGTTAAAAGGAAAGGTGATGTAACACAGTGGTAAACATGCCCCTGTCCCAACTTCTTTGGAACGTGTTGCAGGCATCAAATTCAAAATGAATGAATATTTGCAAAAAACAATAAAGTTTGTTCATTTGACCATTAAATATCTTGTCTTTGTAGTGTATTCAATTGAATATAGGTTGAAAAGGATTTGTGAATCATCATATTGAGTTTTTATTTATGTTTTACACAACGTCCCAACTTCAGTGGAATTGGGATTGTACTTGGAAAATATTATTATGCTGAATTTTATTTTAATTCTGAGGTTTCTATTGATGAAGACTCTTGCCTTTGTTTATTGGCACTGTTAGTTTGCTGTACTTATTCATTTTGACCATTTTAAACCAGTTAACTGCTTAAAGTCCAGGCTATTATTCAGATATCATTCTTAAATGTTGTTATTAAAGGGCCAATAAAGGGCTTTACATTTGTCTTGTATTTTAGAATTTGCTCAGTTGCCCTCTTATGACATTTTGTGTGGGTTTATGTTCCAGTACAGTTATAATTTCTTTTTATATGACAAAAAAGTGATTTGTTTTTCCATAATATGGGTCCTTTAAACTTTTACTGTTGTTCATTTACTATCATTAATCTAATATGAAGGTAAGTTGTCATGAGACTGAGAATTTGAGGAGAGGATTCATTGCAGTTAAAGGGGTTAAACAGCTTGCTACCACATACAGTATATTTTTGTAACCCAGCTTAAAAAGTTTCTATATTCTGAACTTGGAAAAAGTCACAATTCATACAAAACTGCAATATGAAGCAGATACAGCTCATAAATATAGTGATATTGAATAGTTATCTGTTGACCTCCTCCATGCTGAAAGGAGGCTATAAATAGTGGAGTGGATGTGTCAATCGGGGTGCAGTATCAGTATCACCCACAGGGGGCTATAGCTGAGCCTATTAGGGGCTTGCTGATCTAACGGCTGTGGCATCTGTGCTACTGTCCAGTGCTTCTCTAGCCCCCTCCTTCATTAACAGAGCCTGACATCATCTCTCTTCACTCTTCTCATCCCTGGGCAGCTCATTTTCTGAGGTATTTTCCTCTATCCCTGCAGACATGTATCTCATCAGCCTGACGTGTGGGCTGAGGTTTTCTCCACCTGAGTCTTTGACTAACAGGCCTGTAAGAACCCCACTCCCACTCAGTACCGTCTGCCTCCCCACAAGGAACACTGAGATCCAATCAGGTCAGCTATTTAAGGCTGGAAGATATGGTTCCTTGGTGTTGGTGCTGGTGTCTTGAAGATTTGTCAGGTTTTATTTTGGATGGCTGATGAAGACAGTAGTGATTAAAATGTTTTCAAGTGCTTCTACATTTCATATGGGCATTAGCAACAACTTCAATCTGCCAACAATTTGTGTTGTTTAGTATGTTCAGAGGTGGTTAGCAACTACTAGTTACATGTAATAAAAATGATATGCGAGATGTTCCTACATTTGTGAGGAATGTAATCTACTTTCCACCTAGTTAGCCATTTACATGGAATTCCTACTCTCTCAAAAAAGATCACAAAGAGTTCTTTGAGCAATGTTACAGAAGAAACACTTGGTTCTAGACCCCTGTTCACAGAACCATGTTAAAGAGCCTTCATATGATGTTTGATTCCAATTTAAGTGTCATTTATTAAAATTGTGCTCTTAAGAACCCTGATACTTGAAAGGTATTTAAGGTACCCAAAGTGTTTTTTCTATGGCATCACTCAAAAAACATTTGTGGATTTGTAGTAGAGAGTAGGAACGCAGTGTTAATGGCTAAACTGGAACTATGATGTAGAAAATGTATATGAAAATGTATAAAAAATGTAATGCTGCTTTCAGAACAAAACTTTGTCTCATTTTTGTCGTTTTGTCATGCCAGCCAGCCTTTAAATGGACTAAAATATCATGATGAATAGACCAACTGAAAAGCTCCAAAATTACTTGAAAAAAAATCTTGTTCCATGAATTTCCATTCAAGGTTATGAATGTTTTTTCCCTCTCATGTAAAGTTACCATTTTTAGTTTTTAGACCAAAAGATCCAAAAACTAAAAGAATACTGTTTGGCAAAAAGTGAAGGTGCAAAATAAGGGTTCTTTGAAGTGATGTTATAAAAGAACCCATTTGGTTCTAAAACATTTCAATGGATGAAATGTTTAAAGAAGCATTTTTGGTAAATAAGGTGTGACAAGCCTTTTATTTGGTCCATTAAAGGACCAGAGAACCTTTGTACCATGGATACAGATTACAGGTTTTTTCTTAGGAACTGTATTGCCAAAACCCATTAAGGATCCTAGATGTACTGAAGGGATATTTTTTGACATTATTATTTGATTGCAATAATAACACTTTTACTTAAGTATGACTTTAGGCTACTCAGGTCATCTTTGAGTATGTTGTCCTGTATACTAACTGGTACCATCTTTCCACCTAACCACAGACTTCTATGAAACAGGCTTTGACAAGCAGAGCCTTTGATCCGTTACTATACTGTTTGATGCAAATATCTGTCTGAAGGCTGTGCTGTCATGCATTCACCTTTATTGTAGACACCTCTTTACATTGTGGTAGCAGAAACTGAGGATGATTGGTGAGAAATCCGCACCAGCGGAGCTCGGAACAGAAACAATGAAAATCAGATTGTTCCCATGACACCACTCTAGCAGAAGACGATGCACTCTGTCCAACAGAGGAACAAAGCCACTCTGTTTCTGAGGTGCAAACAAGGAGGGCGCTACGATGGGCAACAAAACCACAGAGCAGCTGTTAGCAAGGCTCATAGAAAAAAAAGCTAATTTTTGATGAAACATGCAACATCATAGAGAACACCTGTTGCCTGTATTGATTCTGTTGGAATGCATGTTGCTGGACTTACAAACTGGAAATATATCAACATTAAATAAGTGAACTGTGTTGTCTTTAAATAACTGATATAACTGTAAAACGGAAGAAAATAATAAAAGTCCATTTCAGTGAATGAAAACTGTTTATGTTGAACCAAAAAAAAACATTCCAATGAAACTTATATTAATTTTTTGTGAAATGTGTCAGTTTTGCTCCAGCAACAATTGCTTTAAAAATTACTTTTTATAAGTAATAAAAATATGTGTATATTGACTTTACTC
This sequence comes from Pygocentrus nattereri, assembly GCF_015220715.1. NCBI lineage: Eukaryota > Metazoa > Chordata > Actinopteri > Characiformes > Serrasalmidae > Pygocentrus > Pygocentrus nattereri. Next base: position 18,270,193 of record NC_051218.1, read on the forward strand.
TATTGAATTGAATGGAATGTGTGGCATAACTGACTTACATTTATACCACAAAATGTATTTTTTGAATGTGGAAGGCTTCAGGCTCGAAAGATGGTAAAAAAATTAACATGCAAACACAGACGGGCTAAACCACAAAAACCTACAGGAAAAGAAACATGTCAAGTCTCGTACTCTCTAAGCAGCCACACTACACTGTCATGATAAATACAGCCAACTGCATGATGATTTTGCTATAACAAAAAGAAGAGATGGAATTTTAAACAGCATTGTTAACATCTGTCATAACTGACGTTCTGCAATTTGTGTCCATCTGGAAGTATTCCCATATTGGAAGAAGCTTGCAGAAACAGACAGTAGCCAACTTGTAGCTGAAGCTCGCTGTGATGTCATCACAGAGGCATTAGTGTTTGAGTGATTAAAGACAGAGGCTTAGCTTGTGGGATGTAGAAGGAAACCGCTCACATGTCAGATTATTTTTGCAGTGCTTTACTGCCTGAAGGAGCAACACCCCTGAGCCTTTAATTCGGTAGATATCTTTCATCTCGGTTTATGCTAAGTCAGTTGTGCACGGTTCAAAAGCAGAGGTTTTCCACCACAACTAATTTCCAGTGCAAGCCATCCGAATTACTGTATTTACTTTGAAATCAAAACTACCACTTATTTGTCCTAGCGGCAGAGCTAGTTGCAAGAAAAGCATTACATGAGAGTGCTAACAAACCCACAGCGGTTTACTTTAAACATGACATCATCATTTGTGACTGCTGGAAGTCTAACCCTGCCTGACTACAGATAACTTTTTAGTGGAGCTTACATTTATCTGCTAATTTGCTCCAAGTATATTTTTAAATACTTTTTAGTCTGAAGATTGTTCCTACTTTATTTCTCTGTCTTATTGTGGGCAGTTTTTATTGAATGTCACATCTAGGCCACTGCTGAGAGCTAACATGTTTATGATGTGATCTAAGACTTCCTATTGACATTGGCTAGCCATAAACCTCAACAAGACATTCCACAGGAAGAACTGTGAATAAGAGCCAGTCCTCATTACACTAGTCTGCTCTACAAGTTGTTTCAAATCATTATACATTGTTTCCAGGCAGATTTCATACATTAGTGCTCTACCGAATACTGGGACAAGCTGTGAATTGTACATTGTACAGGAAGCAGGAAGACCTATTTTGAATCTCAAAGGAGGCCTAGTGTTAAAGAGAATGAACCCTGGACGTCTGTATCATACCAAATCACCTTAGTACTTCTGTGGTTACATTAGTGTTTCTGTACAGCTGGACGAATGCATACATGTGGATAGCTCAGACAGACAAGTTCTTGTCTGGTTAAGGTTTTAATTGACAGACCATGTCCAATTTGTCTACATAAATGGGGAGTTTTCTTAACATAGAAGAGTGCAACGATTTGCTTACACAGTTACACATAATGAAAGATTATGTTAGATAAACAACAGTTTTCTCCTGCTAAATGCTAGACTATGATAAAACAGAAATGTTGCTGTTGAGTCTTATGCCCACTCGAAGTAAGTTGCAGAATTTATTCTTGATCTAAATTATTTCTCAGTGAAATCATAAACTACAGTTAATTAAAGATTTTGTGATACACTTGATGCTTTATCATTTCAATCTCATATCAGGAACATCTACAAGCCTGCATTTGTATGGTTTGTGAGAACCATACAGTGTACTGTTTTTTTTGTGTTCATTGATCGGATCATGAACTCATATGCATACAAAAACATTTCAAATGCAAACCTGCAAAAGTCTGCAAAAAATATAATATAAAATATATATAATAAATGGAAAAACAACAGTCACCTTTGTCCAAATGCTATTTTTATTTTTGGGGCTTAATCTTAAAGTTAGGCCTTATTCATATTTTTTATTCTATTTTTTAAAAAATGCTCCAGTAAATATACTGCTAATGGATTGGCAGTATCTGCTACTAAGCTAAAAAGCCTCTCTTCTTCACACTAACACTTATTTAACCTTCCACCTCTCATGTTGCCATGAATTTCCTAGCAGATGGTCAAAGAGCTTTGGGACTGAGAGGGGGCAGACGATTCACTCAGCAACAGGTGTGGGGAACCCTTCTGGAGCCCTAATGTAGACATGTGTGTGCGTGAATACCAGGCATCTAGTGCAATAGACCCTATTTGGATGCAGTTGTAATATTGACCTACAGTATATTTAGCAGTGTGCTGAAGGGTGGCTTATCCATATATTTGCAAATTAGCGAGTGAATGCAGCCAACTGCAGCCAATCACTGACAGTAGAGGGAGCTCAGAGAAAGGTCACAGTATACAGAGTCATCAACAACTGAATCATCAGCCAAGTGAGAGAAACTATATATTAGCTTAGATAAAGTATTAGATTAGGGATGTGATTCAAACTGGAATTTGAAATACTAGATTACAAATTTGTTTGATTTTTCATTGACATTTCAGCCATATAAATGATTTGGAGGAGTATATTGTTGTGACATCAAAATTATTATCACTTCAGTTTTTTCCGTTATTTGAAAAGGTCAGCTTCACTTTACACTGTATAAGCATTTCATGATGAATATCAAAATAGCGGAAATTTTGACCAAAAGAAATGGTCCAGAATGACCTGTAATAATTTTTCTTTGTTTGTTTAATTTTTCATTTGAAAGCACTAGTTGGCTTTTACATTGTGTCAAAATGTCATGATGAGTGGACTAAAAAAAAAGAAAAACTGCTTGGAAAAAATAACACTGTTTCATTAATGTCCATTTTATGCTTTTGCCTCTTTTGTAAAGTTACCACACAGTTTAGTCCTGTTGGACATTAACCCATTCCATGGACAAGGCCCAACTTTTATTTCTTCTATAACTTCTATAACTTCTATAACCTAAGAATAACTCAAATAACTAAGGGGTTATAGTTGAGAATATTTTTGCTTCGTTCTCCCAAAAGATTTTTTTTAAAGATATTGTTAGATCTTGATTATATATGATGCAGAAATTTGCATTGTATTTATGTTGGAAGAAAGTAACTCAGTTGTTAGAGATGCTGAACTACGCATGCATACACTGATACAAAGTTGTCCTATAGTTAACTAAAATCTTATAGTTAACCCCACAACTCCAACTCCACTCTCATAACCTTACCCCTTCAGTTTCACAGTCGATACTGACTAACTCAAAGTGATTACTGCTTAAAAAGCCTTAATCAGTCTAGAACTGAAAGGGTTAAACACGGATTCCAGCCACTGTATGTAATAAGTTTGCTTTATAATCCTCAGCTATCTCTACTGTGGGTACTCTGAGTTGCAAAAAAACGTTGCTGTTTTTAGGTCGACCCACTTGTTTTCCATGCCTGTGGCTGTGTTGCCAACGACATCAAAAGTGTCCTTATCTCTGAGAGCTCCTCCAGCTGGAACATGTGAAGTAGCCCAAAGGATATCTTTCACTCACCCTGGTGATGGTCAGAGGCTGGTTGAAGTCTTTGCCCCCAGAGAGGCGAAATCCCCAAGGGGCCGGCCCTTCCAGCACCACGTTCTGTGGCATTTCTCTTCTTTGCTTACTCCCTTGTCCCTCTCTTGTCCTTGTCTCTCGCTCTTTTATCAGCGCACAGGAGAGCAGCAGCTGCAGCACTGAGAGAATCAGCTGTCCCTCCTCTTTTACGCTCCCTCACTCACAGAGCTGATTGGCAGCCAGCGCCTGAGTCCCTTATAAGAGTGTGTGTGTGTGCATGTGTGTATCAGTGTGAGGAGGATGCCAGAATGCCCCACCTCCAGAGTGAGATCATACAGCAAACTCAACATCTGAGGTAGTGCTCTACCATGTTCTCTCTCTCTCTCTCTCTCTCTCTCTCTCTCTCTCTTTCTCTCCTTTTCCTCAGTATTCTTCTCTCAATATTCTCGGCTCTTCTCTCTCTCTCTCTGTCTCTTTCTCTCCTTTTCCTCAGTAGTCTTCTCTCAATAGTCTTGGCTCTTCTCTCTCTCTCTCTCTCTCTCTCTCTATTCTTGCTATTCCTGTCTTGGTTGGTCTTAGGAGGTCTTGTTCTCCTGTGTTAGTGGAGCACCTGTGTATGACTGAGTCATCACTCACCATCTCAAAACTGTGAGATGACAGAGCGTCTTGGACAGATCGAGCAGTCTTAAGAGCACACCATCACAAAGTTAGTCAGAACAAGATCAGACCTGTCAGAGATGAGGTGGCTGCTTTAAACTAAATGCATTGAATAAGACTTCTGTGACTTCTAACTGTATACAAGGCGTGTAGCCACAGGATTGATCACAGCAATGATAAAAATCAGTAATGATGAAAATTTGACTTGCTGTCTGTGAGGCTTGTAGTTGTACTCTGTCTAGTCAAAATAATGACACTATCTGTGTGAGAGGTCATACTCGAGCCTAGCCTTTGTTTCTCATTCCTCCAACCACTGCACAGTAATCATTGCAGTCAAGCTTTCAATTATTTAGCAGTATGTAACTGTTTAATGTTAGTAATATTTTGAACAGAAACTGCTTTTATAGCAGTGACCGAGAAGCTCCAGTCAGCAAGATCAGCCAAACTGTCGTCCGTTCTGATTCTTCTTGACCTCTCAGCAGCTTTTGACACGGTCAATCATACAATCCTTCTGGACGTCCTCACCAACCTTGGAACCACTGTCCTATCTGGAGGATCACTTTTATCAGGTAACATGGAGAGGGTCCACATCCTCTCCATGCTGGCTCTCCACTGGTGTCCCACAAGGCTCGGTTCTGGGTCATCTTCTCTTTTCTCTTTATATTAGCTCTCTTGGTGAAGAATTATGCTGTTATGCTGATGTCACTCAACTAATGATTTCTTTCTCACCCTCTGACACACAGGTTTCCAGTCGCATCTCGACTCTGTCTGACATCTCCTCATTGATAGCAACTGACCACCTGAAGCTCAAAGACTGAGCTGCTGTTCATCCCTACAACTACAGCTCCTCATCATGATCTTGTCATCTCATTCAAGAACTCTCTGATTGTTCCATCTGTAGAGGCAAGAAGTCTTGATTTCTGGATGGCCAGTTATTGTTCTTGACTCCCATCGCAAACTTAACTTAGTCATGCAGATTTCTACTGTGCAACATCCAAAGGCTTGACTACGGCAACTTGTTCTTGGCTGGTCTTCCCATAGAGGCCATCAAGCCTCTGCAACTCATCCAGAATGCAGCAACATGGCTCGTCTTCAATCTCCCCAAGTTCAGCCATGTCACCCCACTGCTGCGCTCCCTTCACTGGCTTCCTGTAGCTGCACGCATCACATAAAAAACGCTAATGCTTGCCTACAAAGCCAAAAATGGAGCAGCCCCTACCTACTTGATGGCAATGGTGACGTCTCAATCTGTACTACAAACCCTTCGAGCTTCGAGTACAGCATGTGGAAAAACAAGCATCAAGACTGTTCTCTGTACTGGCACCCAGGTGGTGGAACAAACTCCTGTTGGCTGTTCATACAGCAGAGTCTCTCTCTGTCTTCAAACACAGACTGAGGACACATCTCTTTATACAGCACTTAAATGAGCTCTGAATTTAGCATTAATTGTACTGCACTTATGTATCATATTATAATGTATTGCACTGTTCTGTGTTCAACTCTGTTCCGTTTTCTCTAGGTAGCAACAGTGACTTTTTGTTTCTAGCAGTATCTGAGCTCAAGACAAGCTTTCTTTCTAACCTAGTGGTAACTAGCAAAGATACTTTTCTCTAGATAGACAAAGCACTTCTTGTAAGTCACTCTGGATAAGACATGTAAATTTGAAGCCCAGATATGGTCATAATATATGAATAAGAGAACCAATAAAAACAAGAACCAATACAGTTTAGGATGACAAAACGTTGCTGCATTGTGAATGTTAGAGGTCTAAGGATTTTGGTAACTTACAATGCTCTTTTATTAAAATAAATAACCTTTGAATATCAGAGCATGTGTCAAGTCATCAAAGGTAAGGCACAGATGGTCCATAAATACTTTTATCCCTGTCATGTCAATACGCTGTAAACTAGAGCATCCTCATGTAACTTGTGGCCCACACAAACAGGCATGAAAGCTTCCAAGGCCCACAAGATTTACACATCAGATTCCTTTTTTTTACCCAGTTAATCAATGTGCTCAATATATATCTTATTTTACTACATATTTGCCATGAATGGTATAATTGGAAGGATAGGGATAACTGTGGTTTAACTGCTAAAAATCCCAGGCCCATTAAATACTACTTTATTATTTGCTTTGCTTTTTATTATTTACTAGGCTTTTTATTCAGTAACTACAGAAACCTCAATGCAAACTGGTTGAGCTATTCTTAGGTTAAAAAAGGGTTAAAAAAAACTTTGGGCTGGTGGGCCCTGGGCATTTAAGAGGTTAAACCAGCTACTTCGCAACAATCAATTTCGATAAATAGAAAAAAAAAATAGGCGCAGTTTTATCACGATTCAATTCATGTTCATTTTAAAAATACGCTGAATACACCAGTATGAATGGAAGAGGTATATTTTACTTATTTTTTTAATAGAATATTATTGTAATATGTTATAATCGAGCCTAACACCTCACAGTCACTACAGTTCATCTCTACCTTCATTTGCATACATAATGACAATATGCAGATATCATAACAGCCAAAACTGAGGTTGACAGTTTTACCTACTGGTTTAGTGTGCCTGTGTGATCTTGATTTCCCTCCAGGAGCAACCACAACACAGACCAAACTCAGCATGCATCTTCAGCTGTCCTTCTAAGTCTGATCTGTTTGCATTATGTTACACATGGAAAACTTCCAGCAGTTGATTTATGATGTACCCTTCAAATAAAAAGTTTAGACAAATACACATGCTATGGCTATGGGACCAGAGTGCGTTGTGCATTGTCTGCAGGATGTTAAAGGCCAGCCTTTTGTTTAGGAAGAGGGATTTTCTTGATTTGCATCACAGACTTCAACAAATCCTTGTTTGGTTAAGCAGCTGGGCCGCTGTAGGCCTGTTATGGGGCCTCTGGGAGGCCTTTGTATCTAACAAAACTTGTTTCCATCAGCTCTAGTAGGCATGTTTCCAACTCTGTAAACTATTTACGAAATATGTACATTATTTCTTATACTGTTTTTATATCCTCTTCAAAAAGTGATGTTAAAATTGTTACTTAAATATTCTATCTCTCTTATAATACAGTTCTAAAAATACAGTTATGCTTAGGATTATGTAGAATCATCTTGTTGGCATTAGGACCCATTACTACCAGTGTATTTACAACTGTAATGGCTTGTGTGAAGCAGCTCTCAGAAGGTTCTGCAGTAGAGAAGGCTTCCTAAAGGCCAGATAAAGGCCACGTGTTAACTTTGGCATAGCATATGCGTTCCATGAACAAGCTGTACGAGGTTCTGTGGGATCGGTTGAGACAGTAATCACATGCATTTAGTGAGTGATTAAGGGGGTGTTGTAAGGATTTGCTTAATTTTCAAAGCCTATGGCAAAAAGTTCCAAGTGAGGACACAAGCTTTGGTCTCCCATCAGGAAAATGCATGCCTCTAATTCTTTCAGCGAGAGAGAAAACCCAGGCTGCTGTCTACTGACGTTCTGATTATTGTGTTGCCATAGCGGCGAGTGGGATGTTGTGTGGTTGTTTACAGACGGGGGTGAAAGAGGGGACCAGAAGCCACTTCTTCACCTAACACAACCAGCCAATGGAAATACAGGCACCTAACCAAGGAACACTAAAAAAAAAATCATTGTAAAATTACAGCAAATTACTGACTGCTAGAATCATTATTACTTCTACAGTAATTTAAGGTACCTTATTAACAGTATATAAAAGTAAAATGGCAACAATATACATTTGGACCACAAAATTACTATGATGTAGCTGTATTCTGCTGTATTTCAACATAACAACTGTAAAAGCAATGCAACTAAGAAGCCAGATACACATTTACAAATGAATATATGATTTTATTATATTATAATAATATAGTTATAATAATATAGTTATAATAATAACTGAAAACGACCCACTGCAAAAACATTAGTTCAGACTCTGTTTATTAATGTACTGTTTCACAGAGAAAAAAAAGAAAGATATACAAAAATAAACATTGGCCTTGACATGTAATAGATTGCTTTCACTGTTCCTAGAGGTGTTCTCCCGGTAGAAGTCCATATGCTGTACACAAAGGGGAAGACATTGAAAAGAGTCATATATGGTGGAGAGTATAACCTCAGTAGCTATAGTGTCTAAATATGTGATTCAACACTGTAGGGTGGTACTATCCATCCACCATTGAGTTTAAGCCAGCTATTTTTAGCCAATCATGATTGTTGCAAAACAACACCCCTGATCAGTTGAAGAGACCAACATGATTACTAAGGTTGAAAACCAAACGTGCTGCTTTCTGCTGTCTAAATGTCAAGTTACCATTACACAAGGAACTCTCACATACATTTTAGCCTCTTACACAGCAATTACAGACATTTCACACTTGATTTTAGTTAAGTGTTAGATTACATTCTACACTGAATTGCATAAAGGATATTTGGCAAGATTCTGCACCAGGTGCACCCTATTACCGCAGGTTACACCTTTGCTTGACATGGTGCTTAAGGGTGGAAGACAAGGGGTCTAGTTTAATCAAGCGTAGACAGTGCTCAAATAACCAAGACCACAAATGGAAACCACTGTGGTGGAAGTGGGTGATTACAATACCAGTTGAGATCAATGATTTTTCATCTATTGCTTAGCACTAACTTCATCTTCATCTCTGCAGTAAAGCATCGTTGTCTTATCATGGCAGTGGTCACTGAACACAAATTAAAACTTGTACATTAAATCTGAAGGTAAATGAGAGTAATTTTGCTTTGATAATTTATGTAGTAATGTGCACATGTAATTAAAGTTATTGATACACTCTGGTAGCCCGAACAGTATGACAACAGAAAGGAGTCTGTAAAAGAACATGAAGCTGTATAATGCCTCAAATACTAATAGCACTCATCACATTATTGCAGATGACCTTTGCTACACTGACCTGGAATCAAACGACTTGTTATTTAGTCTATGTGTATTTTATATAATTGAAATTGTACAAATAAACATGATAAACAACAGGTTTAATAGCCAAGAAATTCTGGACACAAAATACATTTAGAAGATACAAATGAACAGAATATATTATGTATATAATTTTGAATGAAAATAAAACTTCTGACCAATCAAACAAAATAGATTATTTAAAAAAAAAGAACACTTGTTCACTCAAACAAAATTCATACATACATAATGGGCCATATCACTTGCAAGACACATTATGATAACTTACACTGCTTTTTTTGACTCAAAAATAAGAGAGTACAGTGTGCAAGATCATTCGGCATAAAATCAGTCATAGGCAGTAGACATTACCATTTCAATTAATTTATAATTGTATTCACCCCCCCCCCCCCCCCACACTCACTGTCTAAAATGGATGTTAAGGACTATTGAAATGTATAAAATATTACTTCTTTTGACCTAAAAAATACCATAAACATTTTCCTCTGTAAAATCCAGATTCTTATAGGAATGTCTGGAGGGACAGAAAACAGAACCATAGAAAATCAAGACGTTTAATCTGAATCTGATGTTTGAGGAACCACCTTGTTTGAGGAAGTGCATGTTGCAAGTAGGAGTGGTCATCTCAAACCATCCTACTCAGCATGACACTGCACTACTGTTAAATCTAGATCTAGATAAGATCAGGCATCAGGTCCAGGTTAGCAGGGGCATTTCCTTTTTCTGAAAACAACAGAACATTCCTAAGCTACGGTACCACACCCTTCCAATGTACCCCAAACAAGAAAAAATATATATGCCTCTCAATAAATAAAAGATAAATAGGGCACTTGGTTTCTTCTTCACTTTGAAATTCGTCAGCTTTTACTAAAAAGCAGACATACAGATTTTATTAAATGAAAAACAATGTTAAAAATGTAGGCAACCAAAAAAAGCCATCTCTTAAAGTCTTTGCAGTTCTGTGTTTATGTAATTGCTTCAGAGTTGAGTGCTCCAAGTTCTCCAACAATTCAGTGTGCTTGGTGTAGTAATCCACTCCAGTCTGTTTTCCATGTGCCATGCAGTGTTGTGTTGGCTGGAGCATGAGGGAGGGTTTGTCTCAGCAGACAGAAAGGTGACAATTTCAATCTATTCTTTGTTGTTTTAGGGTCTGCAGATGAATACAGAGTGTTGCCCAAAGTCATATCCGCTTCACATAGTTTCCAGGAAAGGTTCCAAAAAACTTGCTCCGCCTGGACGTTCCTGAAAATATACAGAATAATATAAGGGACAAAGTTCAGAGAAGCCTCACTTATACACTTATACAATTTCATAACAAAATTTGTCTTTAATCTCTTAATGGCCAAGGTCCACTGATGGGCCCAAATATTTATTGTATACTTCTATAACGTAAGAATAGCTTGGACAGTTTGCATTGAAGTCCCTGTAGTTGCTGAATAATAAGCTTTAGTATGTAATACGCCTGAGATTTTAAGGGGTTAAGAAATCCAGCATTTGCTAACAGGTTACTAACAAATACTTAAAACTCAGGTGCTAAACTGATATGGAATTGAATGCACAAGAACAAGCTTTTCACATGTTTCTAGCAATTCAGGCTCAAAATGGGAGGCCAAAAATGGATATAGACTGGTTATAATGTGCTCTCTTATCTTGACTCTGTTCTAGCTGTTTGAATATATATTTTTATTATCTTTTTCTGTAATAAAGAAGATAAGCACATAAAGTATACATATGAGTATAGCTATGCTGAAAGGCATCTGGGAAGATTATATTGGTTTGTGGACCAGTCACTGTAATGTAATAAACATAGTGGGCCTGGTGCTTGCTGGGTCCTCAAAAAGGGCAAATGCAACATTTTATAAATTATCACTTACATGTCAAGATCACATCTGTGCATGCTAGAGGACCCTGTCTTGTACATTTTGGTGTTTTCCTGCTCTAACACTGATCTGATCCAACTAATCAGCTTATTAACAAGCACTGCCGAGCAAGCACTCTAGGGCAGGGGTCTCAAAGTGCCGGCCCGCGGGCCACATCTGGCCCGCAATGCATTTTCATACGGCCCCTCACGGGTTAACAAAATAAGCATAAATCTGGCCAAATCATCACAATTCAATTATTCATGCTTTATTATGTTCATTTTTATATTTGATCTTAACTTGTTGTATTTTGGTGGGGTTTTTTTTTTGTTTTTTGTGTGTGTGTGTGTGTTTGTGTGTGTGTGTTTTTGCTTACGCAGCGTTGCCTGGTGATTACCAACCCAATCCACTCGTAGGCTGTACGTCTCTACGCATGTGTGCTCACCATTCCCGGCAAAAACATTCTGTTAGCCAAAATGTCTCTTTCAAAACTCTCAAAAAATAAAAGAAAAGTTGACTTGAAGCACAGACCATTTCAAGAGAGGTGGACGATCGATTATTTGTTGAGTTTAACTCAACCGCCACTTGTCTGATATGCAAGGAGAAAGTTGCCGTACTTAAGGAGTAAAATCTTAGGCCTCATTATACCACTAAACATGCAGAGCAGTATGCTAGGTATGAGGGAGAGGAGAGGGAGGGACGAGTCGCTCAGCTTCGCAAAGATCGTTCCCTGCAGCAAAACAATTTCCAGTGAGCAAGAGAAAGAAAGTGATGCTGCAGTTGAGGCATGTGGACAGTCCCCCAGTAATGCTTCAGATGGAGCTTATAGATCTGCAAGGCAGCACTGATCTCAAAACAAAATTTAGGAAAGCACAAGGAAAACAGGATATTGTTGGACAGTTCCTAAGAGAGCTACCCCCATCCTTCCCAAAGCTGTTGAAGTTGTTCACCCGAGTCCTGTGTCTCTTTGGGAGTACATATGTGTGTGAAAAGCTCTTCTCAACTGTGAAACTTAATAAATCCAAGCACAGATCCAGACTGACCGATGCCCATCTCCAATCCATCATCAGAGTGTCCACTGCAAACTCACTTAAAGCAAATGTGGCTCATTTGTGTCAGAAGAAGCACTGTCAAGTTTCTGGTACCAAGCACTGAGCAAGCACGCACAAAGCAAACACTGAACAAAATGTATTTGAATTTCTGTATGTGTACATAGTTATTATATATTAAAATAGTTGATTTTCCTTTTTCCCACTGCTTTTTGTCGCGAACCTTTAATCTGGCCCCTCATCGAAAACACAGCTTGGTTAGTGGCCCCCAGGTAATTTGAGTTCGAGACCCCTGCTCTAGGGCCTTGGCTGGTAACTGCTGCAGTAGAACACTGTAGTCTGTCAACAGTGCCATCTAGTGGTGAAAACAGAGTACAGAGTATGCAGACTTACCCACAAACCACCCATCATCACATTTCTCCATCACATCAACAATATCTCCTTCCTTCAGTTCCAGCTCATCTTCATTGCGTGGCATGTAATTGTATACAGCCTGAAACCTGGCAAACCAGATGGTTGCACTGTTATATTCAGTGTGGGAGAAAAATATTTGTTCAATACTAAGAATATAACACAATTCAAATGCACATTAGTATCCATCCTGAGCACAATATCAAGAATGACTCTCCTAGCTTAACGCAGTACAATAAAAGTACAAGTATGTTACATAAAGGAACAATGAAAAGACACTCACGGTTCACCACTTTGCAGAGGATCTTGTACATAAGCTGGCCGCTGAGACTGAAACAGAAAAAAAAAAGATAGACATAATATAAGCACTTCTGTCTCTTACTCCTCTGAACTGTATGTTCAACTCTTACTGAGGTGAAGCACTGAACACAAAGGCAAATACCAGTCAAGTGCCACAGGTCAGGCCAGGATCAAATGTGTACCTGAACTATTACATTTATATACACTTATATACACAAAGCACAAATGATCAGATACACATGAAACCGAGGTCAACCAGGGGCCAAGAACTGTTTCTAAGCCCATAACCAGACGGTGGTAAAACAAATGGATGCTTTGTCTAATAATCTCTTTTGTATAGTCTGATTGAAGGACTTGGAACCAGTAGAATTATGCCTGACATCCCAAAAAGGAGGACTGTACTCCCCTTGTCTGGAGGGACTTGGGGGGAATAGGCCGCATGTCTAGCTCTGGGGAGAACACCATGTTTAAGCTGTGTGCACAGGAAAGATACATAGCAAAAAAGGCCCTTATGCACATTTAAGCTATTCAGCTAAGAGTGTATCTAAAGCGCAAACACATACATATCAACGTGAGTTGTTCCTGATTTTAAAAAGCCATCCTGATTGATGCTCGTGCACACACACATGGCCAACATGCGCAGTGAATATAGCACGAATGACCATTCTGTTTTTCAGCCTCACAATGCATGAAAGCACACAAAGACAAGCTGATAAAATATGCCTATGTCACAGCAACATTCAAAACTATATTAATTGGTACTGAAATATGAATTACAATGTAACAGAAGAACAACTGTCTATGTTTAGCAGCTTTCATCATGCTTGAAGGCAAAACTCAGTAATGATGGGCAACATTAAGAATCCCTGTATGTTAATTTTATGCAAGTAACATGTGTAATGCATTAGTTTTATAGCTAACATGCCTGAATATTGTATGACATGACAAATACTAGCATGGTTTTGTGCATCGACTTCGGTATAAGTCAAAACCCTCCATTTCCTTGAGCTCCATTTGCTAATGCCACACACGGCGCATGAGTTCTCGTACCCTATGAGATGGCGAAAAGTTTTGCCCTCTAACAGGCGATCCGCAGGACCTCCTAGACATCACAGGGCTACGAGGGGGCTTACCAACAACCACAACATCACGCCTTAACACAGGCTGAAAGAACCAGAAGCAGGAGAGGCTTCCATCAGGGTAATAGTCAGAATCACAAACACTATCCACACATAACAGAACAAACATAAAAAAGCTCACACCTATTGTAGAGTCAGTAGGTGATGGAACAACATAGTAAATGAAAAAGAAATACAATATTAGGATCATGCAAAATTATAACACGCCATTTGAAGGTTTAATTAAGTCATCTGCAAACCTGTTTCTGAGTTGTGAAATAATTAATAAAAACAAAGTATAGTAAATTCTGTTTGACCTGTATTAAACCAAAAACAAAAGATACTTGATGTTTTACCTCATTCATTTTTTTAAAATATACACTCATTCCAAATTTGACTCCTGCAACCATTATGCTTTAACAACACTTAACAAATGTTTGGGAACTGAACACATAAACTAATCCAAAATCTATGCACACTCAAAAGCACAAAAAATTCTGCAGTTCATAAACATAATTTATCTAACGTAGACTTTTCCTTAGGACTTTTCTCAAGAACAAATTTGTCTAGAAGGCAGCATGTTTCTCCAAATTGAGCATTTATTTTCCAGCTTTAATTGTACCTTCAAAGGTGTGCAAGTTAATCATTTCATTGGCACTAATGCGTCCCCATGATGCTGGCTTTTCAACTTTATTCTGGTAACAATCTGGATCATTCTTTTCTTATAGAGCCCAGAAAATCCATCCATCCATCCATTTTCTAAGCCGCTTCTCCGTCAGGGTTGCGGGGCCAGAAAATCCAATGTTCATTATATCCATAAACATCCATAAACAATCTAAAAGGTGAATACACATTTCTACTCTGCATCAGTTTCTCTCAACACTGTTGACATATGGCGTCCAAAACTTTTACAGACAACGGTTTGTTAAAGTATTACAGGGCCCATGATATTTATCTATGATAGATGCACGGCAGTTTTTGAGGGACTGAAGGTCTGTGGTGTTTATGCAGGGTGAAATACCTAAAATAGTTGCAAACACTCATTAAGGAACATTGTTCTTAAACTGTTCTTGGCAAAGTGGTGAGCTTTGACCTATCATAAAGGACTAAGCTCATAAAGGACAATGCTTTTCCTGGATGGTCCCCAAGCATAACTGCAGCATCTGTTTCGTTTTTAACTTTTCATAACATCCCCAGTCTTAAATAGCTCCTGTCACAACTGTGTTGGAACGTGTTGCAGGCATCAATTTCAGAATTAGCATACATTTATCAAAAAAAAAAAAAAAAAAAAAAAAAAAAATATATATATATATATATATATATATATATATATATATATATGTGTGTGTGTGTGTGTGTGTAAGGCAAAACATTTAATATCTTTCTTTGTATTGTTTTTGTTTAAATTTAGGTCAAGTTGATAATGTGATAAAGTGATAATCACTGTGTCCTGTTTTTATCAAGAAGTATTACATACTGTCCCAACCTGTTTGGGTTTGAAGTTTGTACCAACTACACTATCATTACAGTTTTATATGCCGAGCACATACTATGTGCACATTCTTTTCTGTTTACACAGAACTTATTATGTGCCCAGCTGTCCTGTCCCATTACCCTTTATAGACTACTAGTAATCTTTCTGTTTCCAAATCAGTGGACACAGTTGTAAGGGGCACGCTTGTAAAGCTAATAAAAGGATACTGAGGCAGGATGTGCTAGGACTAAGAGAAATATGTCTTAGAAAAATACCCTATCAATCACTAGACTCTAACTGTAGACATGACTCAGCACACATGGGTACAGATCAAGCAAGTTAATTAGGGTTTGTTAATGTGTGAATTATGCACACAGGGTCAGAGGATAAGGGACTTTAGAAATGCAGACACCACTCAGTTACTGTCGAGCACCTTCTCTTTACCTTGACTTTGGGGGAACGGAGCTGTTTGGAGGAAGGAGGAGGGGAGTGGGATACTGTGGGGAGTGGTGGGGTTGAGCGGGGGGAAGGGGGGGAGAATTTGGGCGAGGCGGGGGGTGTTGTGGAGGTCTGAGAGGAAGGGGGAGAGGGATGCATAGAAGAACTCTGGGTAACGTCTGCCTGCTAGAAAAAAGGGTGCAACACTTACTTTATAATGTTACAAAAGTAAACATTTGATTTAGCTAAAGCATTTATGTTTTTGCCCTCATGCAAATCCTAAAGTCCTTTCATAATGTTTTTCATACACGTGTGTGTTCATAATGGAAAATGCAACAAATTACAGTACACTGTTAATAACTGTATTAACCACTAAAAATGAATTGTGGGATGTTGCACACCTTTTACACTCATAGCGGAAGATTTTGAAATATTCAAAATTTCAAATGAGAGGTGGATGTCCTTGTCCTGTATTTCTATATGACATTATTTGCTTTAGCCTATTAGCATCATTTAATAATTATACAGAATTATTAAATTAAATAATTTTTTCTTCTCAAAATTCTACACACTACCCCATAATGACAAAGTGAAAAAAGTTTGTTTAAATGTTTTGCAGATTTATTGAAAATAAAAAACAAAAACAAAAAAAAAATCACATGTACATAAGTATTCACAGCCTTTGCCATGACACTCAAAATTGAGTTCTGATGCATCCTTTGTCTGATCATCCTTCAGTTGTTTTGACAACTTGACTGGAGACCAACTGTGGTAAATCCAGTTGATTGGACATGATTCGGAAAGGCACATCTGTCTATATATGGTCCCATAGTTGACAGTACATGACAACACAGACCAATCCATGAGGTCCAAGGACTTGTCTGTAGACCTCAGAGACAGGATTGTATTGGGGCACAGATCTGGGGAAGGGTACAGAAAAATTTCTGCAACGTTGAAGGTCCCAATGAGCACAGTGTCCTCCATCATCCGTAAATGAAAGAAGTTTGGAACCACCAGGACTCTTCCTAGAGCTGGCTGCCCGGCAAAGTGATCGGGGTAGAAGGGCCTTATTCAGGGAGGTGACCTAGAACCCAAGGGTCACACTGACAGAGTTTCAGCATTGCTCTGTGGAGAGAGGATAAACTTCCAGAAGGACAACATTTCTGTAGCACTCTACTAATCAGGCTTGTATGGTAGAGTGGCCAGATGGAAGTCACTCCTCAGTAAAAGGCACAAGACAGCCCGCTTGGAGTTTACCAAAAGGCACCTGAAGGACTCTCAGACCATGAGAAACAAAATTCTCTGGTCTGATGAAACAAAGATTGAAGTCTTTGGCCTGAATACCAAGCATCATGTCTAGAGGAAACCAGGCACCGCTCATCACCTGGCCAATACCATCCCTACAGTGAAGCATGGTGGTGGCAGCATCATACTGTGGGGTTGTTTTTCAGCAGCAGGAACTGGGAGACTAGTCAGGGTTGAGGCAAAGATGAATGTAGCAATGTACAGAGACCTCCTTGAAGAAAACCTGCTCCAGAAGGCTTTGGACCTCAGACTGGGAAGAAGGTTCATCTTTCCACAGGACCCCAAGTACACAGCCAAGATGACAAAGGAATAGCTTCAGGACAACTCTGTAAATGTTCTTGAGTGGCCCAGCCGGAGCCCAGACTTGAACCCGATTGAACATCCCTGGTGAGATCTGAAAATGGCTGTGCACTGATGCTCCACCTCCAACATGATGGAGCTTGAGAGGTTCTGCAAAAAAGGATGGGAGAAACTGCCCAAAAAAACATATGCCAAGCTTGTAGCATCATGCTCAAAAAGACTTGAGGCTGTAATTGCTGCCAAAGGTGCTTCAACAAAGTATTGAGCAAAAGCTGTGAATACTTATGTACATGTTATTTTTTTTGTTTTGTTTTTTTATTTGTAATAATTTTGCAAAACATTCAAACAAAATTTTTTCACTTTGTAATTATGGGGTATTGTGTGTAGAATTTTGAGCAGAAAAATGTATCCATTTTGGAATAAGGCTGTAACATAACAAAATATGGAAAAAGTGAAGCACTGCGAATACTTTCCGGATGCAATGTACATAAATGTGCACTAGTGGGGTTATTCAAGATCACTTTCTGCTGTTGTTAGTGTTGTCACGGAAAGCAAATCACACAACCAAACCAAAAGCTACCTGAAGTTCTGACAACTCATCACGGACTGGGCAAACTGGAGTAAAGGTGTTTGGTAGTTGGGGCTCTGAGCAAGCCCTGCTGGCTTCGCTCGGCTCCTCCTCTATGAACAATTTTGGTAGCTCCTCTGTCAGAGTTGTAGGCGCCGGTCTATAGTAACCTGCTTCTTCCATAGTGGGGCTCTTTGACTGGCTGGCTTGGATGATGGACACCAGCTCTTCACACACATCATCCTCAGCTTCTCTGGAGGACAGCGTGTACTTACTGGACAAGGGGTGTTCGTGGGGCTCATAAACAACCAGGTCAACTGGGCTGCAAGATTTTGGTGATTCTGACTTGGTGGAGCTGCAGCTATCTTTCATATCTGAGAAGGGCTGCTCTTTTTCAAGTGTGCCTATAAGCCTCTGGCCTATAGGTACCTCTATGACACTGTCGGGCCTGGAACTGGAGCTGAAGGTGGGAGAGATGGGAGAAGGTGTGAAGGAGGTGGAGGTGAGGTAAGGCTGGGGGGAAGGGCTGGGGTTGGGGGACATGTAGGAGCTGATAGGAATGAAGTGACCCTCTTTGAGTGCTGGGGTGAGGTTGCAGGGTGTGAGGGCTGGCGAATGACCAAGGATAGGCAGCTGCAGCCTCTCGTTATCGTGATGGAAGCTGGAGGGTAAAGGAGGGGGTGTCGGGGCAGGTGTGGCAGAGGGAGACAAGCCCAGAGTGAGGGAGAGCCACTCGCCCGTCACAGCCTGCAGGTGAGCTGCTCTCTGAGTGCTGTGGGAGAGCGAGGGGTGCTGGTGGGAAGAGGAGAAGGAGGAGCTGGGTGTGGGGCGTGAAGATGATGGCTTAGGAAAGAGAGAGAGAGAAAGGGCATGAAAGATGAAAGTAAAGGTACAGACTTGTGAAAAGAAGCAGGTAAAAGGAGATGAAAGAACTAACTGATGACTATAAGCATTACTTTGTCTATACACTTTCATTATTTGTTAGCTACTATAGCCTCGTAGCTCTTTTGCAAAACTAAAAAACCCAACTTCAGACCAAACATTGTTCTAATGATGAAATACACTTGCACTTTATTGGGAACACTATACTAATACTGAGCAGTGGCTCCCTTTGCTCTCAGAACAGTCTCAGCTCTACATGGCATGTTGGAAACATTCCTTTGAGATTCTGGTCCATGTTCACATGATGTACCAAGCAATTCCTGAAGCTTGTTTCAGGTGCAGGTTATGTTTTTCCAGTCTTCAACTGTCATGTTTTGTGCCCCCTGCAGCTTTCTGTTGCTGGTTGACAGAAGTGGAACCCGATATGGTCTTCTGCTGTTGTATCCTATCTGCCACAAGGTTTGATGTGTTGCTTTTCACAATTGCTGCTCATCATAATTGTACAGAGTGGCTATCTGAGTTAATATGGGCTTTCTGTCAGTTTAAACCAGCCTGGCTATTCTCGGTTGACCTTTTTCATCAATGAGGTGTTTCTGTATACAGAACTGGCACTCAGAACAGAACTGTTTTTACTTTATTGCAATATTCTGAGTTTCTATAGAAACTGTTGTGTGTGAAAATGTCAAGAGATCAGCATTTATGGAAATGGAAACCAACCCATCAACTCAACTGATGCAACTGAAAGTTAGTCATGTCTTTAATATGTGCTGTTAGACTACCTCATACCACTCAGTGCCTGCTGTCTGTAAATACAGCGAATCTGCCTCATATGCCATGTGAATATGTAAATATCTATCTCTATCTATCTAAATAGATATACTTTTATACTTTATTTTCTCTTGTACTTTAACTTATGTCTAGATTCATTTAATAAATAAATAATGATGTAAACTGATTTGATGTGAAATGCACCAACTTAGAGTCAGAAGTGTTCAAGACGGTGGCAATAGGAACCAGACATCTGAAGCATTTAATGCCTCTAAAAGCTCCCTCACAGAAAGTCATGAAATGGCACAAGGTACAGCTTTCTATTTCAAGGATCTTTAAATAAACCTTATGGCCATTTGCTGACGATTGAAGCCCCTTTTGCTTTTGCACAGAGCCAAGGCCTTGTAAATGACAATTCTCCTGAGCATTTCCTTGCATTTGGCAAGGAAATGTTTAGGAATATGCTGCCTGATGCCTGAGACATTGCTGTATGAGAGTTTTGAGTTTTAACCAAAAACATACTTTAAAAAAAGTTCAAAGCAAATGTGTACATGCAAGGTATTATAATATGACACAGCAATAAATAAATCAATTTTTCAGATTTACTATTTTAACATTATCAAAATAACATATAAAATGGCTATTAATGCATTGTAGACATTGCAATCCCTGATTACTATCACCACCACTATTAAAAAGACAAACTAGCATAAGTCATTAAGCTTTCCTACAACACACATTTCACTTTAAACCACTCTGAATTACTTGACAACTGAACTATGCGGAAAGTTGAAAAATTTGTGGACTTTCCTTTTAACATCTGACATGTGAGTAAAGCCAGAGTAGAGCGATAAGTAGTAAATAAACCACCTGTGCATCACATTGTGGTACAGGAAATAGCCACAAGGTGGTGCACTGTGTTTAGTTTTCCTTATTGATTAAACTTATCTCATACTTAAAACAAAACCAAGCAGAACTGAACTTTTTGCATATCTGGATATATACTGAACTAATTATACAAAAATACATATAACAATAATTTATGTATAAAACAATTAAACTAGATAACAAAAGCAGATGCAAGGTTTAATCCAAGCTAATTAGCCATAAACTGTGCATTAACTCAAAAAGAAACAGGTACAGTACTGTTTCTAAATCTAAAGTTTGTCTACTGGATTATTCGGATAGTGAAGTCTGCAAAGCCACAGTGTCAGTTCTATTACCTTCTGTAGAAACCACCAGTAGAAGAACAGTGGAACCCAGCACGTGCACACAGCTGCAAGCCACGTATGACAGTTTTCAGACTGTAATTAGCCCGATCTGGCGATTGGCAGGGCAGGGTAATTAAGCCGATCTAAGATAGGTCTGCTTAAACTCAAGTCATGTGAGCAGAGGATCAAGCCACTAGTGCTCAGTGCTTTGGATGGAATTACAATTCAAGGGCACTTAATCTGAACTAACAGAGTTAAGGCAGAGCTAATCTAGAGATGACAGGAGTGCTTTACTGAGGTGTCTGGCTCTCAGCCAAACAAGGTCCAATTAATCCAAGGCACATAAATGCTACTGAGACAACTTTGTGAGTGGGTTAATCCTGTCACCTTCATACATTCAAAGGAACTCTGTGCTCTGCTTCATATACAATATGAGCAAGAGATTGTATTTCTTCCGTCACCTTTCTTAATCCAATGAACCCTTAGAAGTCTAGAGTTATTACGGGCATTTTGCTATGCTAGTAGGCTAGTAGAATTTAAATTCACAGAAAAACTATTTTGTTGCTGGTACATATATAAAAATATTCTTTTATGATGCTGCTTCTGTACTTCATATTTTTCAAACAATTTAAAGTGCACTACAAATAATAAAAGTCAAACTGTCAAGAAGAGAACATTTTTTGAAAGACTTATGAGAGCTATAGATGATTTTGTAACATTTGATACATTTGTTTTTTGTTCTTTCTAGAAAAGTTAAAATATTTAATAAAACATCTAAAATACCTCCTGGTATTTTGCTTATAACATTTTAATCTACACCATATGTGATGCATTATATTAGAACATTATATTATATTATATTATATTAAAATAACAAGTGATTTCTAACTTTCTAACCGTAGAGTAATTATGTAATTATGAAAACAAATTAGATTTATATTTAGCAGATTTGAGACTGTACTTCTGAATTTGTGTCAGCCCTTCAGTCAAAAGAGCATTTATGACGTCAGACACTAATGTTGGCCAAGAAGGCCTGACTCACAATCGATGTTCCAGTTCATCCCAAAAGTGTTCAGTGGGGTTCAGCTGCTTGGTCATAAGAGTCTATTTTACAAAGCTCATGTTGCACACATCTAGTGCTGATGGTGCTTCCAGAGGCAGACTAGAACACTGTAGAGGATAGATGATTTTTATGTGCTACATTCTTTAGCACTTGGCGTCCACACTTAGTATCTATCACTTTGAGACTGAGCTGTTGTTGCTCCTATATGCTTTCATTTCACCATAATAGCACTTACAGTTAACCAGGGCAGACTGAGGATGAAAGAAATTTAACCAGCTGAAAAGATGGCATCTTGTGACAGTGCCATGTTTAAAGTCTATGAGCACTTCATTATGATCCATTCTATTGCCAGTGTTTGCAAGACTATGTGCTTGGGTTTATGCACCTGTTAGCAATGCGTGTGGCTAAAACACCTGAACTCCAAAATTAGGAGGGGTGTCCTATACTTTTGACCATATAGTTTTATTTATCTTCTACTTGCAAAAACACAGGTGGTATTTATTGAAACATTAGCATCTGCAATTCAGACCAATTTAATGAGCTAAAAGTGAAAAATAATACAGAAAAAATTTGCTTCGTTATCATGCACTGTAAAAGTGAAAAGGCCAGAGGTTGATTTGAAACGCTCCTGAGATTTGAACTGATGAACGTTATCTACTCTGTGATTTATTTCAAGCAAATAATTTATCTCACTTAAATTAAAACAATTAAACTGTTAGTTACTAAATGAAGCACATTTTATAGGTTGAACAACAAAATGTTATTTAACAGTGTGTGCAATAACTGTGACTTCTAAGGGTTAACACTTGTATTTTGTAAGTAGTCCTCTAGCTCATTGTCACTCAGGCAATAGACTTTATCATTCTGTATGTCCATGCAGGAGCCCCTGGTGTGAGTAAAGCTCGTGAGTGACATATTGGGGAATGAGATTGCTGGTGAAGGCTTACCCTGCCGTGCACTCGGTCACTGGAGACACTACGGGGGAGAGAGCCTCCAGGAGGCTGGCCAGGACTTTTTACAGGGGATTTCTTGATGACGTCCACATAAGACACTGGAAAGATGCCCTGTTTATTTGTCTCTGGGATCCTGCCCTCGAACCAGTTCTGATCCACCTGTCGCAGCAGTATAACATGCTCACCCTGGAAGACATCAGTAGTAGTATATATAAGTGTAGTAGTGCAAGAAGTGTAAAACTGACTTCATGATGATTCCATTTGATGGAATTGTTTGGAAAATTATTCAATGCATCATGAAATCTTGCATTTTGAAAACTATACAGAATACACAAATGTGTCAGGATGAATTTTGGTGAATTTTATGGTCAAAAATTAAGCGCATACCTTATACAATATCAACAGAATCAGGATGCATTGATGCCTTTATACATCTCTAAAGATTAAGCTTAATAAACACATCAAACTAACATAACAATTGCAGACCCTGATTTGTTACTTTGATAAAAAATAATACTAGTAGTAGTAATACAATTACTAACAAATATTCATGCTAAACTCAAACAAAACGGACAAAAACGTATTAGCGTAAAATATCGCCTTTGGATTTGTGTAGAAGTGTAAGTAAGTTAACACATCCTCTACAGAACACTGTTCTGTACATTGTTATGCATAATTAAATACTTGTGCAAAAGTTCTGCCACATGTTATATTTTACATCTATTTTTCCAACTTGTTAAATTTAGCAAATAAAAAAAGGGGCACAAAAATGACAGAAAAATTACACATTTAAGTTTGTTCCTTGTAGAAGATGAGTTAACTTATTTTCATTTCAGGCTTATTTCAAACAGTAAAGAAGCCTTGCCTTTCTTAATGAAAGCTCTACATTGGTGTCAGCGCTGAAGTTATAGCGTGCCACAGCTTCTCCAATCTCTCTACTCTGGGCTGGAGGAGGTGGCCTCACTGGCAGATTTCTCTCTGACAGAGGGATTTTCTGATAACAGGAATACAACAACAGAAAAAGAGTAATATAAAGAGGTAATCGATCACTTTGCACAAAAAACAGGCCCGAGCTATATAACAGGCCTGTCACAATCATGAAATTTTTGTTGATTAATTGACATAGTCAAAAATTGACATATATTAATTTTATAGGCCTAAAGTGGCCAAATTAGCTGACTAGCTCCTTGCTTTCTAGTTGTTATTCAGTCGTTCTTAGGTCATAACACACTGAGCTCAAGCTCAAAAACCAAAAAATGTTCACCACTGCTCTCTAAAGCTGTTAATTGTTTTCTGTTACAATGTAAACACACACTACAAACCTCCACATAAGAGATGGGAAAGATGCCCACTTTCCCATGGTGCTCTCCTTCATACCAGTTATCATCTATCTGTCGTGTGATGTATACAGTTTCCCCCTTCTTGAATGACAGTTCTCTGCATAAGATAATAAGTAATTTAAGGAAAAACTATACAGTAAATCAAAATACCACCATAGCATAACTGACAGTATTTTATCATATATTGACTAAATATGAAAGCAAAATCACAAAAAAATATAAAAGAACATCGAATTTCAAACATTTCTTACTTTGCTGTCAGTGCTTTAAAGTCATAGATTGCTCTGGCTGGTAGTTTCTGTAGGATAAGCAAAACAGGGTGATCAATGTATCTAATGTTATAACAGATGTTGATGTACAGTCCAATAAAACATCTGTACAAAAAACATGTAAAAGAACAATGAACAACCACTAACCTCTTTGACTTCAGGTGTAGGCCTCCTGTTCTGTGGAGTGTGTTGGCCCACATCAGGGTAAGAATAACCTCTGGATGTGTCTTGATCTAAAGGGAAGACAAAAACAGAGTCTGAGAAAGGAAAGCTTCTTTCATCCAGACAGAAGAGCCATTACTATCATATGCAGTAGGTATGAAATGTTGAAGTAATGGTGTGCTCATTCAGGGCAATGAGAAAAAAATACAGCAATGAAAAAGCAAATCAACAAATAAAAAACGAAAAGAATTATGTGGAAGAAGAACCTAATCTTCCTACATGCCAACATCTTTACAATCTCTCCCAAATGACTCCTACTGGTTATCACAGGGAGAAGATTTATACTCTAACACTGGAAACAGATCCCCTGCATGGAACAAATGTATTTATACTAGACCCCCACATGGTGAGGATTTCCCAGTGCCAAATGCCCGCAAGGCTCTTTGCTCAGGAGAATCGTCATTTACAAGGCCTTGGCTCTGTGCAAAAGCAAATGGGACTTCAATCGTCAGCAAATGGCCATAAGGTTTATTTAAAGACCCTTGAAATGGAAAGCTGTACCTTGTGCCAATGTAAATAAACTATACCCACCCACATGCCATAAAGCATAGAGACCAATTGCAGGTCTCCTACCCAGTGGTAGGACAACATACAGCGTCAAAATTCGTAAGAGGGACAAAATCCTGAACCTGTTTTTAGAGCGCAAGCTTCAGCTGCTCAAGTCATCTGTTCACAGCTATTTCTGTGGACAAGATTTTTAGAGTTGCAAAGTTCCATCTCTTTCATGGAAGGCCCACACACATAGTGCCTCCAGTAAAAAGTTGTAGTAAACATTGTCAAACAAAATGAAATGGCAACAAAAATACCATCACAATTATAAATGCAGGCAATAAAGAGAACAAATCATAGAATGATATGGGAGGCATGCTTCAATGTTGTTCCCTTCAATGAAACCCCAAGACTCTTGCACTAATCAAGCACATTCACAAACACAGGTGGAGCATGGCAGTGGTGGGCATGAAGGGCAGTTGGAAAAGTAGAGAGCTCAAACACAAAAAGGGACAACAGGGAAGTTGGGGGTCACAGGAGATGAATCCACCTTGACAGCAGTGCTGAGAGTCATGGTTCCTCTCGTTGTTGTTGTCATCCATGTGGTGGTTGGAAGCACCGTAGACCAGGTGGGAGTACTCTGGCTGATAACAGTCCTGGCTGCACATGCCATCAGGCTGAGGGTGGCATGAACGAAGGTGGGGCAAGGGGCTAGCCCGTTTCAGAGCCTGCAGAGAAGCGTTCCTCTCTGGGATATCAGGAAGCAGCTCTGCCAACAGTCTGTGGAGGATACTGTTGTCTGCCAGGGTGCCTTGACGCTTCTCAGCACGAATGTGTTCGTAGATGTCCTTCAAAGCTGAGTCGAGAGCTTCATACACGCAACTCTTGGATTTTGGGAGAGAGGAATTCTTCTTCTTGCGAAATGGCACTGGACTGACCAGGAAGGCCAGTTTGCTGAGGCCCATCTCAGACTCCTCCACATGCAATTGCTGCCTCCGGTCTTGTCTCGCCCTCTCATGTTTGATCATGGTGGTGAAGCGTGTGTAGGAGGCCGGGCACATGCCTTTGCAGGAGCTGACCAGTTGTCTGTGATAATGGTGATGGTGCCCTGATCCACAGAAGCTCTCAGACGAAGCAAAAGAGCAGTGGTCAAAGTCGCTCTCACTGCAGAACGACGATCCTTCGATCTGGATGAAGTCGCTAAGGTCGGACACAACGGCTTCGTGGTCGCTGTCTGAAAAATCCTGCTGCACAATGGATTGCTGCAGGTGATCGCTTGTCACTTGGATATGGACTGGCACTTGAGCACGGATCTTAGTATACTGAGGCCGGCCCTCTGGAGGATTCCTGGCTGCTGGCTCTTCATCCAGCAAGGATTCAACGGAATACCTGTGATTTGGGCTGCTACTCCTTCGAGACGGCCCCCTGGACTGGCACTCACTGCCAAGGTTTGGCATGGATTTGGATTTCTGGATCAAGCTCTCAAATTCCGAGATCCTGTTGTGCACCATGTCTCGTGGTACCTCACTGTTACTGCTGCTGGTGCCCAAGTGACAGTTCTTGTGCTGCTCACTCTCATACTTATGAATCCTAGCTTTGACAGAGCAGATTATCTCTGAATTCATGAGTTCTTGTCGGTTGATGTGGTGCATCTTCTTGTACATTTTGAGGAAGCCTGATGCATCATGGGGAGAGCGATGTCTGCTGCGCTCTCTGAGATCTTCTGAACCCTGAGCATTGATGAGAGGAGATCCTTCTGGTTCTCCATTCTGCAATAGGGAACTGGTGCTCTCAGAGCGATTCCTTTCTCCTATTCCTTTCTCTTGGCCCTCAGACAAGAGGTCATCACAGCTCCAGGATTTGAGCTTAGGAGATGCCTCCTCTGTGCTAACCCACACCTCCAGACTTCCTGGCTCTGTATGCCAGCCATTCTTTAGGCCCTCTGTGCAAGGTGTGATGACAGTGTCCTCAATTTGGTCATCATTTTCATAAGTGGCTACTGAATTATGAGAGGTACCATGGTGCAAACTTTGACCATTCAAATATGCAGAGTGCAATGTGCTAATATCCCCACCTTAGATATCCACCACAGGCAGCATGACAAGAAAGACACAATGAGAAGATATTAACATGTAATTGGCTCTTGGGCGAGAAAACGCTTTTTATTACATCCCAGGGGAAATCTGAAAAGAGGTTAGACATCCTCAGCAACAAACCCTCTCCAGAATACATCAGGAGAAACTGAAACACTATCTTAGCCGGGACTGTAAACAATAAATAATTAATTTGGCTAATTCATGCAAAATGAGAGCCTTTTTAAGATACTGATACTTAGATCAGACAAGACATAGCTAAAGTGAAACCTCTGAGCTTTTCCCCAGTGTTTACATTTCCAATGAGCCCATAATGATAAAGATGTTTTGACATTTGTTATGCCTACCTTTTGACCTGGATGGGGAGGAGGAAGTGGAGGGGGTGCTGGAGAGAGGCTTCTTCTGGGTCATGCTGCTTCTGGGTGGCTCTGACAGACTAGAGGCCGGAGCTGCTCTCGCTATACTCTGGGTAGAACTCAGACTGCTCTGTGACCTGGACTGGCCAGTTGTAGGTTCTGACTTCCGTCTCTTCCTATTATCACTGGCAGAGCTATGAGTAGTGAGAGACAGAAAATAACTGAACTGAGTTCAGAAAAAAATCAGTCTTTGGACTAGCCAACATACCGAGGTTCAAAAGAGAGCACAGAACTAACTTTTCAAAATCAATGTTCAGTAAACAAATGTTACTCTTAATGTTACTGTTAACATTAAGGATGCACTGATCATGCATTTTTATGACCAATTCAGATTTTGAGTCCTCTAATTTAAATTTTTATTAGTCAATTTTTTCACCTAAAGCTGGCAATATGAGAACTAATGAACACAGTTTCCAGTCACAATATAAATAACAGTATTTGTGCTTTAACTAACTAGGACTTAAAATTCTTAATTGAAAAATTAATTAATCAACAAAATTTGTTAATTAACAAAATTAATCAAATAAAGTGCTCCAACAAAAGTACGATACAACTATCACAATGAGTCATACACAATTATGCTACATTTTTTAAAAACAGCTATTCTAATACAGCTATTACACTGTCTCACAAAAGTGCAACACAGACCGGCCCAAATCAAAATAAAAAAATTGGCCAATTGCCGTTCATGTGTTTGGAGCAAAAAACTGACCTTGTTAACATATTAAATAGAGGGTTTCTTTGCAAACTACAAGAACTAACTTATATATATTGTAATAATGGCATAACCTAAACATTTTATCAGTACTCATCAGGACTCCAACCTATCACATATATAATTTGCCATCAGGGCAAAAGATTTCCAATATGTGCTTTTATGTGCAATAGGTAATAATGTATTGTGAGCATGCACATGACAATGCATCAAATGGAAAGTATGAATTATTCCACCTAATGCAGCTGCATTGCTTGCACACCATAGTGTGCAAACGCCAACACCAACACCAGCACCAATCAACAACTCACTCCAACTCCCCCCTCATCATGCAACAACATGATTATAGTCATCATTTTTCATTTGGAATTTTGTTTAAAATATTAGGACAATCCTGATTTGTGAATCTTGTATGGTGAATCTATTCTAATGCAATCACAGACTGGTTGTAATATTACTCTAAAGTGTTAGTAAATAGCTGATGTTAACAACTTTTACTGACATTACATTCGTCTCAGAAGAAGACAAAGTTAAAACTTTGGACACTGTATTTTTTTGGTGGAGATTGATGGTAGACACAGAAAGACACTCAAAACAGCCACATAATTGTCAGAGGAATGTCTTAATTATTTCCTAGAAAGATATGCATATAAAGTAAATTGGGCTGACACATGCAGTTGCCGAGGGTCTTAGGATCCTGACCCTGAAAGCATACTAACACAAAGTCAAACCAGAGAGTAACTGATGTCCAACTGACAGTGCAAGGACAAGTGTTTTTCAGTTGTCCCATCACTCAGACCTCTTTGTGGCTGTGCCAATAATTAATCAAAAACTAACTCAAGTAATACAGGGATGAGGGCTGACAAATATTTCATCCTAATCAAGAAAAGACAACACAACGATCTGTTTTCTGAACATAAAACTAATACTGACTCTTGTACAACATAAAAAAGCAGCTTACCTCAAGGGACGTTCGAGGCTTCTGTCTGCAGACGGCTGATAAAGGGAGGTCTGATACAGAAAACAAAGAGTAAAGTGATTTCTTTAATTGTGCACAGCAGTAGGTCTCACTCATTACCAACACAACGAGCAGCTGAATGTCCAAAAAAGAAATGTAGCTGCAGGGCTGTCAAATTCTCTTTGTCTAGAGGTCTTGACATGGAAAGCTCTCCTTAAAAAAAAAAAAAAACATCTTAGACTCTCCCAGAGCAGCTGGACACAATGGGTCACTTACAAGCATTTCGATGTCAAACAAGGCAGGGAACTCCTTGTATGCATGGCTGAAGTAGATAATCATTTTCTCTTCTACTGAAGCCCTGAGGAGGCTCATCTGGAATAGTTTGCTGGGGCTGCAGGAGACGCCCATCATTTTTTCACAGCCTTTAAAAGTAGCCTCTGTGTGATGCCAGAAATGTCCGCTCAGTGTGACACATTTGTGGCTAGTAAACATAAATAAAGGCCTAAGTGACAGCAAGCTCTTAATTGGGCCACGAAACCCCCGTGACAATTTTAAGCAGCTCTCTGTATGGTTTTATAGCAGTCGTCCAAACATAGCTCTAATTGTGACCGCCCACCACCTCTTCCAACAATGGAGCTGCATACACCACTAGCCAATGACATACAACTTTAAGACCACCACTGTTTCTTACTACTCAGTGTTGTAAGTGGTAACTGGTGATGTAATGAATAATTGTACGTCTCATGGAGAAAGGACTGAATGAGCACAGGGAACACACTAATATGAGGTAAAATGAGGTAAAAAGATTACCCTGAAGATTGTTTTGTACCATAAAAGTAGCTTGCATTATCATGTGTTTCTGATTACTGAGTTGTGTGTATAAGTCACATAATTCACACCAAGTCCACATTTTCCCATATAAATTCAAAATCTTACTTTTTTGCATGGTTTTTATGCATATATTAATGAAAAATATACTATAGATGTAATGTCAATAACATACATTTAATTTCAATTGTGTTGATATTTGCTCTTCAGCTTTGCAGTCAAAAATACATTTATTTATTATATATTTATGTTGTAAAGCTTGGCTGGTTCAAACCAGTAAAATTAGCACTCTGTTTAATACTGATATTTATGTATTTGTAAACGGATGTCTGAGTAACTACAAAAAAAAATGGCCTAAATTAATGTAAAGCTGTGGCTTATATTTTTAGGTGACAGCACCGGTGTTAACACAAAACACAAAATTAACACAAAATTGTGTTATTATTCAAAAATAGGAGAGGGACATTGGTGCGTTTTTGTACAGATGAGTAACATAAAAGATAAGCTAATGAGTTAAAGTACAGCTAATCAGTAACACTGGATGGTGGTGGAGACTCTTCTCCAGGTACTTTTTCCTCTTCGGTGGACAATGTGCCAACATGTCCATCTAGTCTTTTTAGTTACAAAGCTGCATAGTTATCCTTAGTTATGGCACTCACTTTTCTGAGTAGCAAAGTATAAAAATACAAGCAAAACTTTCCTGTTTTACACTTGTGTTTAAATATAACCTAGACATTTAATGGAATTCTTGGTCTATATATTTTCTCCATCTTCATGTGATAAAATGTAACAAATACCCAAACAATTATTTCAGTACCTGAAGTACTGGCACCTCAAATGGTTAACTGAGTACTCGAGCACCCAAGTAAATTAATTTTGCATCGCTTTACCTCTTCATCTGTTACAAGTGACAATCAGAGGTGCACAGGGCTAGCTGTAACATTTACACAAACTCTTTTTTCATAACAATTGCTTATACAATGTATGCACTGGCAACAAAGTTTATCATTTGTAACAGAAATGTGTAGATTATCCTGACCTGCACAGTATTACAAAAAATGTTTATCAGTCAGAATATAAAACAACCTTCAACACAAACGTCACAGACTAGACAAATGTTAAGAAGCTATGGCTATCTGTCAAAGGTGTCAGCAGGCTAATTTTATGTACCCAGGAAAAAAACTAAACAAAAT
Source organism: Pygocentrus nattereri (assembly GCF_015220715.1). Taxonomy (NCBI): domain Eukaryota; kingdom Metazoa; phylum Chordata; class Actinopteri; order Characiformes; family Serrasalmidae; genus Pygocentrus; species Pygocentrus nattereri. The sequence continues at coordinate 18,301,463 of NC_051218.1, forward strand.
GAAACAGGGTATGTCATTTGATATGTAGGATACTCTGGCTAACTACAAGTACTTTGACTAAGGCCTGACATCTTAGAACGTGTCTGTACTATGAAGTATCTAGTACAGGAAATCATGACGTACATGCACTGTATTATACAGACTGTATCATATCATTCTCAGAAGCTGGTTTTGACAAAACAGACAGATGGTTTTGATGGTAAATGGTAAACAAGTGATGGGAACTGCAGATTGAACTGATTTTTAACTGTGTCTTGCTGTAGATTTACTTTCACTTTGTCTGGCATTCACCCAGTTGCACTCCACCCCCAACTCACTGATTACCTCATGGTAGTTTCGAAGAGCGCTCTCTGGATTGTAATCCAGGTGTTTTTTAGGAGGCTTGACCCAGAGGAGGAATAGATAGCAGGAGAAGGTGTGAAGATGGCAGAGTCACAGATATGATGGGAGAAAAAGGAGGAAGTGGTTACCTGACTGCAGAGGAAGAATCAGTTGACATGCCACCTTACACCAGCACACAACACCATCCTGCACGACACCTATCACTGGTCACTATGATCTTTACATAATTACAATTATCCCCGATATTTCACACCAAAGTAGCAGTAGATCATGCAAGTGCTGTTAAAATCAAACCTGCCATTTGCATTACCGCCCTCCTAAACTGCAGAGTTTAATGTGTAGAACACAGGCACCCAAAGACACGATGCACAAGGCCAAAATGGTGGAAGGAGGGAGCAGAACACCTCAGTAAATGAGATCATCTCTTCATCTTTAACGTCTCTGCTCAATCCAACCAGCACAAAGGCAGCTACTGTGGCAGTCTAAGCTAACAAGCTTCACACCAACCACAAGTGGCATGCTAGCACCAAACCAAACACTCAAGAGTGGACCTCACTTACCGGCCGACCAAACTCCAGATCTGCAAAGAACTTATACCAGGGCTCATTCTCTAAATCTAGTTCATCTGGGTTTAAGTTACTCTTCTGGTTTGCAGATAGGCAAGACGTGGTGGACAGAAGATAGTGAAGTGCAGGAATGAAAGGGAGTAGTTATGGTCACAGAAATGCAGGTGTCACAATGAGACATGGCTTTGACCAGAAAGAAACTGTGAAGTATGACTCTAGGCTTGTTAAGTGCAGAGGCTCTTATGTGCATCAACTGCTGTGCCCTTATTCATCCAGCAGAGAGCAGTGGCACCATTATATTTCACTATGGCAAGACAACATAATTACTAATAGACTAATAACAGTGTGTCCTCCTATTTGTGCAGATAACCACCTCGACCCCTGGAACACCATAATTAACTCCTTACACAGAAATTACTGCGGTACACAAGTGAGACCTAAACATTCATTTGGAGCATCATTTGACAAAGCTTCTCTAGTTAATGAAAATACATTCATAAGACACAATAGCCATCTCCTGTTAATACAGAAACAAATCATAGCCTAGGCCAATAACAGATGGTGTGACTTTAAGAGCACTGATGGCCCCTGGCACTGGTGACACATTTGGACTGGTTGATTGATTTTATTTAATGATGCCTGCTATTGGGCCCAAGGTCAGAATGTGCTGACATGGATTTTTTTTTTTCACTCTGTTGTGATTTTCAGACAGAAATTGAAAATGACCACATGCTTTATCAGCATGATGCTACCTCTTGGTAACAAACTATGGAGCTACAATTCTTTATTTGGAAATGTGTGGTAAAATTTGAGATTGCAGTTAATCTTAATTAAACAGCCACAATTTTAGGATGTGTTTGACAAAGACATCGTCACTGCCGGGACAAAACCTGTATCCCTATTTTTTCCAAAATTTGTAAACAGTCATTGCTATTTACATTCTGTAAAAAGTGCACAATGTATGGGCCACAAGGAATTGTCTGAAGTAAGTTACTTGGAAAAATATCTTATTTCCTTCCACCATAGGTTTTCCTGAAAAGTTTTGGAGATACAAGGTTTTGCTCCAACAAAAATTATATGTATGAAATCACTGACACAGCCACCACAGTTTCAACTTATCCACCATCTCTTTTACTTGCAAAAGCATCTGTAATACTACTATTTAAAAAGGTAAAACATAAAACCCAGAGTGACCTTACCACCCTCTCCTGCTCTAGAATGGAAGATTTCCCCGGCTCATAGTCAAAGATACTCCTGGGCTCTGCTCTGTATTTTCGAGTGTCCACTTTTCTTTCTGGAGGACCCCATTCATTCCTAGAAGCATGAGAGACATAATAAAATCTTTACATAATGTCAAATGATATTTGCCTCAATTTTGTACAAAGGACTGGCTGGTGATGAATACTAAACACTTCATTCCCTCTTCATTCTGAAGATTAATGTCTTATGTATGTAGTACAGACTGGGTGAAGAGTAGACAGACATATCTTAAGATAGACAGACAAAGATAGAAAAAGTTTGCAGCAAGTGGTTTGTATCTCACATATTGGGTGTGCTGTTTCCTCCCTGGTGGATGTCCCGATCATGTGATCTGCGCTGAGCTGATGATGAGGTGGGCAGGGGAGAGGAGGAGGGCGCTCTGAAGCCACATGTGCCATTATCAGAGATGCTCTTGGTGATGGGTCTGTATGTACTGCTCTTAGGTGCAGGGTGTGCTTGGACAGTATTAGATGGGCCACTCTTCTCTGAAAGAAAAAAAGGAGAAATGTCTACAAGGCTCTGTGGGCTGTAAATCTCTTCATAATAAAAACAGCATAATTCCCACTGCTGGATCTTAGACTCTTATGATGCTCCTTTGTATGCAACTGAATTTCTGGACAAATTAACAGTGTGGGCCAGTTTCATGGACCCTGATTATTAGTATTAAAGCAAACTGCAATTTCCTTTCAATTTAGTCTAGGCTTAAGCTTAATCTAGGGCCTGTATGTGTTGATTCAACACTACATGTCTTAACCCAACACTGGTACTTGAACAGAATCAGTAGCATTTGTTATAAATTTAGCTGCCAACTTCAACTATAGATCATCACTTGCAAAGACATTTTTAATGTTATGTGAACAAGATACATACCAGCATTAGTAGCAGGATAAGTGGCGTTACGGGAACCAGAATATTCAACCTCTGTAAAAGCAGATTAATCCCAGAAATAAGTAAGATTGCACAAAACCTAGTGGCTCATGTGACACAAATCATGCATCTAAGATAATAAAAATAAACTGTCGAATTTGCTCAAGACAGAACATAATTGAAGGATCATAATGAGCCAGAGGGGGAGATCAGGTGTCATTCTTGTCCAGTGAACCTGCTCCTCGACCCCTGCAACCCCCAGGGACACATCCTGACAGATACTGCTGGGGATGCACAATCAGGTTTCAGCAATGATGTAGCTCTAGTCCACAGTCAGCTGAATAAAGCTCTTTTATTGTCATTCCATTTTCAAAGCTTGTCAATTCTCCTCTCTTTAAATAACAATTGTGCCCTTAGGGAGTACGGTCCATGAGCAAATGGTAAGAGCAGATGTCTTTCATCTACTGGATTTAATTTTAAGCCATACTGGGCAGTTAAATGGGGTGCTGACTATGATGTAAAAATGATAGGATTATACAAAAACATAACATCAAAAACATTACAAGTCAAATTCAAATCGTTTCATTACACTGACCCAATTAGATTACATACAAATTTTCAGTGCTCTCCTGTATTTGCACTAGAAGGTAATTTTTACTATTAGAATATTTGTAGATCATAAAGACAAAATGTTCTGTCTTACCTGGTTTATGCACCACATGAATCTGTTTGAACATAGTCTTGTACCAGTCTTTTGGCCTGTCCACAGTCTAAGATAAACAGCACAGAATAGAGAGAATAGAGCATTCTCAGATGATAAGCAATGATAAGTAATAAAAGGGTAGTAGACGGTGCTCAAGGCGTTGCTGATAAAATGAGAGCTTGATGAAAATGCTGATATAATCTAGGTTGCTGTGTTGAGCTGAGAGATACAACAGTATTGTCTGGTTACCCATCAATGTTGCTGACCTCAGCAGCTCCCTGCTTCCCCAAGGCTAAATAAAGCTCAACGTGAGAAAATGCAATTTACCGCCACATCTCAACAGCCAGTCCCACATGATAAGCGATTGATTGCCTATTAATTCTTGAATTACCACAGGCAGACACTTTAGAGTGAGAGACCAACCCTCATAAAAAAACACCGGTGCTAGCTATTATCCAAGCCTTTAAACAACATTAATGTTGATGTGTTTATGCTAAACATAACACAGACATGATATTTCTGATTTTGACTAATACAATGATTTTCTAGAACTATATAGCATCCATCTATTTGCCCTGCCTTAAGCTGCTTTACAATATTTTTCATCCAAGCCAAACAAAACAAAATTACTTTTCTAAATTTCTTAAATTTTCTAAATTTCTAAATACTTTTCTAAATTTCAGAGCTTTAGCTAGTCTTCACATGCACTTTCACAGAACGAAATAATGAAAATAAAATGCACTCCGCAAAGCACATAAACATACAAGGTGCACTTACCGTTCGGATGGCGATGGGTATGCCAGACTCATCCACAGGGCCAATACCAGAATAGTGGGGAGCTCTGCCCACTGTACCTCTCCTTTCGTCCTCTGGAGCACGGGCAGTAGCCACAGAACCCACGTTGACATATATCGGAGTGCTGGACTCAGCAGCTGGAGGGAAGGCAGGAAATAAGTTCAGATAAAGGTGCTGAAGTTCACAAGAGCTTTCGAATCTTTGGATGACACAACCAGCTGTGGGATCCTGCAGTGTCACGGATTACACATCAAGTGAAGGGAGCAGATCCACTCCAACACAATGACAGGTAAAGAAAAGCAAACATAAATCTTGCTTTAGAAGCAAGTACGCAGTCCAAAACCTTTAGACGACCAAAAAGCTCTTATTCTGAAACAATGGAGAGCCTTAAACCACACGCAGACTCATTAATCCCAGTGACCAAGCCCCTCCCCTGCCCCCAAACACCCCATCACTCAGACATGCGCTTAATCTCCGTCATTTGCTGCTTGGGATTAGAGAGAGATCACCGGATGCAGACGCAGAGCAGAGCAGCAGACCTGAATGAGGCAACATCACATGCACAGAGTGCAGCACTGACGCTAAACTGAACTGTGACCATGCATTCGCACTCATTAGCGTTATATTACAGCTTGGCATGTCACATCAGTGACTTATCAAGAAGTGTGAGGGGTGAAATATTCACAGCTGCTGTGCTGTGGAAATGCACTTGTACAGAGGGATCAGATGGATAAATGTGGCACGAACATCAATTTACAAACTTTAATTTTTTTCATTTAGTGTGCTCAAAAATAATCTATTTGACCTGCCTAGGAAAGAACACATCACGTATAGAGAGTGAATTTCGGATTTGATCCAGCTGAACAACCCAGTAGGAACAATTATGCTTTCCTTATTTGGTGAGATTTTTCCAATTATCTCCCCATTTTATGTTATCATTTGCCAGCCACTGTTCCAATTTCCCATATTGTCTCAATCTGGGAGTGTAAAGGCAAGCACATATTTTTGGGACACATTAAGCTGGCCACTGCATCTTTGTGGAACTGCTGCTCATGCAATATTTCAGATCAGCTGAACGCATATGTGGCATAGTGCTGGCTGTCCATTTCTGTCCAGGCTGCCACCCAGAGTTGGTTTGTGCAGCTACAGATTGGCATGAGAGAGGAACTAAGCTATCCCTGAAAGCAGTAGGGCCAATTGTGCTTGTCTGAATTCCTTGTGAAAGCACTATGAGGCTTATAGGATGTGACCCTCTTGCACTGTTCAGGAGCCTCAGACAAACAGATTGTAAACAAAGATGCAGTTTGGCAACTGGAGGTATGTGTAAGAATCAGAGCTTGTACTCACCACTGCTCCGGCTCTGCTGCATGCCTGAGAGGCTTGGGCTGAGAGAAGGAAGAGGGGGGTATGTGGAAGGAGAGAAGGGTCTTTGATGGTGACTATTTAGGCTTGAAGTTACACCTATGTTCCCATTCACAGCCATCTGCCCCTAGGTAGCGACATAGAGGAAATAGATGAGATTATTGAAAAACATTATTTGTGCATAGTAAACACAATCACTATATTCAGTCATCCTAACAATTGATAAAAGTATGTTATAACTATCAACGTCTGAGACAGGCATCAAGCCAGAAGAGAAGAGACTTGTAAGATGGCAACTTCCCAAAGGACCAATGACATTAGTAGTTGGCAGAAAGGAAACAAAGGATTTAGTTGTTTATGTCTAAGAAATGGATTAAAAAAACCCCACTGTGAAGAGATTAAGACCTCTGACGCCAATAAATGTATTTTACCAACATGATTTAATCTGATTTTAACGATTTAATCAAGAATACATTTATGACAAAAAAACAGATAGTGTTAGAACATAACTGCAGGAAGGAAGTGAGATGTGCCATGCTTTTGTTACAGCCTTTTCCCATGCCTGTCTGCATTGTTAGTAGAGAGGCTCATCAACGTCATGATCTCATCCTGTACCCACACTCAATACCTCTTTACAAAGAGAAGGTGTTACCTAGAGAATCCCAACACTGAACTGAACTATGAGATCAAGAGAAGCTGGAAGTCAAAGCCTGTCAGTGAGTTAGTAGGGACTCTGGGCTCGTCCAATAAAAAGCAAATGCAGATCTGAGAGGGGGCATCATTAGTATTGTTCCAAACACAAACATTCCAGAGGGAAGAGGCGATAAAACCAGTCAATGTGAATCACAGGGTGGTTGGTTTCTGCGGATTAGGCTCTTGAATGTGGTATAAAAGAAGGAATGAAAGGATGAATAGAGAGAGGCAAAGAGTGGTGGATGGAGGGAGGGCACCAAGCAATCAAATAGAATAAGAAAGGGAGGGAAAGGGCAAAGGGAATGTGTGGGGAAAAAAAATAAAAAGATACCACATAAAAACGATAGAAGGACAAGGAAGTAGAAAGTTTAACATGGACAAGAATGTCTTGACAAAAAAACAGCAGCTTTAGTTAACTCAGGAGGACGATGCTTTAGATGGTGACAGTCTAAGAGCAGAAACTAGGGTGAGTGAAAGTTGAGAGGTCCAGTGGGAAAAACAAAACTCCATAAACAAACACAAAGAAGGAGTAAGACAGACTCGATGCTGTCCAGCAGCTGGTGGATAATTACATTAGCGGTACTAGCTGCAGGGGCATTTAGCGCTGTTTCATCAGTGACAGTGCTCAGCTGGCTGTGGGTGGGTGAGGGGGTGTCAGAACCACCCTCTGGGTCTAGTCCACATGCTCTTAGCTCCTCCAGCACGGCTGTGGAAGCCTCGCTCTGAGTTCGGGAGGAGCAGCGACTCAGCACCAGTTGCAGCTCCTGGCTTGGGGAGGGAGGCCCAGGGTAAAGATCTTTGGGCTGGATTTCAGAGTCCCTAGAGCAGGTGTTGTCAAGGGAGAGACAGGGCCTGTAAATAGGGGAATGTGATGGTGGTGGTGGTGGTCCTGGATAGGCCAATGGAGCCTCACGCTGGATGACAGAGAAGAAAGTGGTATATGAGCTTCAGTCACTGAAACAATGGGAGAAAGTGGCAGTATGATGGAAATGATGGATGTGTATTAGTGAGACTCTGCTTCAAGACTCAAGGAGAAGGTAGTAAAGGATGAATTGAATGCTAGGTGTGGAATAACACTGATGTATGAAAAGTCATTTACTGAAAAGAGGGTTATTTGAGTCCAAAAAATCTAATGTAACTTATGAGAGACAAAATTCTCTCTCGTTCAATCCCATACATTGTATTAAGTATTTTATTGCAAGTGAAAAAGGCAAGGTTTTTTACATGTCCCTATTAGGTACTCGAGTTTGAATGCTATTGGAACACTAAAATCACATTTCAGGTACTTGTCATGTTTAATTGTTGGAAGACAATTCGTGGAAATGTAGTGGCTTTGCTCATATAGTATATATGAGTATATATGTTCCATCTTACTTTGCTTTTCCAAAACCACATATTGGCACAGCATCCAGCGAGGAGAAGTCCTCATCAGCACCCAGCATCACACTGGTTAGCTTTCTTAGTCTATTAGTGTATCTGAATAGGCAGCTACCATTACCCTTTCCAAGACAAAAGCCTATCGATGTTCTTCCTCAACTTGTTATATTTTTTTACAACACCAGTGCTGTCACCTAAACAGGTAAGCTTACATCCCTTCAATATTTTCATCCAAAGATTATTTTTCTTCCTTTCTCATGGTTAACCAGATACGTTTCCATGAACTCCTATGGATACCCGAATGTCATCAAAAAAGCTTGAAAATGAAGCCATTGAGCTGCTGTTGTAAATATTACTGATAAAAAATGTAATTAACATGAAACCTTTGACAGGCTCAGATGTATCAGTTCCCATGTTATATATTAATATAACATGTATCCTTTATGGGGTGTGTCAAGCATAACATATCCACTTCATAACACAAAATAGTTTTTATAATAAAATTTTTGTGCAATCTCCATAGCAGAATTGTGTAATTTAATGTTAAGAAACTGGAATAGAAGAGTCTAACTTTGATAACAGGAAGTTTGGACAGCCAATTTTCAAAATTTTAAATACTTCGCCCCATCACATTGTCCTGTGTTACAACTTCAGTACGATTGGGTTAGGTTTTTCAGTGTTATTTGGCACAAAAGTATTTCTTGAGGAGCGTAAATCTTTTTTTTTTTCCCCAGTAAGAACAATATGTTATTGAAACTATGGAGCCTATGTCTATTCAGAACTGAACTCATATGTTGTGCAGAGCCATTGTTTAATTATTTTGGTCTGTGTATCAAAGAATTATCTTTATTTCTGTTGAATTAATGAGAACATAACATGTTTCCACACTTATGTTATGTACAGATGTATACAAAAGCTGGGGTGCTCTTGGTCAAATTCCATACTTTATTATACACATTTCTACACATTTTAATGCACAATTATTGGTTATGTTCTGAATCTAACTTACTGAAAAAATGTATTAAATGTCCTGTGCAAAATTTATGGCAGATTTTATATTTTCCATTATTATTATTATATTATAATAATATTGGATTATATCCATTATTATTATTATATTACTCACATGTTTGCATACAACTGAATATGATAATGATATGCACAGTGCTTCAGTAAATGCTGATGTATTGCTACACCCCTAAAGAATACAATATAAGATACTGACTAGTGGTATAAAGATGCATTTAAAAGCATTATGGAAAAGTATATCGTTGCTGTCGGAACAAAACCTCCATCTCCATTTTTGTCATTTTTCAGTTTTTGACATAATTTGAAAATGCCTGTGGTGTTATTTGTTGTGCGTAAATTTCATGATGAAAGGATCAACAGAAATGACCAAAATTTGCTTGGAAAAGTCTGGTTCCATACACTTACATTAAAAATAGAGCATGTTTTTTCCTTCTCAAGTAGTTCTCCTTTTTCAAGATATGAGGTTTTGATCCGATAACAGCGACATATAAAAGCTGTAAGCACATTTATTAAAAACCTCACAGGAGCCTACATTAAAAACAACAAAATAAAAATGAAATTTAGAAGTTTGCAGGATTCAGTTGCCAACAAAGCAAAGAACTGCAATGCTTCTACCTGTAACTCACAGCTTATTTCACACTACCATAAATATAACACAGTCACTTAATGTAGAAGGTTAAATGTGAGGTCATTTTAAGTTCAGTGAAAAATACACAACAACTGTATTTCATCTAGACCAACCTGACCTTGAGAACTGACTGCACTGCGCATTAGCGTCATAGCAACTTGAGATTAGTAGTTTGGCATGGTGCACTACAATGGTGTGGAGTGTTACTATGATTATGGAATGGTGACCATAATTACAAACAAATGTACCACTTGTTGGGCTGCAGGGGGCAGTGGAGGGCGAGAGAATGTGCTGGAACCCGGGAGGAGCATCCTTTTAGGTGGAATGGGGGGCCTGAGAGACACAGCCTGGATGTATCTGGCTTCTGTCTGAGGCTGAGGATTAATGTGTATTGACAGGGAAGCTATGTGTGTCTTCGGCTGCCTAATTGGGCTGTGTGATTCGGGCTCTGAGGGCCATAAGCGGATGCTATGCTCCTTCGATGACAGCGTCTCATAGGCAGATGCAAAGGGGAGAGGGTGTTTATAGTCTATGGTATTAGAATCAGAAGATGCGTTGGCTCTTGGGTCGGGCTGCCACGAGATATGCTCTGAGCTTGCACACGTGGTTTCCTTGGAAAATGGGCTGTATGTAATGGGCAGTGGACCGTGATGGCATTGTATAAGAGAATTAGGGAGGCTACATGCTTCTGAATTACAGTCAGCAAGGTGAAGTGGAGAGTTATCTCTTTGAGGAGCACAGCCCTGTGCAGCCATGACAACATGTGCAAACAAGCAAGAAAAGAGATACAAAAAGAACATCTGTTAGGAGCCAAAATATGGACTTCACAAATATGCTTCTTATCTGAAGTCAAGAAAACATTGCAACCCCATTTGACATTTTGTGGTGGTTATTTAAACTGTGAAAAGGCTATTCACACTTACACATCTCTCTTTTTTCTCTTTCTTAAAATGAAAGAGTTTGATGTAGTATGTGATAAGACTTAGATAATTTGAATCCTCAGAATGGTATGTTAGTATTCATGTCCTTATTTAGTTTTTTAGTTAGAAGCTTTGTCTGTTAACTCTTTAGACCACAACAATACTCTAGAACACTCCAGCGGATTCATGACAATTTTCAAAGTTAAGACTCTTATTTATCACTGTTTCAAACAAAACTGTTTATCATAAAACTAGGAAAGAAGCCAATTACTCAAGAATGGACATATTACGCTATAAAAATCAGCCCAACATCCCCTATGATTCCACAAGTCACATTTTTTCTTTGAATAACTGAAGCAAGATAATGTTTACGCAAAGAGAAACATTCGTTTGTTTGGCTATAGCTTTGATATTCAGGTGAAAAAGCTGAGCCTCAGATATATGAATTTAGTACACATTAAAAAAAGCTTGCAGAATGGTCAGACCTAACCAAGATTTATGTCTGCCTATCAAAATTATTACACTCAATGGAATTTGAACTTTAGGAAAACATATCACTAAAAAAAGATTTAATGGTTTACATTGTGAACTTCTGTATCATCTCTACTATCTACATAAGCAAAAATCCAGTCAGATTCTTCTGTTTTTATCTCACATAGCATTACAGCACATCTCTCTCACAGCATCTTTGGTACAGCATTTGTAAAAAGGGAAAAAAACTTTTTTAAAAAATCGAAAAAACTGAAATATATTTCACAAACTATAAAAAAAGAGCACACAAACATACCTAAAGTAAGGTTGATTATGAATGATTATTTTTAAGGGTGACATAGAGAATGGAAACAGTGAGTATTTTAAGCCTAGAAAGAAAAAAAAATCAGGTCAGCCCTAGTCAGTATTCAATAAAGTTCCATAACATAAAATTTAATTCATAGTCCATATAGTCCATTTACGCTAACTAAGCTGCAAAAACATTCTCTTTTGAAATCCTTGCTTTTGTGATGTCACTAAAACCAGGACATTTCATATTTAAGTTATAAGGAGTATTTGATTCTGATGTACTTTTTGAACAAGGCACAATACAGTGCAGCCAGTCAGAACAGAGGTCATCTACACATATGAGTCTACAAAGGTAAAGAAAAAACTGCCTGTTTAATTATAAGGGATAAAGTGAGGATGTGAAATTGTCATTTAAAATTATTATAACTGTTTTGGGTACATAAATGTATACAAAAATATAAGTAGACTTCAGGGAGAAATAAAAAATGGAAGAAAATGTATGATATGTGCCCTTTAAGAGTGTGTTATTCAGTTAGTACTCAGTAAGTACTGTATTATTTAGCTATGACAGCATGTATGTAAAGATTTCAGTGGTACACAGATCTCAAAGGGTTAATTTAATCAAAAAGAAATTTAAACTTTTTCTAAATTTGTTAATTATAGGCAACACATAGCTCTCTCACTTGTCTTGCAACTGTGCCAACTGTGCCACCAGGCTGAGAGAGCTGCAGTGAACAACAGTCATTAATAGCACTATAAATTTAACCTCCGTGTGAAAATCAAGTTTGTTTCTGTTTGCTAACAGTTACCAACGAGGCCTGCTAAATTCAGTGACGCCTGTCTGCTGCATTTCCATGAGCACTTCCTGTGGAAGGAAGAACTTTCCGAGGCAGAGATGTTGAGACAAACAGAATAAGTGGAGGAAAATGGACTTACCGTTGTGGGAGATTTCTTATCTTGCAGGTTGGGCCTGACACTCCTGAATCCTTTGGCCGCCAAAGAGGAAGTGGCCGCCTCACCGTTTCTTAGAGCATCCCCAGCACCGTAGGGCCGCCACAAGTCTATAACATTAAACACAAACACAAATATTACAGGCATCAACACAGTAAAACATTTACATTTGTAAAAGTAAACAGTCATATTGTAAGCACACTATATAACTTGAATTACATTGTATACAACTATGATTATATAATGCAGTTATATTACAGTTCTGTGCAAAAGTGACCATTGCATTTCAAAGTAACACAAGCAGAAAATTCGCAAATCAGCAGGTATTCACAAAACAATGGACTGACCATCCCAGAGTCCAGGCCTCAACATCACTGAATGTTGTTCATTGAAGACTGAACTGTAATAACAACAGAGTGTAACACATTAAATATTTTAAAAATGATGTTATATTTAGTTGTTGAGGCCCCTGTATAATTATATGTTACATATACATGACCTGCTTTTTTCCTGGAGCTGAAAAATGAACATTAAGTACTCAATGGCCATTCTGATGGGAAATTATGCAAATGAAGCATGGTCTCTGACTTCTGCACAGTACTGTATAACTATGTAATTACAGTTATAATAAAATATCTGTGGCTTTGGCTTGTAAAACAGCAAAAGTGCTTTTTTAAAATTTCAGCTTACCTGAATCTGTTGAGGGAGATTCAGTGCCTAAGCAGAAATAAAAAAATATGTCAGTGATAGAGAAGTGTGTACAAAACTTACTGACATGGCTTTATCTTGTTTGTTTTCTGGACATATGTTGCTTTATTCCAGTGTGAAGTCTTCAGAGAGTAAGAGCTCTACAATGGATGTATGAATGGCCTATGATCTATGATACTCATCAGGGTGCATTCATGTAGTGTGTGTGCTGTGTGTTACATCAGATATCATTACTGGCTCTGTTCCAGACCACTGCTCCAGTGCTCCCAGCAGGTGAAAATGAATGAGGATGATGTATGCACAGTGATGAAAGAGAAAGCTTTCCACTTATATTTCTCTAATCTCACTGCAATATCAACAGTTATTCAAACGTAATCATACAGCTGTACAGGACAAAGGTCAGTCCTCTCTGACTCTTAATGGCTATAAATGTGCAAACATGCACATATTTGACGAATAAACTCTTGAATAAATGTCTGGAGGTCAACCCTTAGAAGCTAGTATTATTAAGTGATGGTGTCATTTTAAATGAATTATTTAAAAAGTAGAACATTTCTATTAAAAAGCACAGAAATAGTAGATTTGTGATCATAAGTAAAAGATGACATATTTTGTAATAAGTTATCGCTGAATTTTTCAATGCAATGTTAGTCTGCGCAGGCGGCTGTTAGCTGACGTAACAGATCTGGTGTTGTCGCTTTCCTCCGAGCGCGTTCAGCTGTCCCGTGACGCTGCGTGAGTGGTAGTTTGAAAAGAAGCAGTGGTTGTCACAAATCTTGGAGGAAGCCTGTGCTAGCCTTCAACCTCCTAGCATTGGTAGTATCATGTGACTGGGGCAGTCCTAACTAGTGAATGGAGACGACTAAATTGGGGGAAAATCGGATAAAAAAAAAATGTTTAATAATAACTGCATTAATTTGCGTAGTTAATCATGGTTGAAATTGTCTTCTTTGCTCTAATTACACTGCAAAGAAAGATATTTTTTCCCATTTAAAAAGCATTTATTATAAGCTTCATCAGATTTTTCTTGTTTATACTTTTCCTTCTTATTTACTACATTCAGTAATCCGATATTAACCTGAACATAAAAACACATGAACAGAGGGGTTACAAGAAAAGAGGGTGAATGCAGTTTTCATCACCAACATCCAGTGAGAGCAACAGTGACCGCATGTTCACAGCTTCTCTGTGACTGGAGCCTCTCGTTCTCATACAGTTATGTTATGACTTGTTTTGAGGGGAACTGGCGCGTTTTAGTTTATGGTTTGTTTATTTATCTATAGTTCTCCTGCAAGCACTGTCTAGTGAGGCATCCTCTGGTAATATTGTTACTGATATTACTGGTATATTGCAATATAAGTGCTCTGATTTGCTTGTAAATGATAGTTCAGACAGTTCACAGCTTTGTGCTACATTAATTTTATCACATGATAAGGCGATGGCATGATGCAAAGAGGAGTGCCTGAAACCTCTTTACCTTTGATAAAACCATTGTAACACATGGACACGAGGGGCTTATTGCTTTTCTAAAATGGAGAACGACATAAAATATGATTAAATGCACAAAATTTCAACGAATAATTGAAGTTGTTATAAATTACTGAAATAAACAATTCTTCCACCAAGAAATGTAGATCCTTTAGAGTATGATATTGTTGCTAGGCATCCTCGACTGCTGAAAGAGGAAGAACATTCAAGCAACACTGAATATTGCTGTTTTATCATATAATAATAAACATTTCATAATGCAAAAACCTTCGATTTATAAGTAGCTTCTGTTCCCAAATCACCACCACAATGACAATGCTAATGTCCGTTAGCACATTTATGCACTTTCCTATCTTATTTAGCACTAAGCTAACAGAACTGTACGTCCTCTTTCTCATACTGGGGCTCCCTACTCCCAGTGTAGTGCTACTCCTATTATGTAGGTATAAAAAATACTGGCTCCTGCACCCAAACAGAGCATAATATAGCTAACAAATAGCCACTTGGTACTCAGCTGCTATTGTGGTATTCAGAACTTACACTGCACACTATATAGGAGGTATGGAAACATTTGAGATTCAGCTTGGGTTTAATTCTACTTAAGGCAGTACTAAAACCCAGACATTTGAAGAATGAGTCTATCCTTATTTATATGATAGTTTTACATTCAATAATGTAGTCCTTTGATTCAAGGCCTATTATATTAATGAAGGAGTTGTTTAGCCTGGTAGCTAGCTGATCAGCCTAGTTCTAGTTAAGAAAGCAAGTTATCAGCCCCTCAATTTAACAGAAATGTGTTTTTAATTCATCAGTACACTCAGCGGTCAATACAGGCAGAATTACAGTCAAAGATTATTGTATAAACTCAGCCAATCATATTTAAGGACCACATTTGTGTTCATTAGTGGAAATTTGAAAAGTTATTGTTGTTAATAGGTTACTGGTCTTAAGGGACTAAAACATTTATATTATACAATGTTGAAAGGCAATATAGCTCATTGCCTCACTATGTAACTTTATTATTTTGTACTATGTATTGTTGACTCAATTATGAACTCTACACTTCTAAGTGTTAAATACTCTTCTTTTTTGTCTTTATGTTCTTTGACATTGACACTAACTTAATAAATCTACCTCCCCACTAAAAGCATGGTCAAATGAGCAGTGGTCTAACAGGCACCTGAAACGGCTGTGTTTGCTCACTGAGGCTGAGCTGGTCGCTCACTCCTGCAGGAGCTCGCCTGTCAGCGGAATAGTTAAACAATGGAGACTATGTGTGTGTGAGGTCATAGTCCATAAAGCCACTCAAACAAAAAGGGTCACCCCCAGAGGAAACAAGGCTGAGAAGAGAGGGGAGAAAAAAAGCAACAGAGTGCACAATTGTTGCCATGGAGCAGCACAACTATGGCAACAATCCAACTCCAGTGAAAAGTCTGTTCCCTTTTAAGTAACGAAGAGGACCACTCACAGCTTCTGAAGCCTAAACATGCCACCCTGGGGGCTGCTAAGGGCTAGGTGGAGGAGAGAGAGAGAGAGAGCGAGCAAGAGATGCAGGAAACCAGCAGAAGACAGGCGTAAATGATGCTAATCCAGTGAAGAGGAATTCCTGCCTGGGATGATTGATTAAACACAGCCTGTCTCTCTGTTTGCTCAAAACTGTCAGTTTATATACAAACGACAATCTTGCTCACATGTAAGGAAGCAAGAGCTATCAATTACATATGACACTTGAACAAACATGAGCAAAAGCCTTTTAGTGATGCTGTTAAGGGCGACAACATTAAGGTAGACTTCACATTAGTAGCTATTTACTTTGGTATCTATTCTTGTTGGACAAGTTCGAAACTCCTACTTGATAAGCAGGTAATATTGTAGCTTTTAAAGGTCCTGAACTGGCCGGGGTCCAGACTCCTAAAACAAATCACTAACTCAAATCACTAACACTGGCACTCTGTCATAAAATGGACAAAAGTGGTGTGCAGAAATCAGAGACCACCTTTCCAGTCACAACAGCAAAGTTATTCAAGTGATACATTTAACAGTAAATTACAATTAAATATAATAACAAAATTCTGTATTTTTTTCCTTCCATTTGCCTTTATTACAGCTTTCGTTTCTTTTTGGGAAACTTCTTTTTAAAGAAACCTGCAGATAAATTTTTCCACATGTCCATAGTTCTGTCTCAGAAATGTGTTGCTTTTTCTCCATCTCACAGTCAAAGTAATTATAAATGCTTTCAATGAAGTTGAGGTCTGGACTCTGGGATGGTCAGTCCATTATTTTGAAACCATCAGCAGCTTCTTTGTTTGATTTGCAGACTGATTTGCTCTTCCTTTTTTTACTTTTCTCAGTAAAGGCTTCTTGTTAGCTACTCATCCTTTCAGACTCATAGTGCTGAGTTGTCTTCTAGCAGTGGAAGGGTGGATAGAAAAACCTGTGGATTTTTCACATCTGAAGCATGGAGTTTGATCTTCTCCTCTCTCTCTCTCACAGATGAAAGCTTTAAGTACCATTCATCTGATGGGGGCAGGTTTAATGGTCTACCAGGTTGTTAGGAGTCTAATTTTCTATGTATCTTTTAAAGTTTTTTTGAACTCCAATTTTTCACTTAATTTCTTATAATGCTCTTCTTCATTATGCTAGTGGATTATCTTATATATACTCTCCTCAGAAATATCTAATGAAAAATGAGTAACTTGGTCTTAATGGCTGTTCTGATGGGAAACTGAGTAAATGTAGGATCTCTGATTTTTGCACATTACTGTTTGTCACATAGAGGTCCATTTTTATAGATAACAGTATGTCATACAGTGTTAGAAACCACAAAGGCAAGTCTTTTTGAGATTACTTACTTCACGGTCAAGCATGTGTATGATGACTTATGGGCTGATCCACTATGTATGGGGTACGGGAAAACCGTTTTTGATTTTAGACTGAACCATTGCTTTAAGAAGCTTAGAAGATTAGGTTAGAAGTCTTCATACTATGAAATACAGTTTAGTAGAGAAACAGAGTAGTAGAGCATGCAGGTCTAAGTCGGTTGGGAAGAATACCTGGGAGCCCATACAGGTTTGGGGAACTCTGTACTCTCTTCATTGGGGTTAGAGTGAGTGAGAGCGTGCTGCTCTTACGAGCTCGTCCTCCGCTGTCTGTGAGAAGCATGGCAGCATACACATAAACAAGCCTCAAACACAGGGCAAAGCACGTGCATCCAAAAAAAAAAAAAACCTTTGCATTTGATCAAGCATGTTAATCCAGCATCTGTCCCAATCAACCAAAAGACAGTGTCTGCATCTGCATGCAAAGCACTTCACAGCGTGTAAGTTAAAACATGTTTTAAATATTGCTGAAAGCTTTAAATGTTGCTAAAGTAATAAAGTAATCTATTTCATGCTGCCAAGAAGCCTCCAAGTATAATAAACTGCTAATTCACTCCTATAAATAAAGGTGTCAGAAATGGTTGTTTGGAGTGACTGCATAGAAGAACCACTTTTGTTTCCCTAAAGAAACTTTTAATGCACTTTTGTAAATTAGATGTCTGAGTCTGAAAAACCTTTTCAAGATTGTACACATCATGCAAAGTTTCTATACTATTTAAAATCTTTTCCTAAAATACTACATTCATGAACCATTTAGGAACCTTTATTTTTAAGAGTGTAGCTGATCAAGTCCTCAAATATCGCAATTACTCTAAAACAGATTGTTTCAAGGGGCATTCTGGCATACAAGTAAAGTTTAATACATCAGTTGTAATGTTATGCTTTATTCTCTAGCACAGCGTTATTTAATATCACTGCATTTTATTCTACTTCTGTTTTCGTTCATTAATGCAATACCTAACATGCATTATGCCAATATAATCATAGAATCATTTAGAATCCCTGTGGTGTTCAACCAAAGCTAGCACTGGAGTAATTCCTAAATGAAACATTAAACAAAATCACAAAGGAAATAGTGATTTTGTCTTTATTCAGAACAAAACAGATACCAGAGATGATTTTTTACCCTATCAGCCAGGGAAAAAGGAGCATGTCTGAAGGTAGACTAGTAGGATATTCAGCTTCTTAGCAGCAACATTAGTCTTCCTTCCAACAACATTTCAAAACAGCCTGCCCCCAAAAAATCCATTCCACAGCAGCTGTAGTTTTTCAAAAGTTCACCTCCAGAAGGGGATCTAGTTTTTAAAGCAGAATATCTCAGTCTAGATACTAATGCAAAATCATGGTAGAGAAAAACTATCTGAAGTTAGACTACATCAATGATAAATGGATCAAGAGTCTACACTCATTAGTGTCCCCCACTATATGTGGTGTCTGTCATTCCATTTATGTGAAAATGTCTCTTCATTTTGACAGGATGAACAAAAATGTTAAGAGTTTTGTTTTTCTAACAGTATATTATATCTTACACAGCAGTACATGGAGCTGACTAATGTTTGAGGCAGTGTTTTGCAGATAGACAGGGTGGGGTGTTGACAGTGCCTGATAGGTTCTCTCCTGACTCACAGGTCTGACTCTGTCTCACAGGAAGGGCTGGGTGCTGAGATGCTGAAGGCTTTAGCAGTGTCAACCACTGAAAAAGCATTTTTTTAAGCCAGCCCAGTGGCAGGAACTCCCACTGCACAGCACTTCCCACAAACCCAGAGATGAATACACAATCACATGCTGTGAGCTACAAAAACAAATTCCAAAGAAAGTGCGAGATAAGTAAGTGGACCATGGGTCATAGGGGGCAATGGGGACTTTCACATAGTTAAACTCATTTATTGAGCAAAGTAGAATCTAACTGGTCATTCAACAATATCTAAGCACTTGTGACCGAACAGTGGGAAAATCCCTTTATATATTTCCCTGTAAAATTTTCACCTTCAGCCAGCAAAATTATTTCTGCTAAAACGCCTGGATTCGGGGACGTCTACGGCATGGTGAAATGGAAACTGAAGAAACTATTTGTGCCTATTATTTTCATAATGCAGCAAAATGAAAACATTTTTAACAACTGTATATTAATGTAAAAGATTTATTATCCCCCTCCCCAAAAAAGTGATGATTAGTGATGATAGTGAAGTCCAATGCAGTGGTTCAGGATCAAATATTAGCTAAAATAAGCTCAATCCTGTTCCGATGCTTTGTTTCCTTTTTCACACTCTGTTTATACCACTATAATAGATGTGTCAAAAAGGGACATCATCCACAGCCTGCACAGATAAGGCATGTTTTCGGGGGGTTACCTTGGAGCTAGCTGCCTCTCGTGTAAACATGGGCACATAAAATTTGAGCATGCAGCTATGACACTATTCTGCCATGTACCACAAGCAACATTCCACTAACACCACACAGAAAACACACTCCCATAACCTTATGCATGTCACTGCTGTCAGAACAACTCAATTTAGGTTTTTCAGTTCTTGGCATAATTTGAAAATACCTGTAATTTGAAAATTGCCTGTTATTTTGTGAGTAAATTTCACAATGAATTGACCAAGAGAAATTGCCTAAAATTACGTGGAAATAGCGTCTGGTTCCACTGACTTACATTAAAAGTAGAGTATGTTTTTTCCTTCCCCTGTAAAGTTATCATTTTGGAGATTCAAGGATTTGTTCCAACAGCAGCAATATACTAAAAATGAAGTGTAGTATTAATTGGCCACCTCTCATCTGAACTGTGCGGCTGTAATCAACATACTCAGCATTAAAATACTCAAATGGAATTGGGGGGCAAAAAACAGGATCAGGACATTTCCATTTTGATATGACAGCAAGAAAAAGGGTCTCCTAAAGCATCTGGGGTTATACTGATTGAACACTGTGAGGACATACATGATTCTGATATAATGGCGTGGAAACCAAGGCTGAGATCAACACAGTGTTCAAAAATGCTGACTGTGATATTTGGAATGACAGCAGCCATGTAACAGTAAATCAGAGGAAGGAAAGAAGGCTTTTACATACCTGTATTCATGTTGAAGAGGTCTTCTTCTAGTGTTGTCTTGAAGTCAAAAAGTCCTGCAGAAATCAGAGAATTGAGCCAATTAGCAAGTACGGTATTGTAAATAAGCTAAGTAAATAAACCTGGCATGAGCCATTTAGCTTTCCATATGAGGAGTAAGATTAATAGCATGATGTTGATCTGAAAGTGCTCCATTAGTATCTTAGTCCCAGGACTGTTGAGTGTGGGACAGCAAGTCTTCGGTCCCATGTGACTATTCAACCCCCTGGGAAGCGAGCTCCCGTGTGAAAGGTGATACAAGTCCAGCATTTCTGCTCTGAAACATGCAGCTCAGTTTCAAAATACACACACACACACACACACACACACACACACACACACACACACACACACACACACTCCGGAACTCACCCATTACCTCTTTTGGTTCACTACAGCTTAACAACTGCTTGAATGCTTAAGAAGTAATGCGACACAATCAAACTTTTTTTTAAGCCTTCAGCCTGCATTGAGTTTGACCTAGATTGATCACTTTTCTGTGACAGATTAACAGCTCTTATGACCCTATTCCTAAAATACCCCGTTTATTTTGGTGTGAGCTGAATATTTCTAGTATGGTCTATGAAGGGAAGTTGTTTCATTGCGTTATTACATTACCTAACCCTTCAGCCATATGTAGCTCCTGACGCAGGGGTCAGATGCTGGTGTGTAAGCAGAGCAGTCCAGATAATGGACACCACTGAGTCTGCTGGACACATGCCTAACATATAGTGTCACCGCAGGCACGAGCGGTGATGACCAGCATATCTAACAAACAGTTTGGCATGTTTTACCTGAGAGGTCAGCTTCAAAACGGTATTCAGCATGACCCACTGACCATTCTTAGCACAAGCGTTTTAAAAGCAAGATAGAAAAGAGCAGATAGAAAGGGGTACAATAAGATATATCTATGAGATCTATCTATCAATCTATCTATCTATCTATCTATCTATCTATCTATCTATCTATATATATATATATATACATATTATATACACACACACATATATATTCTTTCACGTCAAAATTCTTTAAAAGTACTCTAAAAGTCACTATATATTAGCAGTCACTATCGAGCATATTAGTGATATACACACACACACACACACACACACACACACACACATATATATATATATATATATATATATATATATATATATATATATATATCCTCAACCACGCTTTACTGCTGATCCATATAGCGCTCTCTAGCCCTTCGTCAGACAAACTGCCTGTCAAATTCCAAGGAACACTTGTCTTTTTGTGCATAGATGCATCGCTCTGCCTTGTTTCTCCCTCAAAGACATGCTGTTTTGGTTGCAGCTCTTACATGAAGACCATTTCTGACAAGACTGAGTTCTGAGCTGAGAGCAGTACAACATATCTTCCTGATTTCAATAAGCCAGATGCACTTTACATATTCAGCACTCATTCTCTGAGGCAACCACTGCATTTCTGATACTAAACTTTGCCTGCTTGATTGTGCTTCTGTTGAAGAGCTTGGGCAGCACATCTGGAAACACCTGCCTGGGAGAGACCTTGCTGATACAGAATAGCCACCTTGTGTCTTTTTGCTATGCTCACTCACCCATAGTGCAAGATTCGAAGGTTAAACTGTCACATGTACCACACCGTTGCCATTTTAGTATGGTTGTCACTCAGTTTCATTCCCTCTATATAGCTGTTTCTGTTTCAGTTAATCAATTTATTTTCAATCTGCTCATAATGTCATTAATCAATATTTAATTAATGTTTGTTTAATCATGCACTGGATTATAAGACTTCAAAGATCAGAAGATCCACTCATACAAACGCAACACATACTAACACATCACCACCACATCAGTGTCACTGCAGTGCTGAGAATGATCCACCACCTAAATAATACCTGCTCTGTGGTGGTCCTGTGGGGGTCCTCACCATTGTAGAACAGAATAAAGTAACAAAGTATGCAGAACAGCAAATGGACTACAGTCTGTAATTGTAAATGTTCCTATATGCTGATAAGTGGACAATATGTATGAAAGGTAGCTGTTCTTAATAATATATTAATTATTCATAATAATAATTATTGCTAAATGTATACACACACACACACACATACACACACACACACACACACACACACACACATATATATATAGATATATATATATAGACATAATCCCTGCTGATTTACTACAAAGGTACATTTTAATTGACATTTTGACACTTTTTCAATCGAGTAGTTGAATTGAGTAACTGCAACTGCTCTACTTTTTATTAATAACTTTTACAAAATATAAAGCCAAGTTAGATTTCCTCCTCCTGTGTCCCATTAAAATTGGCCCTAAGTGCCATCCTCCAAAATAAATCTTCAGCCAGCGTACCCCATAAATCGGGCTAAAAAACACAGGGGACACATTTGCCTGTGACACCACCGGACCTGGGTAAATCACAAGTTGTAATGGCCTGTCAGCATTAAATGAAGAAGAGATTATGGTGTTGGATTTCAAGAGAGCAGACTAGTGGCGACAGAACAGCTGGAGGGGACAGGAGCTGGACACCCGCCTGAGAACACACATGCACGATCAAGGCTATACCACTTGGCCGCAGCTCCTTTTAAACGCTAAACATCTCAGGACAAACCATGTGCAGCAAAACGGGAGGCTGCACACATTTATATGGAACACAGTCCTACAGCCTGCTAAGAGAAAAAAAAGAAACATCTTAAAGAAATCATCCTAAAGATGATTGCATAACCACAGCCATGAGGCATTACACATGCACAAGTGGTTCCTGATAAACAGCATTCTTCCTTGTTGTTAGCAGCTTGTGTTTAGTCTGATTTATGAGCGGTGTATCAGAGACAGAGGACATTCTCATGTCACCCCCCACAGTCCCGATTCCTCTTGGCAGCGGAAGAAGCGTGAAAGCAATGCCTCGCACCTCCTTGACAACCGCCTAAGTGTTGATACAGGGACTAAATACTTTGAGAGGGCACCCAGACAAGCCATAATATCCGCAATAGCACAACAAGACATGTTGACCTGACACACAACATGGGTTAGCTCTATGAGACTTACCATTTTCAAGATAAATATTGTGATAACCGTCACAATATTTAGTTTTTTGAAAACAAGCTGCAATATACAAAATCTACTGGCAATAAAATGAGGACAATAGATTTTTTCTTGAAAATTGTTGCTTACAAAATAAACATGAGGAAAAGGAAAAAAATCGAATGGCTGATAATAATAAACAAATAAAAATAAGAAAAAGGCATAATTGGCTAACATCCAATCAGCTGCTTATTACTTTGTAGTTTTTGCAGTTACTAGGTACTGCTTATTGTTGTTTATGGGTCTAAATCTGTCCTGTCTGAGTTCTTGAAGTATTGTAAAGTAATTTATCGCAGTATCGATTTCTTATTATCACATTTCCCATCTCTATTTGTATATTACCTATTTTCCAATTTGTCACAGTTTAAATGTTTAAAGACTTCATCATGGGGCAGTCATGGGCTGGAGGTTAGGGATCCAGCCTCGTGACCGGAAGGTCGCCGGTTCGATCCCCAGAGCCGACAGCACGTGACTGAGGTGTCCCCGGGCTGATTGGGCTGCCCACCGCTCCAGGCAAGTGTGTTCACTGCCCCCTAGTGTGTGTGTGCTCACTAGTGTGTATGTGGTGTTTCACTTCACGGATGGGTTAAATGCGGAGGTGAAATTTCCCCATTGTGGGACTAATAAGGGTCTCTTAATGTCATGCAGCCTCCTGAACCCCTTGTGGATATGGACTTGAACTCCCAGAATCCTCTGGGAGATCACATGACAACCCATGTGACTCAGCGCCCCTATCAGCGCTCCAGGTCTCGAGAACATTGATAAGCATCATCTGTGTATTGTATCATGTGATATATATCTAGAATAGTATATAGCCCAGGGTAAAGCTTAGAATAGTCAAGGTATTGATTCACTCTGTTGATCTACTGAGCGTTTTTCTATTGTGGTATATGTCGTATATGACTTCTTGCTTTTCGTTTTCCAGTTTATGCTCTTTTTGCCCTGCTCCTTGGATTTGTTTGCTATTCTCTCTGATCTTGGATTTGAACTCTGTTTTTTGACTATGACTTGGAACTCTGTTTATAACAGTAAAGCCCTTTCGGTAACCTTCATCTGCGAGCGTCTGACTGTGTTTGAAACCTTAAACATAACTCTTCATGTTAGAATGAAATAAAAATACTACTACTACTACTACTACTGCTACTACTACTACTAATAATAATAATAATAATAAAACTATTAAAATAAATGTAAAAAGGCCACATTTACAAACTACCATCAAAAAACATGAATTTAATTGTTTTTTATTTAACATTTTACAAAATGTAAATCCAGTCGATAATAAATAAAATAAATAAATAAAACAGGCCTAACTATGCTCTCTTGTAATGAAACATTTAGTTGATCAGTGTTATTAAAGTAGTGACAATATCACAGCATACCATCACACATTGTGACATAATTTATCATGATAATAATAAACATAATCACATGGGCCAGTCCTAGCTACCTCTTAAATGGCCAGGACTTGAAGAGGGGTCCAAACTTCCAGGCAATTAGGCTGTTCTGTAACTCAATAATAACTGAACCAGTTTTCACAGAAGTCCATGTAGTAACTGAATAATAAGCTTCACAATGTAATAAGCCTGAGATTTTAAGGAGTTAAAATTAAAGCTAATTTCCAGAGTACAGACCAGTAACAGACCTTTATTACTGACTGAACTGATTTAAAAAAAAACAAACAAACAAAAAAAACACTTACTCCTACTGTCCAGGTATAGGAGATTTGTAGCTCCAATTTACTTACAGGTTAAAACAGTATTAGGACTAAATTGTCAGTCCACAAGCTTATTTGTAGCCATCAGCACTTTGGATGGACAAACACACACACTACTGGAGTATATATATGTCCAAACTCAAAGCGTAGACCTGCTCAGAAACATGTGACAAACTACACATGTGGAATGGTACTTTCACCTGGGCAGCCAGTGAACAATCTTAGCTGACCCAGTGTTTATATATGAAAATATGCAAGCGCAAAGGCCTTTACACTTTCTTTATCACGAAAATGATGAATATTTAACTTATAAAGCTAGCATAGCATTCTTGAATGACAAATATATGCAGATAAAAAACAATCTGCAAAAATTCTACATTGTCCACAATCAACAATTAGTCACAATAACAGAGAAAACTACTTCAGAATTATTCATATATACATATACATAGTGCATCATATAACTATTTCATATACATATTTTGTACATAGCTCATCAGCAAGTCATAATCATATTATATGTAGATGCTCTTCAACAGTCCTACCTGTTAAAGCTGTTACAGGCTAATGATTTCCTTGGCCTGTTCCACTTGAAGAGATTTGCTTATCAAGCATATAAGGATGTAACAGTAAAATGCAGTATGCAAAACTATGCTCTCACACTCTCACAACCAAATGAAAGAGTTCAGCATCCTTGCCATGTTGCTTAGTACTAACCAAAATAGGAAGAATCTCCTGCTTTTCATCTGGGATTTGGAGCCGAGCTATTTTTATTAACATTTTTGAGAGGACACAACAGGCCCTCTGTACTCCTAAAAAGGCAGCTTCTGGATCACAATTGCATTAAGGCCAAAACTGTGAACATCAGTTGCTGTGCCCCTGTTTATAGGATGGAATGAAGATGAGCACATTTTTCTTTAACTAATATGTACCCAAGACAATTTCTGGAACTGTTTAACATGAGCTCTAGAAGCGCTTTTCCACTCTTATATAAAGCTCAGGAAACTTTGCACAAAAATAAACGAATGCTCAGCTGATTAGCTGAACATCAGATAATGACTAACTGGTGCTAGATGCTTAATTGTTGTAAATATAAGTGATAAGTGATACTTTTTTGATCCCACAACTGGGGAAATTCCACCTCTGCATTTAACCCATCCGTGAAGTTACACACACACTAGGGGCAGTGAGCACACTTACCCGGAGCGGTGGGCAGCCCTATCCACGGCACCCGGGGAGCAGTTGGGGGTTAGGTGTCTTGCTCAAGGACACTTCAGTCATAGACTGAGGATCGAACCGGCAACCTTCCAGTCACAGGGCCAGATCCCTAACCTCCAGCCCACAACTGCCCCAAATGATGAAGCAGAGCCCCTAGTAAACCCATGCAGAGAACCTGCAAACTCCACACAGAAAGGGCCCAACCAGGATTCGAACCGGGGACCTTCGTGCTGTGAGGCGAGAATGCTACCCACTGCGCGACCATGTCGCCAAATATATTGCATGAGTAAATCTAATGACCATTAACCTTTTAATGTCAAGGCAAAAATTTACAAATGCTTATTTTACATGTGTTATAAACTACAATGTTAAGTAAGAAAACATATGACTACATCTTCTACCACTATACCAATAAGAGTCCTTGGGCAAGACTCCTAACACTGCCTTCGCGTAAACCTTACCTGCGTAAAATGATCAAATTGTAAGTCGCTCTGGATAAGAGCGTCAGCCAAATGCTATAAATGTAAATACTTCATAATTCAGTCACATTTTAATGTTACTCAATAAGATCACTAGCGATCTGAATTATGTTCTGAATGTGTGTGTGTGTATATGTATGCTCATTCAAACACTACCGCAGCGCATCCAACAATAAAGGCAGCGTTTATGCTTCTTTTACAGGAATGCTTTCTTTTATAGCAATGCTTTCTTTTGACAGGAAACACAGTAGCTCACATTAAGCTGATCCATTTTACAATGTCCAACATGGATCAGGGTTATTATTGTTCAAGAAAATGCTTACTGAAAAGAAAACTCATTGTACTTGTTACTTGTTAACTGCAATAAAATTCTGGGTAACTATGGCTAAATTATGGTCCACTGTTGTGTTAATTTAGCTAAACATAACAGAGAGAAACTATTTTGAATTATGACTCAGTTTCTGACAAAACATTCACAGTAACACTAAAAAACAAAACTTATATAAAACTCTTCATTTTCAAACATATAACTATTAATAGGCCTATCTAGTAGAAAATGTGATTTTCCTCGCTATTTTGAAATAAGAGTCTGATCTAGCACACTACTAAAACATACCACTTCCTAGTCTGTACAGTCCATACATGGAATCTAAACTACAAAAACAACCTACTCTGAATTCAGAAATACATTTGTATATACCAACCTATTCAGCCTACAGTAGCTTAGCCCTGCCCTTTCATGCTGAAGTTATAAGGAGTGTTTCAGCCATGACTACTTTTTGAATCATGCACAATACAGGACAGCCAAACAGAACAGAGATCATTTACATGCATCAGTTTTACAGGCACAGTAACAAAAACAGCCTATTTAATTCAAGGAGATAAGGCAAGGCAGGCAAAAGGCCATGTAGTAATGAATTATGACTGTTTTTGCAAAAATCCACACCAAGGATATAAGTGGGCTATGGGGGAAAAACATGAAATGCAAGAGGATACAGGTCCTTTAATATTCTTTTAAAACTAACAGAAACTAAACTGAAATTGAAAACCAAAACAACACAAAATACAAACACACACTAATTAACATTTTAAAGCTGTAAAAAAAACACGCTGTAGACATGCACACAGCCCATACAGCCAGATTTTAATGCATTAAAGAGCATAAAGCCAAAGTCTCAGAATATATAGCCAATTATATACTGGATAAGATATGGCAAAGAGGAAGCACTAAAAGGAAGCACTGTTCTGCATTAACTCAACAACAGCCTGTAAATTCATCAATGTGCTATTTTAACTCAAGCACTTAAGATCATCAATATGCTATTGAGATGTGGGACACAAGCTTAAGGTCCAAATATGGCGCTGGCCATTTTTGGTTGGGGACTTGCCGTCTCCATCCTCCCCCGCTGGGGTTAAGTGACTGTGCAAAGTGCATACCTCTTGACCCAACTGCCTGATATGAGGATTGAATTCAAACCCTCTCCTCGTGATGCTGCAGATTTTGCGTGAATAATGCCGTCACCAGTGCCCGCTGGGTAGGGTGTGAAAGCAAGTGTTGGACCCCATTTAGACGCTGATGAGAAGAGAGCGTGGGGACACCTGCCAAGCTCGATAGGCTGAGCTGCTGTCCAGCTGTTGGAGTGAGCAGGTGTCAGTGAAGAGCCGTGTGAGATGAGTCAACTTCGTGGAGAGCTTGTCTCAGAGGCAGCCACTTAACATTCACACAGCTTGAGTTCAAGCCACTGAGCCTCCCTCAGCACAACAATCTGCCTCACATGTAGAGAGTTCAGAGTTTAAGAGCTTCCAAGAAGATTCAGGCTTGGCTCTGATAGTATTATTTATTTCGGTATGGAATTCGAAGCATGTCAAGACACACAGATAGGTTTGGGCATGGCGAAAGCTGATTGCAGTGCTCACAGATAAGATTTCTTTTTGGGAACTTTATAAATAGGGTCAGGGAATTCAATGGAAGCTACTAAGTAACCTGCAAAATCCTATTTATTTGGATATTCCCGCCACTGTAGAGGCTATGTCCTGCCACATAGTTCACTTTATTCCAGTGCTCACAAACCAAGCTGGGCGGTCAGCATTGGTTATATTAATAATTGAGTAATCTACAAAATTACTTTGACAATTAAGCATGGAATCAGACTTTTTTAGATAAGCAATACAATTAAATTGTCTTACAGATGAACAAAGCTAAACCATGAATAGTCTTTAAAAGATTCCAAAATACTTCATTTTTAATATCTTTTAATACCTTTTAATCATTTAATATCTCATTTGTTCAAAAACCATTAGGAATGCCCCAATTTTCAATAAAGACATGTACTGATGTAAAGGCTAATAAGTACAGATGTGATATTCAGCTTCCTAGCAGTAACATTTGGTCTCTGCCCTAAAGAGCTTGTAGTTTTCCAAAAGTTTCTCCTACCTTCAAGATACATCAGCAGAATGGTATTTCCTCACCTTCAAACCAAAACATCTCACTATGGCAGCTGCTGTAGCACCACTGTAGGAGGCAAGTAGTCATGTTTACAACAGATGTAGCAATGGATACATTTTCATTGTGCCCAGAGTGTCCCTTTAAGAAAACTCTGCAGCAAAACAATGCACAAATACATCAAACGACCATTGGGAATCCCCAAGCACTTAAGTTCAGTACGCTGTTGGAATGTGGGACACAAGCTAAAGGTGCAAATATGGCACTGGACATTTCTGGTTGGGGACTGCCAGTCTGAAAATAGAAATGCACTGTTGTAGAGGCTAATAAGTACAGATGTGATGGTCAGCTTCCTAGCAGTAATGTTAATTAGCTGGGCTACTTCTGCATTAGCCAACAGAAAAAAAACAAAAACTTTCAAAGGCCCTCCCTCAAGTATCTGCCCAGCAGTGCTTGTAGTTTTTTCAATAGTTCCTTCCACCTTCAAAACACATCAGCAAAAGGGTATTTTCCTATTCTCTTTCAACTGGAAAATCTTAGTCTCAGGACCTTTGAAGCACCACTGCAGGGATCGAGCAAGCTTGTTCAAAAAAATATAGCAATGGTTAAATATTTATTTAATGGCTGGAGTGTCTCTTTAAGAAAACACTGCAGCAAAAAAATGTGAAATGTTTGTCTATCAGGTTCTGCTACATACTATGAGAGAGACCAATCTGAGAAATTGAAACATGCATCATTGTTATGCAAACTGCCAACTAATCACCACCAGTTCTTTGAGAAAATACATTTAAACTGAACTTTTTTATTACATAATGAAGTTTAAATTAGGACCAATCACAGCCCTAAACACAGCATGCTTAATTAATCTTCATCTTAATGCTAATTCAAAACACCAAAGTGCCTCTATAGTTGGGGTCACTGATACAAACGAGTGGGAACATTTCAAAAACACAGCCTAGACAGTGTTTCATATAGACTATACTCAGGCAGTCCCAATATCAACATTTACTTGGCAATGCAACACATTCAGAAAAGTATTTACATTACAAAGTTTCTAGATAATACACAGCTTAGGCTTTTCATTTTCAACATGTCTTATTTAAGGAGCAACCCCCCAGATGCTCAAGCCCAGGTGTACTTCAGACCTGCTACAAAAATGCTAAAAAAAGAGCTTTCAAAGTGCAGAGACTCATTAAAATGCCTTTAGATTTTCAGAACTTGCTGCAACGCCTATCAAAAACAAATCAACAGTACTGTGTTTCAATGCAGTAGTAATCAAAAAACTAAACACTTCCTGCACATATGTAGCACACAAACAGGTAAAATATTCACAGCAGGTGGCAGATGTTACGTTTTAAGCCTGGACTCTTACCTGACGATGCACAAAGGACTGTTGAACACCCTAGAGTATTGCAGCAGAACTGTGTAAAGGCTCACTCTGCAGCAGAGTAAGCAGCAAGACTTTCAGCCCATACTTCCAAACACTGAGAGCTATGAGTTATGCACTTACAGGCAGGTTAGCATAGCCACATTCCATTGTCTGTCAGCTTTCCTCCACCTCTCTGAGAACTTCCTATATGAGTGCCATAGCAATATATTTGGAACAGTATCCATGTATGGTCAGCATCCCTCTAGTCTGAAGCACATCACTTGAGTGTATACTTTAAAAAGACATTCTAACTTTCTATAGAATTAAAGCCACAAATCCTTCAACAATTCACAATTCAATTCAAAAGCACATCAATAATGAACTCATTCATCACTGCTGGTTTTGGTGTATTTCACCTCTCCACACTGCATGACTGAGAGGTTTGTACAGATGGAATGAACTATACAACTTTCCTAATGTACTCAATGTACACACTGAGAGAGCACCGGTGCATCAGGGGCGCAGCCATGGACCAGAAGGAATAAATACACAGCCACTTAGCAGTTAGCACACTAGTACTATCTCCTCTACTCAGTCTGGCAAATATCTAAATGGACAGACATTTGCAGCCTCCAGTTGGCCTGGCTGGCAGTAGCAGTCCCATGGGTGAAAAAAGTCAGCTGTTAATTAAGTCTTTAACCTTTGGAAGAAGAAAGCTCTCAAAACAACGGTCACCAAATGTGTTGAGCCCTGAGAGAAGGCCACTAACACGAGATCACCATTCAAAGTACATTCAGTGGCCTGCTAGGGTGAGTTCAGTTAAAAGTGTGTAGTGTATGTGTCCCGCTGGCCGAACTTTGATTTGGCAACTGCCACGTCAGAAAGTTACCCAAACCCCACCCTCTCATCCAATTAGAGAACAAACATATTTTTATTCTATAAAGTTATATGCAAAAGTTTGAACACCTCTAGTCAAATAATGTTCTGCTTATTTTTATAAGTGAACACTTTTTGGCATTTTTTCTGCTAATTTTAGTCCACAATTTCTATTTATTTGCTAAGATTTAACATGTTAGAAAAAATAATACAGACAAATATAAAACGTGCCATAACTTTTGCTCAGCCAACTTTTTATTTGTCTTTTTTCCCAATATGTTGAAATTAGCAAATAAAATGTAGTTCGACAGTAGCTGTAGAGGATGTGTACTTAATTTCAGGTGATTTTGAATACGACTGCACATAACCTGATTCTTGTATTCTTTTTAAAATTGAATTTTTTAAGTATCTTAGTAACAAAATATACATATACAAATAATCTGATAAAATACATTTTTAAAAAGTCAGATTTAAATCCTGCCACCTTCTTTATTTGAACATGAGTCTTTTCATTTTTGCCTTTTTGGCCCTTGGCACACTTTGGGCCCCCAACACAAAAAGTTGAGGCACCCCTGTCGTAAGTCCTGAATGACAAAGCCATTATCTTACTCTGTTTAATTAGCAAATTATTGTGCTTATTTAGAAAGCATTTAGAAAGTGCTTATATCTTACATCAGAAGCAACATCCACAATAATCCAGCAATAAGATAAGATAAGATGATCCTTTATTAGTCCCACAGCAGGGAAATTCACAAAAAGGAGGTGCACCGTTCCCGGAGGTACTGCAATACCAGGTCGATGCGTGGAGTGGATGGAGCAAGCTCCTCTTCCGTCTCCCTGTTCTAAAAATCAATTTAATATGTAGTCCTCATATAGAGGACGTATCAGATATTAAACTGATAAGAACAGATACTACACTTGATCTTAGCCAAAAGGCCGAGAAGCGACTACATAGTCATCCTAAAAGAAAGGCATAACAGCTTTTGGAATCCTTTTGCAGACATTCACCAATCCACATAAATCCAGCATGATACACATGTTGTTAAAGGAGTATTTGTTAAGATTTTCCCATGATGCTGCAGTCAAAAATCAACTTTGACAGTAGCATTAAATCCCTCCTAACTCTGAGTCAGTGGTGATCCCAGCTTCAGGAAACAGACATCAGGCACTCCTTTACTGTACAACGTTAAAAATACCCCAGTCATGGACGCCCTCCCCTTGTCACAGAAACAGTAGCTGAGCAAGAGCCTGTCAGGCTGCCTCCTGTAAGAGATCTTTATAGTGCCTATGAGCTCCCCTCTCATGAATTAAAGCAGCCTGACATATTTAATGGCACAAAAATGAGTGGAACATTTGCAGAACAATGACTATGTTGAGGTTCATAAAGCAGATATCCAAACATCCACAGTGCATTAGATTAAAAAGAAAATTCTGCACTGAAGTTAATATTTAGATCCATGAAGAAGGAAAAAAACAATAATGAAATTCCATTTAATTTCATATCTTACTGTTCCTTGATACTACCACAAGCCCTAGACCACTACATTCTCTGGAGAACATTCTCAAAGAAATATTTGCAGGTGCTTTATTGATTGATTTTGATCTTAAGTAATACTATTCTCAGCTCAGTACAGGGAATAATACTAATATGGCCATATTGAAGGGACCTTTCACTACACTGCACTACAATGTGTTCTTGGCCAAATTTGAGAAAACTGCATGAACTGTAATAGTGGTGCAATATACGTGCTACTAATACACAAGCACGACTTCAATGTAACTAACTAGTTACAGAGTGCTCTTTTGATTAGCTGGCTACAGTCAGCTAATGACAGTCATGTCCTTTGGACAGTATTGTATGGTCAAGCGCCTTTGCAACATCAAGAAAGTAATCAAGGGGCTCTTTGGTGTGCAATTAGCTAAGACGTTTGTATCCTATGGCCGGAAACCAAGTTGATTTCCTATGATGTCACACTCTCCCGGCTCCCACATCGTACTACAAATGGTAGTGCACAAGTGTTGCGTGCAAAGACTTATGATCTGTCTGAATACGACACAACAGAAATTGTTTAACTTATAAAATCACAAATGCTCCCATTTTTTGTAAAATGCCTTTCTATATGTCTCTGTGGCTAATTTTGCACTGAGTAACTGATAAATAACTTTAAAAAAGAATAGCACAGCCACTCAAAAGCATTACTAGCATTACATGTTCTTAAAGGACGCTTTTTCTGTACAACTTCAATAACCAACCTTTTATAAAAATAATGAGGCTACAGATCTATTGCTCAGTACATTTTCATAGACAACTTTGAACAACAAGTCAGAATGACTGCTGCACTTTACTTTTTATAAATAGAATAGAAAACAAGTACAAATAGAAACAGCCCCTTCAAATAGAACGAATGCTGCCTTCACATGTGTTGATGTAGTGGAAGAAGAAGCCATATTCAAATCTTTTGGTTGGTATCATATCATTCAATTTTGTTGATATATCAACACTAATACTGGTAGAGAAATATACTGTATGTAATATAAAGACATTTGTAATGATTTACTACAATGAATTATACCATTTTTAATTAAATATTTTTATTATTAAATAATGTCTATGGGGAAGAAACGCTTCCCTGCTTGATGAATGAGTTAATTAATATAAATGATGATTCATTCAAACTTTTTTATACAGTAATTCAACACTGTTTTGTTTCACTGGCCAGATCTCTATATAGTACCTAGAACTGCATAGGGCATTGCGTGTGAGTAAGTGAGTGAACTATTACGAGCTAGATAGCAGCAAACAGCACCGTTCAAATAGGAATAGTCACTTTAAATAGAACAAATGCAGCTACTGAAGCACTAACATATCACATGTTGATGTTGTGGTAGAAGCAGGTTTAATCATTTCTTGTTATTTCGCCTGAACAGTATCTTATCATTCATTTTACGCATTTATCAGAGGTACTAAACACAGGCTAATGACACTCTGGATGATTTATCACATTTAATTTCACTATTAAATGTGTTAGCATAGACATTTTAGATCACATCTTTGGGAAAAATGTTCTTTCCTATTTCAAGGATTAATCTAAAATAATAATTCCTTCAAACTTTGAATGAAAAGTGACTCTAATTCTCTAAGCAGTACATTGAACTGTTTAGTAAGTAAATGAGGGAACCATTATGAGCAATTATCAGTAATAATTTAGATAAAAAGAAAAAAGTAACCATCATAGCCACTGCAGAACATTACGTTCAAACCAACACACAAGCCTAAAATACTCTTGATTTATGCTTCATCTGGCAACCTTTAACGGCTTATACTTTCCACCTGCTTTTTATACACATCCGTGAGTTTAAACAGATAATTCTGACTGCAAGCGCTGTTTGAAATGTGAAATTCCTCATCAGAATGCTTTGAATCCATCACCCGCGGCATTAATAGCTGAAAATAACCATTTTTACCCACAAGGACCAATCCCCCTGCATCCCCCCGCGAAATGCAGAGAGGACAGGCTTCTTACCAGGCATTAAGAGTGAGGCAGGCTATATGTTGGAGCAGTCAGACATTTGTGCAGCCAGGCAGCCAGCTCCACTCCCTCTCCTTCCTCTTCAGCCTCGGAGGACTCAGTGGCTTTCAGGGTTAAAGCTGCAGACCACTGCCCGTTTCTGGAGGCAAAAGAGGGGGAGAAAGTGAGAGGCGAGCCCCTGCTCCTGAGCCCAACTTCTGCGGTTTGAGCTATTTTCAGACGCAGACATGCACGTCTGCAGGCTGGAAAGTTACTCCGTGCCTCAGGGGAAAAGTGACAACATATACAGCGCACAGAAACCCCTCTGTACCAGAAGGACAAACATCTGAGCTCTGCTGGGGCCTGGCCATGCCTCCCATGTCACGCTGCGTTCACAAAATCGGAAAATCAGTCATGATGTCTGTGGCTTGAAGAGCTACAGATTCCTTAAAGCCATGTATGCATATTTCTTTTCATGTCAGCGTTCTCTGTGAGTCTCACAAGTGCACACACACACACACACACACAAAGACACTTGTTATTCTATGCTGTGTGGACATGGGGTCATATATGTAGCCAAAAAGTCAGAGACCAAGCTTTCATTTACTTAATTGCCTCTTAAAACTGCCATTAAGTACTTCATTTTTCAGCATCTGGAAAAAAGCAAGAAACATAGGACTGCCCAAAGAGACTTTTATTTATTTATTTATTTATTTTCATTTCTTGTCTTTTTTTGGATGATATAATTAATATAAAATTAAACAGATGCCTCAACAAATATATAGACAGGGTTTTTTTTTCATTATTTAGTTTGTCCACCCTTTGCCTTTATTACAGCTTCCATTCTTTTCAGGACACTTGCTTTCAGTTTTCAAGCAAAATCTGCAGAAATATTTTTCCATACCTCCAAAGTTGAGTCTTAGAAGTTGGTTGCATTTTCTGCTTCTCACAATCCAAATAATCCCAATTACAATCATAAGATCATCAGATTTTACATTTTACTTTCTCATCAGATGAGACAGAAATTTGTGAGTCAGCTAATGTGTTTGGGTAGTTGCTTGGGTGAATGACAGTGCCTCTATAAAGGGAAAGCCGGTGACTGTTTTGACAGCTTTTGTTGGGAGGATACAGGTGTAACTTGTTGGTTTTAAGATCTGAAGGACAGTGTCAGAGTGGACAAATTAAACAAAAATGTGGTGTATTTATTTGTGAAGGCTTTTGGGTAATTGCTAAATATGTATATGTTTTCTGACACTGAATAAACAAAAGGTTGCTCTCTGACTTTTGCACAGGATATGTAAATACCTACGTAAGGTCTGGCCATAAATCTAACTCTAAACTTAACCTCAGCAGCTAAAATTATATTTTTTGTCATGTCATGTAGTGTTTTACAAAGTCAGCATCGTTGTGCTCATCTCAATTTTAAAGGTTGTCTTTGCTTCTCTGTTGCTTTCCTACAAAGTCATTTTTGTCCTTTAAATCTACAAACACACACAGTCACGAAGATATGGAGAAAGTAAACACAGTCAAGGGCCTGCGTTTAGGAAAAACATCTCAGGTGAAGTACTCAAGAGGAGATTTTCTTCTACTTGGCTTCATGATGTGAGCTCTATTTTTGCCTGTGACGTTTGTTACTGATGACAGTTCTCATTTATCAAGCAAGCAACAAGCTTCAGTCAAAGGAGGCCCAGTTATGTTTAGGTCATGCTGCAACGATACGAAGACAAATTAATTTGTTACTCTAGGGTAATACAAATTAGCTGCTCTAATCCTTAAGGGTAGCACAACTGCCAACACCACAGTCGTTATGCAGGGCATTCAGCGCAGAGTTGACACAACAGAGCTTTTCTCCTTTCATTACAGTTACAGTAGCTCTAAATGTTTGGAGACTAAAGCAAACACATATACACATAAACACTCCTTTCAGGGAAAAAAGTGATGCACTGAATTCACTACTTAATTCAAAAGGGTACATTTCACGTTCACATCAGTGTAATTAATAAGTAACTCGAAATTGCTCTGATGTGATATACTGAGTTATATCTTATTCATGTGAATGAAGCCAATTCAATATATATTTACTTCAATACAATAAATATGTTCAGAATATATAAAATATAAGATCAGGCACCTGGGAAACTGGCCTCCCTGGTTCTGAGAGAAACCATCACCCAGGAGCTCAGAGAATGCACAGTGACTGGAGGTGTCAGCACAAACCTGAGCCAAAGAAAACCGCCCAGCAAAGCTAACATCACTCATATTCTCATTCCGGGGATGGCTGCAGCATTATGCCAGGCGAAGCTTTTAAACTGATACTTAAAGGCTGTGATCAGGTCAGACTCCACTACACACCTATTTCCAAAAACGTTGATGCATGCAAGAAACTAGAAGACACCTAGTTTCCACAAAACCGCTGTGGAATATACAGTAGACGGACTTCTACTTCCAAAAATCCATGTACCCCTGTGCATCGTGCATGGATTTTAAAAAGGTTTTAGGCCAAAATCTTTTCACAGTTGTGAAACAATGTCTCAGGCACATTCATCACCATTTGATAACGTTTGGGTGAGGGAGCTTTCAGAGGCATCAAATCGCTCAGACGTCTGGTTATCACCACCACTGTGACCGATTCTGACTCAGTAAGCTTCTCTAGAGTGGAGCATTTCACATCAAACCACTCTGAATGACTTTGTTTACATCTTAATAAATGATGTTGAATTCCCTTTTTACCCTGCATCGTGGCCATGTTTTGCTTTCTGACAGCCACTCATTCTGCCTCCTCCCACACGTCACTGGAATTTTCTTTTCAAACAGTTTTCAAACAACTTTTCTCTCAACCCCGTTTTTCCTTCTGCAAAATCACAGCTATTTGATGTCAAAATCTGCCTTCTGTGGAAAATAAACTGATATGACAAGAAAAAAGTGCTTAGCTCACTCTGTGTAAACACATTCCTTAATGTTTTCCACAATGAGCTGTACTGACCACTAGTTTTCAACACCAAACATGCCAGCGTAAAATTTGACATGCATTTTCAATCACAAGATGGGTTTTTTGAGGAAGCTTCAT
Source organism: Pygocentrus nattereri (assembly GCF_015220715.1). Lineage (NCBI taxonomy): Eukaryota > Metazoa > Chordata > Actinopteri > Characiformes > Serrasalmidae > Pygocentrus > Pygocentrus nattereri. The sequence continues at coordinate 18,339,702 of NC_051218.1, forward strand.
AAACATCATAAGAGGCTAATCAGTGCAGCTATGACTCTTTTTTTAATTATATAAACAGTGTATGAGCCTCTTTGTCATCTGCTACCAATAAAATACAGATTTTGGAAGCTTTCATTTAAATACACAAACAAAAAGGGCCCAAAATCCTTCGCTTTTATATGGATTAAGAGATTATCCATTTAAATAGTGTCAGATCACAGAGGCAGCTTAAGTCTGTATCATCTATCAATCAAATGCCTAACCTACACTCTGTTTGTGAGCACAATAGACACTTTTATAGTGAAATGAGCTGTTGTTATGGCCTACAGAGAGCTGAAGATTAGAGTGAAACTAATGATAACAGTAAGGTGCGCATGTATAATGTATTCCTTTATTTATTGAGTTTTCTAATGAAGACAGTAGATGATGACAGTTTAAACTCTTAAAAGTATGTGCTAGATTTATTTCTTTATTTCTTTGTTTTGAATGCTTTGATCATTATAAAGAAAAATATTCTGTGCTTTTTTTTATTAATTAAATCACTTATTTTGGGATTTTCAAATAAAGACAGTAGATGCAGATATTTTAGATATTTTATTTGATTCTTTTTCACTGCTTTGGATGAATTAGACAGTTAAAAAAGAAAAGTATTAGTAATATATATCTTTTTAATTAATGTTAACTTATAATTTGTTTTTTATGGATTTGACACGAAAGATGCAGACATATGCAGATGTGCATATGCGTTTTTATTTGTTTCATATTTTTTCTGTTTTTTTTCTTTGCCTTGGATGAATATACATTTAAAAATAGGAAAATTATTAGTAACATGTTTTTTTTTCTTTTTCTTTTTCAACGAAGTACACAGTTTCCAGAAGAAAAGAAAAAACTTACTATGCAAATTTTTCTGGCCTCCTGCTGGTCTATTTACCAAACAGCCCCTGGGAGTTGCCACTTATTGTCCAGACTTAACGGCTTTCACTAGGCAGTTAGGCCCAGCTCAGTCATGTCCTGATCAAATGCTGCCATCACAACTCCTACATGACATCATACAACTGCATGAGCACATCTAAGCCATGTGTTTGATGATGTATTGGGGGGCATTATCTCAACCTACTCCTCTGACCTTGCATTGGCTCAGATGACAGTCACGGTGTGCAGCACATGAACAGCTCAGCAACCACCTGCGGGTGAATTTTAAACTCCGGCAGGGGAGATTTAATCATTACACATGCATGAAGTCTAGTCAGAAAACACACTGACCACACTTTCTCTACAACCCGATTCAGTATTTGTGTGCGATGCCAGGCTGCTGTCAGTCCATTTTGCACTTCGTATGAAAGCAGCTGACGCCTGTGGAGCCGCACAGCAGCCTAGCCAGATGTGCAGAAGCTACTGCAAGAAGTCAGCGCTGCAATTCAAACACATGCAGTCCTACTCATGTTTACATTTAACAACAAGACACCGGTGACGGGGGTGATATGCGCACTAAAGCTGTAGTTTTACCTACCTTGTCCAGGCTGAGCAGCCAAATAAGCGGAGCCGCTAACGCTCACGCGGTCTCCTCAGCTGAAGGACGAATACATGTGTCGTTTATGCGGCCCCGCGTTCAGCAGAGTCGTCTATCTATCCGACATCGCTAATCCAGCCATTTCCCTGCTGATTAGTATTCAGTGTCCTGCATGTTTTCCTGCCAGCGAACAGAAACCGTGCATCAGCGCGCGCTCTTCTGCCCGCCCCCTCCGCGCGGCTTTCACTCACTGCGCTCATTGGCGAGCGCGCGAGCCTGGTGGTCATGGAGACGGCCAACAGAGAGCGCGGTTCAGCGAGGACCCGGATGGAGCAGTGGCCTGCAGCCTGGAGTGGAGTGTTTACACGGCAGTGGTGGGTTTACACATTCACTAAGCAGTGTGTGCCCGCTAACATGATATTTGCCCCTCTGGGAGGAACAAATGTCTGCATGTTAGAAACCAGGAACATTTTAAATGGGAATTCCTCCGATTATTCAGACTTGTAGCATAACTCCATCGCTGAGATGTAAACAGTCATTCAGAGTGGTTCACTGTGCAGAAACAGCCATTCTTATCAGCGGTGCGTCTACAACGCAGATTTTATGTACTACCCAAAATGACCAGTGAACCTACACGTGTCCTCTGAGTTTTGTATAATGTTGATAATGATAAAACACTGGTAAATCTCAAAAGAATACGTTTTTGACTATTGTTGAACTTACAACGCACTACATGTACCTCTTCTCCATTAATGGATTTAAAAATTGTATATGCTTTAAATCAAAGCCTTACCTCGAAGCATATTTTTACGAACTTAATGTAATAACTTTTTTTAAGGAAGCTGTTTGAGGCATTAAATGCTTCAGATATCTGGTTCCTACTACCAGCACTGTGAGCAATCCCTTTAAGTAACTCTAGAACAGAGCATTTCACACCGAACCACTTTGGATAACTGTGGCTTATAATCATTTAAATGTATAGACTTTAAAAATAGAAGAAATAAAATTTTTATTACTTGAAGTATAAGCACAAAAACATTTCCTTCTGGTTCCTGAGGTCAAGACTAGGTAATATAACACCATAGCATAGCAATGTAGAGGTCAGTTTAAGTGACCTATAAAGATAGGAACACAAATTGTTTCTGATTTGGCCTCTTCACATTGAACAATGCTCATTAACTAAAATGAAAAAAAAAAAACAACACAGCAGAAGATTTCCTTTTGGTTCCTGAAGTTAAGGTTAGGGTCTAGCACAGCAGCAGCTACAGTAAAACAGAAGTCACTGGAACTCCACAAAAATAGGAATAAAAAATCGATCTGTGTGTGTGTGTGTGTGTGTGTGTGTGTGTGTGTGTGTGTGTGTGTGTGTGTGTGTGTGTGTGTATATACGCTTCTACAAATTGAAGATAGTTAGATAGGAATTTAATTAACTTCTTCTGAACTTCTAAAGCCTAAAGTTATTTTTTCTAGATAATCTTTATTGCATATCCATGTTCATGATGTGTCAAAATTGGAATCAAACATTATCAGCTCACCGCAAATTAGTATCTGGCCTTTTGTAATGGAAAGGCTTATTTGCAAGTGCAATGTGACTGATGAACAAATAGACCTCTAAGATTATTTCTGTACTCCAGAAGTCTAGATTCTCATAGTCTAAATCTATCAGAACTCTCTCTGATGCATGCTGCTGAGATAGCAAACCTATAGAAAGCCAAACTGGTCTAGAATAAGTATGCATGATACACCATCTAATTCTTGGCCTTGTAATGATGAGATTGCAAGCCTTATGCCAGGCGATGCCACAGCCATCTATACATTTCACCCTCCAAGCTCCAAGAAAAAATGGGGGAGAAAAGTGGGTAAAAATCCATGTGTATATACAGTCTGAACATTTTAATGCACAATTAGGACACAGTATTTCACAGAAGTACACTTTGAGTGTTTCCTCATCTTTGTTAGGGTTGTGAGGCCTGACAGCTTTCAGACACACGTCTAAATTTGAACATACCTCTCACCACGGCTTCATGTTACCACAGAAAAGCATGTTGTACATTTAAGAGATAAGAAAAGTAAAGTGCAAGATAATGGCCCATATCTGAAACAAAATAGTGTGCATGTGTTAGAGGTATATACAGAGTATACACTGGACTACTATAGTAAATTTATAGTAGACTTTCAGTCATTTGAACTTGTCATTTGCATATGTAGACATTCGTAAATCAAGGGGATTTGAACATTAGAACGTAAAGAAAACAAACATATATACCTAAGGGTAAATGTAGGGCTTAGTTGCAAAATGCATTACAAACCACTTTCGAAACATTTGATGTTTTGATGATATACATCATGATATACATTATCGGGAGTAGACCTTACACCTACAAGAAATATCTGCTATATTATAATCAAATCCACATTTATTACATATTAAAATGTGTTTTTATTTAGAATTTTATACGTCAGCTGTTTTTCTGTTCCAAAACTCATTATATCCAAAAGTGTTACAAATGGATATACAGTGTTTTGGAAAGAAACCATAGTTCATTAGTATTCAGTGCAGAGCAGTAATTATCTCTTTCATTTTTATGACTGCTTATCTTTGTGAAACTCTGGAACTCCCCCATCAGACTCACTGGGGCCTTTAATTAACATTATTGATTTACAGTCTTACTTTTTAGATAAGATTTCCCATAAGTCAATCAACACAAGTCTCAAATATGTATATAGTGAGTCATCAAAAGGCTCTAATAAGACTCATGGACATAATTCTGAGCGTTTTATTTCCCAGCAGCAGAGCAAAATATGTTTAGTCCACAGACTCCAACTCAAAAGCCTCATTCAGCTCTTTGAAAACTGCAGGCATTCCATTTGTGTTAATCTTGTTCACATGGAAATATTTGATTTCTTTTTAGGGTTTATTGAAAGCACAAGCACCTGGTAGAGACAAATAGGGCACCTTACAAGCCTGATACTCTTAGGAACCATAAGGCAGAGAAATTTTGGTCAGTGCTGGCTTTAAACCCGACCACTGCAGGCAAAGTATTTACTGTTTGTGTGCAGCGCATCATATTTTTATGTGGTATGAGGTGGTGAACACCAGGATGAATTTAACTGTACAAGTGCTGCAGCTGAACATAGACCAGAAGCGCTGCTAAATACAGCATATTCTCATCTAGAATTCAGACTACAAGCACTGCTAAATACAGCATATTGTCATCTTTTATGTTGGCCTACATAGGTGGCATGAAATTGAGAACAAGGATAATCTTTGTGTCTGAGAGCTTTGTGTCCAAAAATACCTCTAATAGACCCCTGAGGCCATATACAAATGACTGTAAGAGTTACAAGTGCCTGGGAATGTTTGACATTGCCACCTACTGGTGCATAAAAAGTAGTAACCTTTTGAATTGAATGGCACCTTTTTCTATAGTGAGAATATATGAATAATTTTGCCCTCTAAGCAAAATATAAGATAAAAAATTTGGGATGGGCAGTCAAAAAGGTCAAAAATAGTGATGGAGGCAGATGTTAAATAGAAAATAAAATGTATTTTATTGTACCAACATGATGGCAAACGTTTTGTAGAATCACCAGAATCTAAAGTCAAAGTTTACCAACTTATTTTTTCCTTTAATTGAATAAAAATTATTTCCCTACTCTACAGAACTCTTCTTTCTCTACGTACTGTTTTCTCCTGTTTTGTATGCTGCCTGCAGAAAGAGCAACCCTTAAATTTTTTAGCAGCTTCTCCTTCAGACTGAAGAACAATGTTGGCTCAAGGGCTGGTTTTTGCATTCATTGTTTCTTTTGTTTGTCTGTGTCTTTCTCCTGCTCAGACCTGTCTATTCATGTCATGCATCATGCCAGTCATCATGTCTACTGTATATTGGATTGTTAGTGATTCAAGAGGAAGGGCAAACTCAATAACTCCAATTGGAACTGTAATTCCATTAGGTTAATTATTCACTTTAATGCGATTTCAGACCTTTATAACAATCATAATAAGTATCAACACTATCAGGACAGGGATACTCGATAGACTTCTCCTGTTTCCTCAGGATCACAACATTGCTCGAAATGGTTGCTGTGCAACCATAGGTATTAACAGTATTTCTGCATGTATCATAAAAAAATACAGATTTAGAAATTAGGCCGATAATGTTCAGTGTCTTGCCCATATAAGTGTCTTGCCCATATAAGGAACCAAATATCAAGCTGGAAGTAGTCGAAATATATATACTGAAAAAAGCAAGCTAACACTCTTGTGCATTGAAAAACATTGCATGAAATAAGTCTACTAAACTTAAACACTATTATATACTAACTCCAGTTACTCAAACTGTAGGCTGCTACTGCTAGGAACCTAACTAGATAGATAGATAGATAGATAGATAGATAGATAGATAGATAGATAGATAGATAGATAGATAGATAGATAGATAGATAGATAGATAGATAGATAGATAGCCATGTCATAAACCTCTCATTAGCATATTAGGTGATTCAAGCTTCTTCATGCTGTTCAAAACTAAACTGCTCCAAGTTACTTTTTTATTACGGATATACTGAGAAAGCCTGTTTCCAATAGAAAACAAATGTGAGGTTTGCGCTGGTAACACATTAGACACATATATCACTTTACATTATCATAGCCATCCAAGAGGAGTTAAAAGGGAAATTCCACAGAATTTTCAAAAATGTTTCATAATTCAGTCAGTAAGATGTAAGCCATGTAACTTAGAGTGGCTTGATGTAAAATGCCCCCATACCTTACTCAGTCAGAATTGTTCGCAGTAGTGATGACTCAGATGAACCAGGCGTCAGAAGCATTTAATGACTGAAAGCTACATAGCAGAAAGTTATTATATTAAATATTTATTAATCTTCTGCCTGATGACTGAGAAATTGTTTTGAAATTGTGTTAAGATAAATGTTTTGCTCTAAAACAATTTTTGAAAATCTGTTCATGGCAGAGGAATACATATAGGGCACTTTAAGGCAAAACAGACGTCAAAGAAAATGTTCTTTTTCCAGATTTACCACTACTTTATCTTTTTCCACATTACTTATTAAAACTCAGAAGACAAGTTCAGTCAGAAGACTAAAACTTGCCAGTTGGTTTGGATAGTGATTAATATGACTATATTTTTATTGTAGAAATGGTGACCATGATTTCTATCACCACCACTGTAAAGAACTCAGCTAAGTTCTCTAGAATAAGTTCACATCAAACCTCTCTGAATGACTTTGTTCACATCTCGACTGAATTATGCAGAAATTCTGAAATGTGAAATTCCCCTTTTAATTGGTTTTGAGTGTAAGGCGCCTTTAAAAACTGTGCTTGAGTTTTTCATGCTCTTTATTAAATGTCATCATACCTTTTCTCTGGTAACTTATGTTCGTTTGAATTTGCCAGTGAAAGTTATGTTGTGCTTTGTTCATTTGTTTAATCTGTCAACATTACAGTGACTCATACTAAAGTTCATTTCTAACAGTCCTTTCCGATGAGACTAGTTTATCAACTGACATGTCCAACAGGATTCCATCCACTGTTGTTTGGAGCACATGGTGAGAAAGGGATCCCTGATCAGAGGTGTAGCCAAGCACCCCACCCTCAACCCCCAGCCACCTGATTGCTGGGGGACCCCCCATGAGGATAGGTTTACCTGCAGACAGAGAAGCCTCTGTCCACTTAACAGTGCGTCATTGCTTTTCTACTTTTGTTTTCCTGCTCACACACCCGCTTGGGGCGAAACTGGAATCTGCTCGAGCACAAAGGCTAAAGAGAGGAGCGGAGCTGCTCTGGAGTCACAGGCTGGGAAAAGCAGGTCATACCTGCCCATACACCTACAAACAATGCCCACAAAGACACACCAAGCCCCGAGTTCACAGGAAACTGGAGCCAGTGAAATCTCCTGTAACCATATCCACATAGACTATCCAGTTGCACACCATTGCTCTTACACGCTTTAATCGAAACTTCTGGCTCAGACCTGTTACGAAGTTTCTGATTTAAATACAGGGATTAGTGTGATTTGCTGGTAACAGGTGTCACGTTAAAGGAACCATTTCCTACATTTTTCTTGTTTTATTTTTTTACCCAAGGTTCATTTATAACATATTTATGTACCATAAACAATAGCAATTAATTATTTACATTACTATTTTATATTTCCAACCTCTCATTATTCTATTTATACTGAATTAAACAGGTTGTTTTTGCTATTGTGTTTTTAAGACGGATGCTGTTGTAAGCAAAAGTTAACATATTTTCACTCAATAAATCAACAAATGTAATTTGACCAGGGGTGTTCAAAAGTTTGCATATGGCTGTATATGTAAATGACTGCCGTTGTAACTGATCCTATATTGAGCTTCTTTCAAAAAGCAGTCCTGGTCAACTAATAACTCCTTATAACCTCATGTGAATGGGCAGAGCTAAACTCTTATAGACTGAACAGATGGCCTTCATGACGTTACAAAAACTTTAAATTTAAATTTAAAACAGGTTGTTTTGCTACTTAGCTCCTAAGTATGGAGTATAGAGTGAACAGTAAACAACATTTACATACTACATCAAACTCTTATTTCTAAAAATTCAAGGAAAAAAAATTTATGATGAAAATATTTTTAATTATATGGCCCTAAATGAATTCTAACATCAGTTTCTTTAATACACTAATTGGGCATATCAACATAGTAGTAGTGTTGGAAACACCTACTTTGTAGGTCCAACTTGCTGGCCCACTTGTTGCTATAATTTGTGTTGGCCATCCACTAGCCATTAATCTATTGTAGTTTCTGAAAACAGAGCAGCTCTTTGCTGGACATTTTACTGGTATGCCACAATCAAAAGATTGAAGAAAAAAAAAACCTCCAGCAAAACCACTGTACCTGATGCATGTACACCACCACCACACACACTACCAATTCAGTATGGTCAGAAAGTGACCAATCATGAATGAAGTAGAGCAGGTGAGCCCAAATCAGGTCCTGGAGATGTAGGTCCCTGCAGAACCCTTCAGTTCCAACACACCTGGCTGTAGTATTCACAAGATCCTAAAGACCTTGATTAGGTGTGTTAGATTATGGCTGGAGATAAGGTCTGTGGGAGAGTAGATCAGGGACCAAGATTGGGCACACCTGTGGTAATCTTCTGTATTTATATATGAAATATGTATATTACACAAAGCCTTCAGCACAAAATTTTACTTCAAATCTATTAGTCATTAATTTGTCCACTCTTCACTTTCGAGCAATCTGCTGCCACTTTTACTCCTCAGCCGTCCCATTTTAAACCCAATCTTTGAGAGAGAGGAGAAAATCAAGCTCTTGCTTCAGATTTGAAATAAATCCACATGTGTTTCTGTCCGTCTTTCCACTGGGTCTGCAAGGATGTGTAGCTGTAAGGAAGCTGTTGAAATGGAAATAAATAAATAAATACACAGAACATCTGCACTAGAACACTGAAAGTGGACATCTGAGATGGGGAGTAGGCTTTATGGACTGATGGCATCTAGATTTATGGCGTCATGGATGCTGATAAGTGCAAACATGCATATCTCATAAAGTGGCTAGTGAGTGAAAATATAAGGTAGGTGGTTCTAAAGAAGTAAATGTCATGTAATTTCTCATTCCAGTTTCTGGAATCATATACTGCTATCCAGCAAACTGAAAAGCTGATATGATGATATGGGGTGATGCAAGCTGTGCTTACTGCAGTGCTGTTATATAAGAAGGAACGGGGAGTAAGAGAATTAGCAGATTAGGGAACTTATCCAGAAAGTGGGAACATTTCCAGGGGGTCAGTTCTATTTAGCATTGCTTGAAAAAAAGCAGATTATAAATACAATCTGCCTCAAACAAAGTATGTGAAAGATTCTCAGTTTCAGTTATTTATTACAGGATGACAGAGTTGTCTGTTCTGCCTTTGAAGCAAAGATTCAGAAACAGATTAACTATGCAGTACAACAGATTAAGGCATCTATTAGTCAATGTAATTGAATCTACCTACAAGATTTTATGCAGAGAGCAAAGTACACTCTGTGTTATGTAAATGTTTGCCAACACAGCAGGAGTAAATAATCAGGTTATTGGATTGTTCTTCTACCTGATCAGCCTCTGTTTCCTCTACATTCTGCACCAGGCTGACTGATCCTCCTCTGGGACTCAAGATACCCTGCCTTTAAAAAGCTAATGTGAGTGCAGCCTGAGAAATACATTTGTTTGTAGTCTTATGCTTATAAAGAATTCTCTTCAGAACTTCTTAACAGTGCACTGCGGCTTTGAACTTCCTCCCTCTATAAAAAAGCTCCCTGGATGATTTATTAAGCAGTTTCAGCTTTGTTGGTACTGGTTTTTATGATCATTTAAATAAATAAATTAGGCACTCTGACTCTACTCCTTGCTGCCCATTTCAATGCCATTTTTACATGTCCTTGTCAACTTGGCATTGATATTTCCACTCAGAAGAATCCTAGACATCATCTTAAATGCCATTCCATGTGTTAAGTGCAAACGGAATATATTGCCCATTGCAAAGTTTGTATAACCAGCTAATTAGCTCACTGAGGCTAACCTGAGAGCTGCTTCATTCTGTTTGAACAATCCGACAATAGTGTCTAAACTTTGTGTAGCTTATGATATTTTAGCACTGTAACATAAAAGCTCTTGCAACTGTATTTGCCTGATTGTAGATTTTTACACTATTTGAAAACATTAGATACCATATTGCATGAACTTTTCATGATAAATGGACGAATAGCAATGAATCATCAGTTGGAATAAAATTTGATTAGCATACTTTGGAGATAATAGCCTTTTTCCCCTTCTCATGAATTGTTAACATTGTAATACAAGGTTCTGTTACGAATGCAATTGTATTTAGATAGCATCTTGCAACGTCTCAAAATACAAGCTATCCACTCATCTATATAGCAGAATTATGCTTGACATATTTTAGTTCTAATAGCATCACATGTAGGACAAATGGAAGGTGTCTTGTTTCTTAGAACAAGACAGAATATTGCTATTGAAGGAGTTAAGCAGCCCCCAGGTCACCAACAGCATGGTTCTATCAATAGATGTTTGGCCTGGTCTTAGAGAGTAAAAGTCGTCTCAGCTGGGTGTCCATGGCCAGGGTTGGGATGTTATGCAATACAAGCATTAGGAATTCTTATTCAGAATGCAGAAATTAAGTATCTGTATTCAATCAAAAAAGTTACTTTTTACATTTTAGGAAAATACTTTTACAATACTTACCCACTAAACCATACAATCATCAAAAGAAACACCATCAATTTTGTTTGTATATTAACTATTTTAAAATTAGTGCATGACATGCTTGCTAGATGAATTCTAAAGAGGACCTCAATTAATTACTCTTTACAGACACTGAAGTGCCTGCTAAAGCAAGAGTAGACTGATAAATCAATATGATCAATTAGTAATATCAGTGTTACTGAGCTCTGCTAAAACCTGAGTAGACTGATAAATCAATATGATCAGATATTAATCTCTGTGTTACTGAGCTCTGCTAAAGACTGAGTAGACTGATAAAATAATGTGATCAGTTATTAAGCTCTGTGTTACTGAGCTCTGCTAAAACCTGAGTAGACTGATAAATCAATATGATCAGTTATTAATCTGTGTTACTGAGCTCTGCTAAAGGCTGAGTAGACTGATAAATAAATGTGATTTTTTTTTCATTAAAGACATTAACAGAATAATTACAGGAACAGTGTGAAAGTTGATAAAAAGTTTTTTCCCACATGCCTTATCAAGATGTATTGCAAATGTATTTTAAACACATTCTGAATATGTAACTTTTCCATGTATTTTAATGGAATACTTTACATTTAGGGCAGTTTGTTCAGCATTCAGCCATCACTATTTTCATAGTATATAATGAGTATTTTGTCCAACCTTGTCCATGGCCTGCTAATACACTCTGATAACATGATGTCACCACCACAAAATATCACAATCTCTAAATTTCAGTACAGTAGCCAAGGGAAAAGTAAATTATCTTCTTAGCAGCACTTCAGGCTAAGTTTCATATATTAATCCTATTGTTTGGGGGTGGGCTCTCAAGTAATCTATCAGAAAAACACATTGTGACGGTGGCTTATTCTGCATTAGCCAACAGATCATTTCATTCACACCTACTAATGAGAGCAGTAAGTACTGTCACTACTAAACATTATTGAAATACTTAATTGATTCTGCTGCAAGATTAAATCTCCACAAGCAAACATGAAGAACATCATTCTCTCACAGACATCTGCATTCTAAATTGGTCAACAAGAAGCTATAAACTAGCAGAGAGAACAAAAGGGAGAACCTAAACCCCTATTTAGTTACCAATACTAAAAATATGAAGCATACAATTAATTATGAACTCAGTAAAAGTAGGTACCAAAACAACATGAGTAAGAGTAAAATGTCAAAAAGGTCACAGAAAGTAGAAGTGAAACTTCTTAGAACATCTAGAAACAGATAGATAAGATAATACTTAAAAAATACAAATAAATCTAAACTGTTTTTAAGTAGCCCTGCGATGGACTGGCGACCTGTCCAGGGTGTATCCTGCCTTCCGCCCGAAGACTGCTGGGATAGGCTCCAGCATCCCCCCGCGACCCTGACGGAGAAGCGGCTTGGAAAATGGATGGATGGATGTTTTTAAGTACATGGATCTGAGTAAACATAGCAAGTTCCTATCAGCTTCTGTTAAGGTGTAATAAGATGTCATTTCGATGTCTGTCTGACATGATTCTGTAAGAATATGCATAGAAGGTGAATCAATTTCATCACATGATGCTGTAATGTGGCACGTGGTGGTGTTCACACAACAAATTTTCTATGTGAATTAAAAGCAGTGATTGGCTGGTCAATAGATCTGAACCTGAATGAGAATGCACTTATTCCCTAAAAGAAGGAATCATTAAGCTTTGGTTTAGACTGACCTTCACTTCACACATGTGTCAAGTTTTGCACCATAAAGACTTTTTATGGTTAATCAAATGAAATGTGAAAGCATAAACTATCTTAAACCATGTAGCACTTGTGTGTTAAGAGATACACACACACACACACACACACTAATGCTAAGTATAATTTGTACTTACCTTCACACGAAGGCATCCTGGCTCTGCTTGACAGTAATGTCAACAGTGGCTAGTTCTGGCACAGGGACAAACACAAGCCCCAAGTCATCGATGCATCTGTAGCCCCCTTGTTGTCTCCTCTGCATGAGGGATCATATCAACCCCTCCTGCTGCTATCAGTCACCTCAGTGCTCTCTTTTAGCTCAAGACTGCTCTGAATCCTTTCCTCTGTGTGCTTGCTATCCAGTTCAGGCTGCCTGCTTGTCCTCTCCTTTTCACCCTGCTGCTGGAATGTGTCTCCTTTGTGTTTAACCTTCAGCTGCGGACGTAGCTCCCCCGAGATGCCACAGACCTAATTGCCAGTAGCTGCGCAGTAGCTGCTCTGTGACGCTGCTGGCTGAGCTAGACTGGCAGAAGATGAGATGAGAAGACTCTGAGGAGCATCCTCACCCAGTAACCATTCAGCACCAGCTACACATACACACCTCCCAGCAACAAAAGTGCTCTTTGTGTCTCACATTTTACAAATACTATAAGCTGCCTTGGATTAGCAGGCTGGTGGACCAATCAGAGCTCAGAGGCTGTAGAGGAGGCTGGATAATCGGCATTAAATCAAAGCAGATGGGAATGGCTGAATATATCGAGGGAGGTCATTAGTGGCAGTGGTGAAGTGCTCAGTGGCTGCAAGAGGAAGTAATCCATTTTACTAGGCCTACGCTTCTAACACTCTCACATAAATACTGCCTCACTATCCTTCGAGGGCTACTTCTGGAGCTCTTTTTCTGTCTCAGATACTCTAAGGAGAAAGTCCCTGTTCACCAGTTTTATCTCCACTAGACAACAGTGAACGTTCATTAGGTCTAGAGACATTATTTTACTTTTAAATGTCAATACTATGATAAAAAAGCAGTTCTACCATGGTTTCTTTTGAATCCACAAAGCATTCTTTGAATGGTTAACTCCTTAAAAGCCCAGGCATATTACATGCTAAGGCTTATTATTCAGTAACTGTGGGGACGTCAATGCAAACTAATCAAGTTATTCTTATGTTATAGAAGTGTGTAATAACACTTGGTGCCTGCTGGAGGCCCTGGCCATGTAAGGGTTTAAATGGATCTTCTCTATGATGGAAAATGTGTTGTACATGGATCTTTATAGAAACTTTTCTGTATAGCACCATTGTATTTTTGGAACTGTATAGAATCCCTTTTGCTGAGAATGAGATGAAATATGTGTAATAACACATAGAATTCAGTAACATTAGTTGGCAGTTCAATGCTAACACAGGCTGTTAAGAAAATGAGGAGCAAATTATATATGGTAACTGATCTTCACTGCAAAGAACTAATCACTTACCACCCTGTCATATATTACTATGCCCTCAAAAAAAACACCTCTAAAATTACACATTTACTGAACTTTAATGTAAGCTGATGTAACAAGATTTTATTCCAGGGATTTTTTTTTGGTGTTGACACAATATAAAGGACAGATTGTGTTTTCAAAAGGTGAAACAATATGAGTTACATGTGATGAAACACATTTCTTCATGTAAGAACCAAACTGTACACACAGTACTGTGCAAACATCAGGGTACCCTCTTTGTTTACTTGATTTCCAGTCAAAACAGCCCTTAAGTACAATTTAATGATTTATCAGTGTCAGAAAAAAGGTTCATAAAACATAGTTAAAAGAAAATTACACAGACGCCTCAACAACTACATCAGATTTTTGCTATTTTGATTGTCCATGCTTTGCCTTTATTACAGTTTACATTATTTTTGGGAGAATTTCTTTCAGTTTTTCAAAGAAGTCTGCAGAGATGTTTTGCCACACCACCGAAGTTGGTTGCATTGTGATTCTCACGATCCAAACACTTTCAATGTTGTTGATGTTTGTACTCTGGGTTTGCCAGCGCATTGTTCTGAGAACACCAGCAGATTATTTGTTTGTTTGGACGCTCCTTCAGAACAGTGGATTTGTTCAGATCTGAAGCAAGAATGGGGCTTTAAAAAAGATTAAATCTTTAATTATCTTATGGTGACAATGTCTTGCACAGTTGTAAGGAGTCCAATTAGAACTCCAGTTCCTGTTTGTTTTAAACCAAATTATTATTTTCCTCTGACTTGGATTATCTTATATTTAATCTTCTCAGAAATATCTTAATGGACATTTTGACTGGAAATTAAATAAATGAAGGGTGATCTCAGGCACAATATTTTATGCTGGGTTTTGACCTGACCAGCAACTTCAGTACAACTAAGAAACTGAACCATGAATCTACCTACTTCAAAATACACACTGCCCACTGTCCAGCTTTAACAAAGACATAAAAGTGAGGTGGGCGGCACCCGCCGAGGGGTGGGAGGGCGCCTGGCTGAGGGGCTTGAGTTATGGCCCTATCACTTTCAACATGACCTTTCAATACCTCTCATCACAGGCCCTCCCAAGGCGACGCCAGCTATCTCATCTCTCCACCTCCTAGGATTCACAGCCCCTGACCCTGCGACCCTGACCACACAGTATCCTCTTGCTCTATTTATACCCACATTTCATAAATAAGCCTCCCACCAAAGCACCTTGAGCACAAGAGCTCCTTGTGCTGCTCCTAACAGGACATGCCTTTAGTTTATAAGGTTAACACAATGATCTTTTGGTAAATCAGCTGACCGTAATAGTGCATAAAAATAGGGTTGCACCTGGCTGACTCCCACCCCTTTTGTACAATGGCAAAAAAATATCAAATTCTATTACTTTGAGAAATATCTAATTTTTTCTTATTTTTCAGGCATGTAAATGTAATATTTACACTGGCTTCAGAATGAATTAATAGTGAAATTGTGTGACATACATTCTGCTACACCATAAATAATGTTTGTACATGCCTTTAATGTTTTTCTATTATATAACACTCTAGTCAGTGATTTTATTTACAATATAAATTTGACATCCTGATGAGAGCCTAGACCACCTTTTATGTGCAGCAAAAATATAGGCTGGGCAGTTTTCTTTAAAGACAAGGCCCTAAAAAGCTATTTAAATGCAAGTCAAACTAATGAAGTTATTCCCAAGAGCCTCTTCTCCTGTGAGTGCTGCCTCAGGCAATACTTTTATTTATGATCAAATGTCTCAAGTCTTGCTCGACATATAACATCACCATCACTGTCAACTTCCATTACAGGCCCATCACATATTGTCTGAAGAAACTTGAGGCTTTTTCTTAGACAGTCCAATTATGTATTTCCCTGTGCAATATGGTGTGGCCTAAGCGACCTGAGCTATATATATATATATATATATATATATATATATATAAATGCAAATGATGCATGTATAATGCATTTAACATATAGGTTTTCTTTTTATTTTCCTGCAATATGTAAATTCCAAGAGAGGTCAAGCAAAGACATGCACTTGATTGACATTGTACCCCACTGAAAGAGTTATTTCCCTTGCAGACCCCTATCACACCCAGCTGACGTCTCGGGTCAGCAGCCTAATCCATTTGACAGGCAGATGAATTACTGTAGGGCGCACATGTCTACAACACCACACCTTTCTGTCAGGAGCTCATGTTCACAGTGTTGCGGGATGCATTTGTTTCACACCTCCAAAGTGCTGGCAGCAGGCCAGTGGAGCAAAACGTACCAGTATGATGTTGGGCTATATTCTTAATTATAGGGAATGAATGAAGAATCATTATTTAGACCCTTAAGCAGGCAGCAGTCCTGTGAACAGAACCTACTAGTACGGTGTTGGGTTAAATGTCTACTTCGGAGGAATGACTGAAAAGCAATTAATCTGTGTAATGCTGTAGTTCACTCCTACATTCTCAACAATTTTAACCCAAACTAAGAGAAAAACACATTTTGTTAATTATTAATTAACTTTCTATTAAAATTGGTTCGTCTTTGTTAGTGTTAAATTTTCTATACTATACCGCCACCTAGTGGCGAGTACCTACAATTACATGTTGTAAACGTCGCGTTGATATAAATGACTTTTGTCACGTGATCAAGTGAGAATAAAACGTAAAACATATTTTATGTCTTTAGATGGATGTATTTATTTAATAAAATACTATCCCGACTCTGTTACTGACAATAGATAGATAGATAGATAGATAGATAGATAGATAGATAGCTCGTCCAATTAGGCGTCTAGGTTTGTTTATGGCAACAGTACTGGCTCCCCACATAGAACTACAATAGAAAACATTTTCTTCTGTTTATGAAATTACTATATTATTTTGCCTAAAATAGTCAGGATTAAACAAACTGTGTGTGATTAAACAAACCAGCTTCACTCATTTTAGACACAGTTCATGTGAAAAAGTGCACTAAATCACTTTCTTAGCGCTGAGCAGGATATGCTAAAAAAGGCTAGCCACTGGTTTTAGCCATGGGTCTTGGCTGATTGTAGTAGTAGCAGAAACTTTGTTTTCTCCGGCACCTGGAGACTCGGTCTTCTCTGACGAGGCAAGGACAGGTCACTTCAGGCGTGGTCAGTCATGCTAGCTGCTCCTCCGCAGAGTGCAGGCTAGGCTAAGCTAAACCAGCGCTCATGTGCGGCAGTGAGGAGCCTCTCAGATGCAGGTGAGCGTGGAGCCCGTCCGGCTGCCGCAGAGCGTCTCCGGCTCCTCACAGTGCCATGGCGCCTTCGCCACTACTTTTGGACCAAAGTTGGAGGAGCGCCCGCCAGAGAACCAGCGCACTTCACCTTGGAGGAGGCCGAAGCCCCGACATCCCGCTCCAGCAGCCATGAGCTCCCCTCGGGAGAGGGACCACAGTCTGAAGTAAGACTTACAGGAGTTTACAAGAGGCAGGAACTTCAGATGACTGACGTCATCTTACGTTTTCAGAGAAGTCTACTATTTAGCAGCATGTATCTATGTTTATTTATGTTCTTCTGTAAATCTCGAAGTAACTTTATATTCCACTTTGCTTGCCTGCCATCAGGAATGATGAAAGAATAAAGTTTTGCTGAAGTCTTGTAGACGAACTCAGGAAACTATGTAGATACAAAGCCAGCTTTTAATGGAAGTTGTGCTGAAAGTAACATAACAAAGCAAGGCTGAATTAGCTGAATTTTCCTCACCAGTGCCACACACTGGGATAACTAATTAATACAAAGCTCATGTAAAGGAATCAGGGTATTGTCTTTCCTGTGGCATATCTAATTGCCCCATCTACACTAGCATTTAGTTACGCCTTAGGTCCCACCTTACCTCCACCCCCGAAATAAGATCTCAGTCTGATTTCTCATTTTGGATTTCACGTATGTGTGGAAGTCATTTACAGCAAAAACATGCATTTCTATCCATAGGAATAAGATATGATTAAGCTGTTTAAATGATGATTTGAGTTCAAGGGGAATTACAACTTTTTTTTTGTAATTTCTGAATAATTCAGTCCTTGAGGTGTCAACAGAGTGGTTCAAAGTGGTTTGATGTAAAATGGTTAATTGTAGAGAAACTTACAGACTGATTTCTTTACAGTGATGGCGATAGGAACCCGGCGTCACCACGTCTAAACACAAATATAGCCGTTTTATTTACTATCCAAAACCACCAGTGAACCTACATGTGTCTTCTTTTGTTTTCATATGTAATGTTTAAGATGGTAAACAAGTCAAAAGTCTGAAAACAATAAGATTTCTTTGTGCACTGTTTTGTTTTGCAACACTATCATGAAACAATGTGTCAGACACCACAGGAACATATGTCTAACAATTTCACACAATAACTTTCTTTGAGGGAGCTTTCAGAGGTATTGAACTCTTCAGACGTCTGGGTCATGTCACCACCGCTGTGAACAATTCTGACTATGCAAGTTTCTCTGGAAAAGAGAAAACTCCAAACTCCAAACTGCTCTGAATGATTTTGTTTACATCTCAACCATTTAATTAAGTTGGATTTCATCTTTAAGCAAACTGTAAGTTAGTTTGAATTAGACTTAGACTGTACTAAACTCCTTATATCTAAAATAAAACCAGCCGAGAATTAAATATTATATTAATAGGCAAATTCAATTATTGCATAGAAATGAAAGTCATTTTTCGAGGGAATTGAAGCAAAGGGCTTGGTCATTGAGACCCTATGTGCATGTCCTGTGTTACCTAACACACTGTACTTTGTTATGTGTCCCATGATACCTGAATCCACCCTAAACACATTTCATGATACAGTAATTGTTTTGTAACTGCTTATATTACAGCAACATTTTTATTTATATATGACAGTATTAAACTGTTACATGACAAATAGCTGGTAATTTACACTAGTGCAAAAGAATGGGCCAAGCGCTAAATACTAATCATTTTTACTGATGATTTTGGCCTGGCCAGAGCTCCATAGAGCGTATTTTTAAAAGGCTGTCTGCAAGTTTACCCACAAGACTTCAACATCTAACGAAATCAGAGAGAAAAGCTATCCCATACTAAGCTGTCTAAAGCTATCCCATACAGTTGATCTATGTGTGTAACTCTTGCTAATGTACTGACTGATGACTTGTCATTTAAGACCATTAAAAGCTTAATGTTTTGCTGTTTTATTGTTTTTGCATGTGAGTGTACTCTGCAGCATCAGTGCAGTGTAAGTGATTAATTTAATTAATTAATTTAA
Organism: Pygocentrus nattereri; assembly: GCF_015220715.1. NCBI lineage: Eukaryota > Metazoa > Chordata > Actinopteri > Characiformes > Serrasalmidae > Pygocentrus > Pygocentrus nattereri. The sequence continues at coordinate 18,358,918 of NC_051218.1, forward strand.
CAAACCATGTGAGGCTGTATGTTAAAAAAGTAAACTCAAAAAAGTAGAATAATCAAACTTCACTAAAACTTGAACTAAAACCAATTTACGTTAAGCCGATTCAGTTGTTTGTTGAGGATAAGTGATAGAAATGCACTTAAAATGCATTATGCAGGGCTTTTTGTCTTACCCAAAGCAATCAATTGTTTGTCCCTAAGCAGCATTTGTCACTGTACATGTTGCTTCTGTGGAGGCTGGACAAACTGTTAAGGAACTAAGAGAGAGAAAAATACAAACATACCTAATGCTATTACAAGGTAAGTTTGCTTTATCAGTAACAACAGACACAAAAGTCTGATTATTACTCATTTATTCTTGCATCCACCTGTTCAGCTGCTGTTCATTTAGTGACATCTAGTGTTAGCCTTCAGATCTGCAGAATTCATGCTGAAGTATCAAACCTCCAGGAAAACCAACTGATGTCCTTGAGGTTTTTTGACACTTTTCGGTTTGAACGGCAGTCAGATTGTACTGGGACAGGATCCAGATGCATTTAGTGTTCAAATATAATTAACTCTAATAGTCCCATTCAGTTCTGTACAGTCTGTGTCAAAGCCCAGTTTGTGAAATTGAGCTGAGGAGTTACAAGTTGTCTGTACTGTGAAATCACTGTCCCTTTGTGTTTGGTGGTAACAGGCTGACGAAAAATGAATCCATGTCAGTCGGCAGAGTCTGTCGGCCGCCATGCAGGTCATGCATGTTTCATAAGGACCTGGCGAGTGGGCCGCTGAAATTATTTGCTATTTGCTCTGTGAAGGAAACCTGAGCTGCCTTCGGTGCCGGAGTTCTTCTTTGACCTCCGCCAGCCGTTAAAGCCCTCACTCTCCCGCTAATTAGTTTTCCTTTCTCTTGACTTCTCTCCCTTTTGTCATGGGTTTTGGGTGTAGTTTTTGTGGCAGCACATTGATCCTTTTTCTCTTAGGTCTCCTTGTTTTGTTTTAGCTGTTAATTTTTTCCAATTTAAATAGAAGTTATGTGTTGAGAAGAATTGCATCTGTGTAAGCCTTACTTCTGGAAAATGCTGGAAATATTGGAAGAAAAAATACAGAATACAATTTTATTCTGTAGCAGTTTAAAACGTTTAAAAAGTCACATAGGAATTTTCTGTGCAATTCTTGTTAACATTACATTTTCTCATATTTAACCCCTTGAAATCCCAGGCTAATTACATACAAACCGGATTCCAAAAAAGTTGGGACACTAAACAAATTGTGAATAAAAACTGAATGCAATGATGTGGAGATGGCAAATGTCAATATTTTATTCAGAATAAAACACAAATCACAGATCAAAAGTTTAAACTGAGAGAATGTATCAATTTAAGGGAAAAATATGTTGTTTCAAAATTTCATGGTGTCAACAAATCCCAAAAAAGTTGGGACAAGGCCATTTTCACCACTGTGTGGCATCCCCCCTTCTTCTTACAACACTCAACAGACGTCTGGGGACAGAGGAGACCAGTTTCTCAAGTTTAGAAATAGGAATGCTCTCCCATTCAAGTCTAATACAGGCCTCTAACTGTTCAATCGTCTTGGGCCTTCTTTGTCGCACCTTCCTCTTTATGATGCGCCAAATGTTCTCTAACCTCGGATCCTTCACCTACTTATGCCATGATGTTGTGATTGCTGCAGAATGTGGTCTGGCATTATCTTGTTGAAAAATGCAGGGTCTTCCCTGAAAGAGATGACGTCTAGATGGGAGCATATGTTGTTCTAGAACCTGAACATAGTTCTCTGCATTAATGGTGCCTTTCCAGACATGCAAGCTGCCCATGCCACAAGCACTCATGCAACCCCATACCATCAGTGATGCAGGATTCTGAACAGAGCGTTGATAACAACTTGGGTTATCCATGTCCTCTCTGGTCCGGATGACATGGCGTCCCAGTGTTCCATAAAGAACTTCAAATCGTGACTCATCTGACCACAGAACAGTCTTCCATTTTGCCACACTCCATTTTAAATGACCCCTGGCCCAGTGCAAACGTCTGAGATTGTGGAGCTTGCTTAGAAATGGCTTCCTCTTTGCACTGTAGAGTTTTAGCTGGCAATGGCGGATGGCACGGTGGATTGTGTTCACTGACAATGCTTTCTGGAAGTATTCCTGAGCCCATTGTGTTATTTCCTTGACAGTGGCATTCCTGTTTGAGGTGCAGTGACGTTTAAGGGCCCGGAGATCATGAGCATCCAGTAGAGTTTTACGGCCTTGACCCTTACGCACAACGATTGTTCCAGATTCTCTGAATCTTTTGATGATGTTATGCACGGTTAATGATGATAACTTAAAAGTCTTTGCTATTTTACGCTGGGTAACACTGTTCTGGTATTACTGCACTATCTTTCTGCGCAACAATGGTGGAATTGGTGATCCTCTTACCATCTTGGCTTCTGAGAGACGCTGACACTCTGAGAAGCTCTTTTTATACCCAATCATTTTGTCAATTGAGCTAATTAGTGTTAATTGGTCTTCCAGCTGTTCGTTATATGCTCAATTTCCTTTTTCCAGCCACTTATTGCTACTTGTCCCAAGTTTTTTGGGATTTGTTGACACTGTGAAATTTTGATTCAACATATTTTTCCTTTAAAATGTTACATTAACTCAGATTAAACTTTTGATCTTTCATCTATGTTCTATTACGAATAAAATATTGACATTTGCCATCTCCACATCATTGCATTCAGTTTTTATTCACAATTTGTTTAGTGTCCCAACTTTTTTGGAATCCGGTTTGTACTAAGACTTATTATTCAGTAATGATGAGACGTCAATGCAAACTAGTTCGGCTGTTCTTAGGTAATAGAAGCATGTAAAAAATGACCGTGTAAAAGATAAAGCACCATGAGATGTAAGCCTACGCCTTACATTTTGGTCAAATGTTTTACTCTGTTTAGCCCAAAAAGTAAGCATAGAAAAATTTTGAAGCTGTCTAAAGGCTACTGCACATCCGAAGACAAACTCTGCATCATGCAACGGATAGTACAAAGCACAGCTATAGCACATAGTAAGTGTCACAGAAAGGCGCTGATAGGCATCATTTTATTCTTTACTTTATAAATTTAATTGAATACAACTTTAGTTTTTCTGTAGTGAATTTATCACATTTGGTATCAGCTAACAAATTATTCATAAACCTGTTTCCAAGGTAATAGGTGCAAGGTAAAATAAGTTACAGTGTGACCTGGCTAGCAACGTTAGCTGAGGTAACCGACACTTAGCATATATCTGTTTATCTTAAAGATTTAAGATATTAGATTAACTGCCTTTCTTGAGTGTACATTTCAAGCCTCATGTCACCTCCTACAGATTTGTGGTTGATTAGGTAGCCAACTGTTACACTGTAATTACAGTTCCTTTATTTTACATATTCTTATATCTTATATATATGTTATGTGGTTGGCTATATATTTCCATCCAGTTGATTAATTTTGAGCTGTTTGAACACAAACTGTTTACCACCATCTGATTAAAAATAGCTAATTTTAAAGTTTAGTTGGATCAGAATTGGTCAAAGGTGTCAGTATTGGTTTCATTTTCAGAGAAAATTATATTGTGCCATATCTACTTATAACAGTGAAATGTGTTTTGGAGCTTGAGGAGTGATTTTGTTTCACCAGAGGGTGGAGTATGTAGCCTTTCTGTACATCTGTGTCTTGGCTTATTGGAAAGCCAACAGCATTTAAGCTCATAGAAGACCACTCAGCTCTTCTTAGGACATTATTCAACATGTTTCCATGCTTTTTAGCCAGCTGTGTGCCATGAATGTGCATCCTTCTGTCCCCCAGTATCTAAATTTGTACACATAATTCAGTTTTTATGTCTTTCTTATGAGGATAGAGGCCATTATCAGATTTTACTTCTTGTGAATGGAGGCCAGTGTAGTGTTTCTTGTGCAACCTGTTTGAAAGAGGTTACCCTGTCCTTTGTGCCTGTCAGTGCACCGCTGTTGCTTGGAGGCAGACTCGGGCAAGGATGCAAATGGAAAATGAAAGAGGAAGGGAGGGGGAATGGGAGGGGAGAGGGAAACTCCCAAGAGCAGTAGGAAGTCATGAGTAGATGCGTAGAAGTGCGTAAGTCATCTGGGGCTTGGCGTCCCAACAGACACCTGTAGTGCTCAGGAGAGAGGCACGGTTGAGGAAGAGCACCTTTCATTGATGGAGGAAAACAAATGGGGCGTTAGACCTGAAGACTGGGTGAGGAGAGAGGGAGTCAGTGGGAGGGAGGGAGGGAGGGAGGAAGGTAGCGAGGGAGAAAATGAGTTTCTGTGGCTGATCTGGCAGTCTTAACCCTGGGGCTTGCTCTGACCTTTTGGAGCTGAAAGAGCAGGCAGGTAAACAGAGATTCTCCTTTGGACTCTGGAGGTTATCTGGATGGACAGGTTAAGAAGCTGCCGGTAAATGCACTCTCCTCACTGGGTTCTATACTGGGGGCACAATAGCGAATGGTACTCATGCGTGGTGCTTTGGGCAGCTTTGAGTGTGCCCCTTCTGTACCCAGCCTGGCCTCCCTGCTTAGTCACGTCTACCCAGACTGCTACAGGACAGGGCCAGATTGCATGGGCAGGGGCGTAGGACTCATTGTCATTGGGTAAGTGGTTTACACATTTATAGCATTTCACTGAACCTTCAGTTCCACAAGACTAAGGGAATTCTGAGTTATCTGGAGAGGTGTTATCCATAAGTATATTTTGCACAATAACTGCACACAGCTGCCATGTTCAAATTATGTAGAAAAATCATCAGAATAAAAGTCTTTTGTTGTAGGTTATGCCTCATGACATTTGAGAAAATCAGTATTAACAGACAATAGTTTTGCAATTGGTTGAATACTTTTAAAGCTGCCCTTTGGCCTATTATGTAATGATTTCAGACCTTATACCATAAACAATTTTGATTTAGGTTTTATATACTTAAACTATCTTTTTAAAAGTTTACTTAATCTGTATGCATTCATATGCAAAGGTTTGATGGCCCTTTTATTTGAGTTTATTTTCTAAGTAAAAAGTACACATCTTCTACAGAGAAACCACTTCTGCTCATTTTAATGCACACGTACTGTTTACTTGCTGACATTTAACATATTGAAGGAAAACGTCCAAAAGTAATTTTATTTTGTGCTTGTTTTTTCCACTATTATGACCTCAGCCAATAAACAGAAGTTGTGCAAAAATATTTACATTTGTTTCCTGTTGAAGATGCTTTATTTTCACTTAAAAATTAACAACACATGTAATTTGACCAGAGCTGATCAACCTTTTGCATGCGATTGCGTATGGTTGAATGGTCACACCACTCGACATTTGCAGACTTCAGAAAGAATAAAATACCATTTCTGTTGCTTTATTGTTCATTAAATATTGACTCAAAGTAATAGGCCACTGGCATTTTCAAATATTATGAAAGGTATGAGTTATGAGGTTTTGGTATGGCAGCAACACTTTGACAGTGAGTTAACAGTATGCATTGTTTAGCTATTAAATATTTAAAAGTAATTTTAAGTATATCTTTGAAATCACTTCAAAATTCTACTTATTTTTGTCATATAGTTTTAGTGAAGTGAACTGATATCAAATGAGAACTCATGTAAAAATTAGCACCTATGACTCAGCAATCATGAATATCCTTCCATTTTAATAGATGCTACATGTCGTCATAGTGATAAATGTGACACTCCAGCATGGCTGTATATTGTACTTTGATCTTGTACTATCTAAATTATTCATGCAATAATTACCAACTGGATTAGGGGCAGTTTCAGACAAAGAGTGAAAGCGGCACATTTTGCCCTTTACAAGCTGCTGACGATTAGAGTTTCAAAGAAAAATGTTTTTTTCTTTTAAAATCCTTAGAAACTACAATTGAAAACATATTAGTTAGGTTAAGTTTTGTTAATTAAGAAGTTTCCTCATTCTGCCAAGCAAGTAAAAATTATACCTGTTTTCATGGTATTCTTTTATACTTTGAACTGAAAGCATATAACCACACTAACTTTCTGTCTACTTGTAATACTAATTAATACTGAGGAATTATGTGTATTTATATCTCTTTGTTTTGTGCTCAAGGAAGAAGCTTCTAAAAGAACCCAGCAGATACATTTGTTCAGTTGCTGACCAGCTCACCAGAAGCGTTGACAGAGGCCTATCAAGTGACCAAAGGTAATTTGTCCATGTCTGCATAGAGCTGTAATTCTCTCACCTTACAGCAGAGAGCTAGTGATATTGTATTTCATGTGCAAATTGCGCAGTATCAGGCTCGTGCTGTCACGCATGAGCTTCACCCCCCAAATAAATATCCTCTATCAAGCAGTGCTGTAATTGGGATGCCTCTGGCCCTGTTGTGTTGGCAGTGTCTCGGCGTGTTCTCGGTCCTCCGTTGGTGGTGCTAGCTCAGTGAGCCGCCTCACCTCCTGTTCAGGCAGCACTGGCAGTGCCACAGGCTTCTCCACCGAACACAGCTCCATCTACTCCTGGAGATACGATGTAAGAATTATTACACCATCTGTTCTCTTGCTGTATCCCCTGACTATTTAGTATATGATATTCCATAAACATAATGTGATTTGATTAATCCCTTATATCCCCAGGCTGTTTTTGCAGCTTAGTTTCCATGTATGGGATATATGGACTGAGTGATGAATGGCATGTTTTGAAACTTTAACAGTTTTTACACGCTAAATGCTTTTATTTTGCAAAATTGAGTAAAATTCATTTTTTCATGACACTGGCTCATGAAACCCTAATGGCCTGTATGTGGGCGAATAGTTAAATTCCTCAATTTCACAACTACATAATAGTTTCAGTGTAGTTGCCAAATTATTATAGTAGTCACTGAATATTACATCTTAAGAGGCAGTTCATTCCAACATGGATAGTTTCTTTTATTTATTTATGTACTTATTGATTTTTATGTATTATATTTAACCAAAGAAATCTCTTGAGGTAACTCCTCCAAAGGAAATGTGGAACGAGGGTCAGAAGGCTGAGTTCTTTTGGACAGTACACCAAACAGTGCAATTTATCAGCTGTATCTACCAAGAGGGAGGGAAGTCGTACAGTGATAGAAATTTTTCCACCTTTAAGCTGGTGAGAAAAAGGAACTGTTTTCCTTTTGGGACAGTGAAAGATTGGGAGCAGAGCTGATCAATTTAAGGTGGTCTTTTTAAAGAAGAGCAGAAGTATAAAGTGAAAGCTTTGTGGGTAGATTGGCCTCAACCTTGTGGCAGCTATGGAATCCTATTTACTTTATTGACTGGGTCATACTGGTGGGTGAGTTGTCTGCAGTTTGTTGTGACTTTCGTATCACAGGATAGAGAGTAAATAGTGTTCAGTGGTTCCAAAGTGGTGTTTGAGGTTTGCACACAAATCCTTTCTTTTATAACTGCTGACTATTTTCAAAGGGGTTTGTGGGTTCAGCTCCAAGTAGTTGAGTTTGAGATGAATCGGAGTGGTTTTGTCCACTGACCTTATCTTTAAATTCATACTTGGATCACTCTTTACTATTCATGACATTCTGTTATCTTGTTACTATCAAGAAATCAATTAGATATAAATTCAGGCCAGTAATGACCTGAGATGTGTAGTACCTAATATACCTAATTCTTTAAAAGAGAATTCTATCAGTTTTTTTAAATGTCCACATAATTTAATAGCTAAGATGTAAACAAAGTGATTCGGGGTGTTTTGAAGCCATTCTAGAGAAAACCGTGTCACAACAGTGATGAGAAGAACAAGACATCCAAAGGTGCCAGTATATTGCCTGATTCCTGAGACATTGCTTTGATTTAAAGCTTGATAAAACATTGTAAACAGTTCAGGGTGGACATGCTTTGTTAAGGAAAAGTAGTTCCCAAAGAAATTCTTTCTGAATAGCAAATAAAATTGCTGTATTTGCATTTCTGTGACATTACAAACCCTGGTTGCTTTCACCACCAGCTCCAGCAGTATTGCTTATTTATTCTTATTGCTGAAGAAGATGTTAAGTGTAACGTGGTCACCCAGCCTGATGTACTGTTCCCTGTTGGTTAAGATGTCATAGATCAAGTGGAGAACACCAAGCTGTCTCAGTTTATCTTTAAGCAGGTCTGGTGTGAAAGCACAGAATTTGAGGAGGAATGTGAGAGCTGTTCACAAGCTGCAAGATGTGCAGAGCCATGCTGGTACTGTCATTTACAGATCTTTTGGCTCTGTATACAAAATGCAAGGGATCTTGTAAGCTGTCTGTTTTAGTTTTGAGGTGATTCAGGATAAGTGTCTCACAGTGATTCATAATAACTAAGCTTAAACCTTTGAACTCAAAGCCTATTATTCAGCTATTAGACTAATTTATTATTCATTGTTAATTCATTCTTAATTCAGATGACGTAATCTAATTGGTTGAGGAGTCTTCTGTCTGTGCTGCTATTTTTTTTAACCCAATTTTCTCCCCAATTTAGTCATCTCCAATTCTACTCGCTAGTTAGGACTCCCCCAATCACACAATACTACCAGTACTAGGAGGGTGAAGGCTAGCACAGGCTTCCTCCGAGACCTGTGAAGTGCCACTGCATCTTTTCGAACTGCCGCTCACGCAACGTCATTGGACAGCTGAACGCACTTGGAGGATAGTGCCAACCGCCAGATCTGTTACATCAGCTAACAGATGACTGTGCTAACTAGCATCATGTGAGTGATGGTCGGAGAAGGAGGGGCCATCCTACCCACCCAGAGGGCGAGGCTAATTATGCTCTCTTGGACTGCCCGCTATGGATGGCTGTAGTATCACCAGGGATCAAACTCGCGATCTCCTGATAGGGACAATGCTTAGATGGTTAATAAAAGCATGTTCTTTTTCAGATGAACAGTATCATGCTCATCACCACATACTAAATAAAGACTGTGGATACTGCAGCTAACTGTTTCTACTTCTGTTTCTACTTTGAATAAATTATAATATTAAATCTGCAGCCTGATTGGCTAGATTCTGAAGAAGAGTGTCACAGCAGGGTTCCATCCAATTCTGATGACATTCAAGTAAATAAAAAAGCCTAGCTGAACTTGTTTTGTGGTTCTATTTGTAATGGAAAAGCTACTACTTTTTGGTGGAAGATATTGCCAGTATCAAAGCATGTTTTCTCCAGTGTTTAGGGCAGATTTCTTTTACTTTTATACTGTTGTATAAAAGCAGCATATTCCCTCTCATGTTGCATTGCTTAAAAGATTACTATGAACTATTGTGTAGGAGCTATTAAACTGAAGTCCTGTAGTTTGGAGAGTGAGAAACTGAGAGATTAAGGGTTAAGGCAAAGGGTCTGTACTATTTCTGAGAACTGGAATGATAATGGAGGTTTTGAAACATGCAAGTGCAAAACTTGGGGCCAATAACTGATTGAAGAGATCAACACAGTTGTTAGATAGCTTGTCAGCACTGTGCCTGAAGATTGCTGTGAAAGTATTAAAGTATGGGGACTTTGTAATCTTCTGATTCCAGAGCAAACAGCTACAACATTTCTTTCTCATTTTTATGAGTGAAGCATTGAACCAGTTTGTAATTATTCCCAGAAATGAAATCTTAGTTTCATCTTGCATTTTATAGTTATAGTCTTTAATATTCTAATCTCAAGGCTTATTTTTGGCTTATTGGTCAGATAGATAACCCTTTGTGCAACCAAATACCTTCTAATAAAACTCATGTATTACTATCCACATGACTGATACACATAGTAAAGTTGATACATAGTAAACTTAATTAGTTGTATTCATAAAATCAAACTTTCCATCAACACTGTTATAACTGCTGATCTTATTCTGAAGATATGAAGGATGGTACAAATGCAGGCCAACCCCCTCGCTTCATAGTATAATGGTGTGGGATGTGCTGTGTGGTGTGTGTATAGGAGTTCGACAGGGCAAACACTCAGCATGTAAGACAACTCTTCAGTGCGCTGGATGAGCTGCTGTACGAAGGGAAGCTGAGCAGTAAATCTGAGGCCCTGCAGAAAGAGTGTGAGGAATGGAACACACACTCTCCCCACATCAGGTACACACCAACCTTGCCTAAATACCTGAAAAAAATATTACAGGTGCTGATACCAGTTTCACTAACTGCACGTGCTCCTGACTCAGGATTTTAGGAAATCAGTTGGAGCCTCCGAAGCAGGAGGGGGTGCAGTATGTGCACAGGAAAGCCACTAGTGCTAGAACCGCTCCATCACCTTCCTGCCTAGACAAGAGAGAAGATCACAGCGAGTAAGCATATACTCTAAGAGTGCACATACACAAGTGTATATATATATATATATATATATATATATATATATTTTTTTTTTTTTTCATGGGACAACACTATAGAAATAAAACTTGGATATAACTTAAAGTAGTCAATGTACAGTTTGTATAGCAGTATAGATTTACTGTCCTCTGAAAATAACTCAACACACAGCCATTAATGTCTAAACAGCTGGCAACACAAGTGAGTACACCTCACAGTGAACATGTCCAAATTGTGCTCAAAGTGTCAATATTTTATGTGACCACCATTATTATCTAACACTGCCTTAATCCTCTTGGGCATGGAATTCACCAGAGCTGCACAGGTTGTTTCTGGAATCCTCTTACGCTCCTCCATGATGACATCACGGAGCTGGTGGATGTTACACACCTTGTGCTCCTCCTCCTTCCTCTTGATGATGCCTCACAGGTATTCAATTGGGTTTAGGTCTGGAGACACACTTGGCCGGTCCATCACCTTTACCTTCAGCAAGGCAGTTGTCATCTTGGGGGTGTGTTTGGGGTCGTTATTGTGTTGGAAAACTGCCATGCAGCGCAGTTTCCGAAGGGAGGGGATCATGCTCTGCTTCAGAATGTCACAGCACATGTCGGAATTCATGTTTTCCACAATGAACTGCAGCTCCAGACCTTGATGCTATGCTTGACTGTAGGCAAGAGCCAGTTGTTTTAGTACTCCTCACCAGGGTGCCACCACACATGCTGGACACCATCTGAGCCACACAAATTTATCTTCATCTCGTCAGACCACAAGACATGGTTCCAGTAATCCATATTCTTGGACTGCTTGTCTTCAGCAAACTGTTTTCGGGCTTTCTTGTGAGTCAGCTTCAGAAGAGGCTTCCTTCTGGGATGACGGCTGTGCAGACCGAGTTGATGCATTGTACAGCGCATGGTCTGAGCACTGACAAGCTGACCTCCTACTTCTTCAAGCTCTGCAGCAATGCTGGCAGCACTCATGCGTTTATTTTGTAAAGCCAACCTCTGGATATGACGCTGAACACGTGGACTCAACTTTTCCCTTGGGGTCCACTTAAGTGCTTTCTGTGGTTTATGGAGCAAAAATGGTCATTATTTAATTTTACATCTCTCTTGATCCCTTAGAACAGGCAGTTTTTGTTACTGTGTTTTTAACACCAATTTAAGATAAATGAGATGTGTTTTGACTGGCTGTCCTGTACTGTGACTCATTAAACTCAGAAAGAGCTGAAACTCTCCTTAGAACTTCAATATAAATAGGTGGGGCTACACTGCATTAGGCTCAATAAGTGGTTTCCCACAATATGTGAACGTTAAAGGTTCTTTCTAGAACCTTTACATTATGTAGTTGTTCTTTAAACTTAGAAAATGTTCCTTACACTCACACATTTAATTTTCATTTTTAGGAAGCCAAACATGGTTCTTTTAGGCCATCATGCAAAGAATACTTTTTGGCACCTTTTTCTCAAGAGTATAGATTAGCACTTTGTACCACATGTAGCCCATCTATTGTTGCACATTTTGTCATCCACATGTACCATCTCCATCAAAGGAAAGTGACCCCCACTGCTCACTAGATATTGTTTAGGTGGTGGTGCCCAGGAGTGGTGCCAACATTGTAGTATCAGTTACAGCAACATTGTTGATGTTGTTAAACATCACGTACTGGCCACTTTGTTGTACACCTTTGTAGGTGTAAAGATGTTGACATGCTGACGCTGAGATGTTGACAAACCTCAGCAACACTGCTGCGCTTCTTACACTTGCACTAGCACAACACAGACCACCATGCTGAGAATGGTGTATCACACAAATAATATGCGGTCAGCAGGGTCTTATGGTGGTTCGTTTCTACTGAGGGTGGAGTAAGGTGGAGTTGTGCAGCACAGAGCTACAGTGAGTAATGATCTACCTGCAAACTGCACCACTATGGTAACTGGAACTGATAAAGTGGCCAGTGAGTGTTGAACATATGAACATACCTAATAAACTAGGTTAAAGTGTATTTTGTACATACTGTTAAGACAAACCTTTAAAAGACAGTACACCTGAATCAGACAGAATAAGCACTGAGTTCTGAAGTAGACACAACAGTGGAGCAGTGGCATAGCAGTGTGTGAATGAATGAGTGTGAAAGTTGGCTAGGTGGTAGAGTCTGATGCTGCTGTCCAATGAGATCTGTCTGGAGTACAGAGCTATGATGACTAGCCTTGGCAGGCATGAGGCCAGTGGCAGACCGATAAGACAGATGGCTGAGGGAGGCACGTGCTGCAGAGCTGCGACTGGCCAGATTAAAAAACATGAGGCGTCCATTTCTAGCCCGCCTGATCATTTTGGTACTTAGGGAGTTTTTCACAGGCTTTTGTCTCTGCGGTGATTATTCCTTCAATGAGTACTTACTTTTTGACTTATGCACTGTACCTGATTTGAGTAAGTGTATGAGTTGAATTAGTTAGTGCAGGAATAGTTATGTTAAAAATAACCATTACACATTTTTTATTTAGCCCACACGTAGTCCAAATTTTGCTTCTTTAGTTTAGCACTAGAGCTTAGTTTAGCACAAGTCCTACACTAGTGCTGACATTGCTAACAAACAGAAAAAGTCAGTAGTCAACTAAATCTCAACATGCTCAGACTGCATTCTGTTCTCTGTTATGGTCACGATAGTGACGATTTTTCAAAAACCCCAGCCATAAAGAACTGGAGCTTAGACACAGAGGTCCTGATATGGGACTACAGAATGACTACTTGATGACAGATGGGTTGATGTGGTTTATGACTTATTATGAATTATAAAAATGAACAAAACTTCACCATGTAGCTGAATGGTGGGGCAGCCATTTTAGACGAGAGGCATATTGTGCCAAAATCCATTTGCATACATGTGCATCATGCAGGCACATCAACGCTACAAATTACTGCAGTGTTCAACTACACATTGACTTTTTGTTCATTTTTATAGTTCACAGAAAGTTATACTGTGTCCTAAACCATATCAACAGGTCTGCATGACCTAATTGATGATTTAGATGCTGGTTGAGAAAAGTCTTGAGGATGTATTTACTGAAAAGACTTATTGACTTGTTAGCAACATACGCCTCATAGCTCCTAGCTAAAACTAAAGAATGAAATTTTTACACCAAACATACATTATCTTGGTTAATAAACTATATCTAGGGAACATGGGGGAAAAAAAGTTTTTGCTGAACCATTCCATTAAACAAATAATTATTTATAGTTTTTAATTATAAAATAAAATATATCTAAAATAAAATATAAATTCTACACATTTTTCTCTGATCCCAAAACTTCATCCCAGGATGCTACTGCTGTTTTAGCTGTGAAATATACTGTTAACAGTTTTAATAAATGTCACGCAGTATTCATGTAAACCACATAAGCAGGTCTGTTAGATATTACTTAATGACTTGACAGAATTTGTGGCAGTTTTAGTGAGTTAGGTGCGCAGTTAACATGGTGGTTATTGGTAGAGTGTAAACTTCTATTGCTGTAACTTACTAGTTGTGTTACTCTCATAAGTCCAATGCAAAACGTGTATGACTAGCATATCTCATAACACCTGGGGAAAGAGCTTTGGTTCAACAACAGCTACCTAATGGCAATTTACTTTATGGTAGACCATTAAGAAAGATGTGACAGGCACACAAACTAGAAGTGGCCTTTCTTGCCATATATATGGACAGCAATTTGCACAATTTAGTCCTCAATCCCAGCTGTAGCACATTCTAAATCTGCTGACAACAAAATCACACAAAAATCATCAATGGAAATCAAATTTATTAACCAATGGAGGCCTGGATTTGGAGTCACACACAAAATTAAAGTGGAAAAACACACTACAGGCTGATCCAACTTTGATGTAATGTCCTTAAAACAAGTCAAAATGAGGCTCAGTATTGTGTGTGGCCTCCACATGCCTGTATGACCTCCCTACAATGCCTGGGCTTGCTCCTAATGAGGTGGCGGATGGTCTCCTGAGGGATCTCCTGCAAGCACCAGCATATGGTCTCACAAGGGGTCTGAGGATCTCATCTCGGTACCTAATGGCAGTCAGGCTACCTCTGGCGAGGACATGGAGGGCTGTGCGGCCCTCCAAAGAAATGCCACCCCACACCATTACTGACCCACTGCCAAACTGGTCAAGGATGTTGCAGGCAGCAGATCGCTCTCCACGACGTCTCCAGACTCTATCACGTCTGTCACATGTGCTCAGTGTGAACCTGCTTTCATCTGTGAAGAGCACAGGGCGCCAGTGGCGAATTTGCCAATCCTGGTGTTCTCTGGCAAATGCCAAGCGTCCTGCATGGTGTTGGGCTGTGAGCAGAACCCCCATCTGTGGACGTCGGGCCCTCATACCATCCTCATGGAGTCGGTTTCTAACCATTTGTGCAGACACATGCACATTTGTGACCTGCTGGAGGTCATTTTGCAGGGCTCTGGCAGTGCTCCTCCTGTTCCTCCTTGCACAAAGGTGGTGGCAGCGGTCCTGCTGCTGGGTTGTTGCCCTCCTACGGCCTCCTCCACGTCTCCTGGTGTACTGGCCTGTCTCCTGGTAGCGCCTCCAGCCTCTGGACACTACGCTGACAGACACAGCAAACCTTCTTGCCACAGCTCGCTTTGATGTGCCATCCTGGATGAGCTGCACTACCTGAGCCACTTGTGTGGGTTGTAGAGTCCGTCTCATGCTACCACGAGTATGAAAGCACCACCAACATTCAAAAGTGACCAAAACATCAGCCAGAAAGCAGAAAGGTACTGAGAAGTGGTCTGTGGTCCCCACCTGCAGAACCACTCCTTTATTGAGTGTGTCTTGCTAATTGCCGATAATTTCCACCTGTTGTCTTTTCCATTTGCACAACAGCATGTGAAATTGATTGTCAATCAGTGTTGCTTCCTAAGTGGACAGTTATATACAGTTACTTGGAGTTATATTGTGTTGTTTAAGTGTTCCCTTTATTTTTTTGAGCAGTGTACATTTTGAAGTGACTTGAGTGACTGTGTTTTTGTTCTTTAAAGTGGCTTAGTGTTAAGGTGTTATTGTCCATAGTAGAGATGATATGATAATAATACTGACAGAGTGACTGAGTGAAATGGTAGTTGGGGACAGACCCACAACTTCACAGCTAGTTCAGAAGCCTGACAGCCTGTGGGTAGAAACTGTTCATTAACCGGGTTGTTGTAGCCTGGATGCTGCGGAATCTCCTGCCTGATGGCAGGATGGTGAACAGGCCATATGCTGGGTGGCTTCTGTCTGACCGGATCTTTCTGATTTTCCTGAGGCAGCGGGACTGGTACATGTCCCGTAAGGCCTTTAGTTTGTTGCCTATGATGGCTTCTGCCATTCTCACCACTCTTCTAAGGGCCTTGCGGTCGCAGGCGGTGCAACTGCTGTACCAGACAGTGATGCAGCCTATGAGGATGTGCTCTATGGTGCACCTGTAGAATTTGGTGAAGATCTGAGGAGGCAGACCAAACTTCCTGAGCCTATGCAGGAAGAAGAGACGCTGATGGGCAGATTTCACAATAGTGTTGGTGTGGAGAGACCAGGTGAGGTCATCAGTGAGGCGTACGCAGAGAAACTGCTGACACTGCTGACTCTCTCCACTTCGGCTCCGTTGATGGAGAGGGGACCACCCCTCTGCTGTTTCCTGTAGTCCACAATCATCTGTTTTGTATTGCTGATGTTGAGACAGAGATTGTTGTCATGGCACCACTCTGACAGAGTGCTGACCTCGTCTCTCTAGGCTGTTTCATCTCCATCAGTGATGAGGCCTAGGATGGTTGAAAAGTTGAAGAGGATGTTAGATGTGTGTTTGGCTACACAGTCATGTGTATACAGGGAGTACACGAGGGGGCTGAGCACACATCCCTGGGAAGCCTCTGTGCTCAGAGTCAGTGTGGAAGAGAAGCTGTTCCCAACATTCACAACCTGGGGTCTGCTCATCAGGAAGTCTAGTATCCAGTTGCAGAGATGAGAGTTCAAACCCAAGGCTGTGAGCTTAGGAATGAGTTTGGCAGGGATGACTGTGTTGAATGCTGAGCTGTAATCTATGAACAGCATTCGTACATTGGTGTTCTTTCTGTCCAGTGTGTGAGAGCAGTGTCTATCGTTAGTGCAATGGTGTCGACTGTGGATCTGTTGGAGTGGTATGCAAATTGGCGAGGGTCCATGGTGGCTGGAAGTGTTGAGCAGATGTGAGCTTTGACCAGCCGTTCAAAGCACTTCATAACTGTAGATGTCAGTACAACAGGGCGGTAGTCATTCAGGCAGGCGACAGACGATTTCTTGGAGACTGGAACAATTGTGGTTTCCTTAAAGCACTTGGGAATCACTGACAGTTTTAAGGGGAGGTTAAAGACATCAGTGAAAACCTCAGCCAGCCTCCACACTCCATTGATAGACTGATCTGAGCACTGGTTTTGCCTGTTTAAGTCTTTGTTTGTATGTGGGCAGGAGAAGAATAGAGGTGTGATCAGCTTTGCTGAAGGCAGGGCAGGGGAGAGATTTGTAACTGGCCTTGATTGCGGTGTAGCTGGTGGTATTTGGGCAGAACCTTCTTCAAGTTTGCCCTGTTAAAGTCCCCAACCACAATAAAAGCAGCTTAATGGTGAACTTTCTCAAGTCCATTAATAGTCATGTACAAAACCTCCAATGCCTGTGACTTTTCTGCCTGAGGTGGGATGTAGACGGTAGCATCATTTGATGCTTTCAAGTTTTTTGGCTTCATTGTTCATTATTGATGTTCCATATAATCACTCAAGCAGGTAAAGCTTCGAACAGATACTTCACTTTTATGGCCAGTCTTTTCTTTTAAAGTACATTTTTTTCAGTGCCCTGGTTCTTGATGAATGGATTCATGTTATTGATTGGTTTCAGGGCTCTCTTTTTCTTCACCAGACTGCATTCGTCCACTGGCACAGAAAGTGCACTGCAAATCATATTTTTATTTTGTCTGTTTACCCACCTACCAGCCTTCTAGCACGAGGCCTCCATACCCGATTTAAAATATGCACTGCTATATGGAGTAATGGCATGACACAACACTAAAAATGCCCATAAGTGGCACATTTATCAGTCTGGCCCAGCTATGATGAGAAATTTCTCTCTGTGCAACCCTGCCCCTCTTTCTCTTTTTCCCTGTAGTCTGTGTGTGGAGGGCCACAGACTAGCCCCAGGCCCCTGGTCCGTGTGCTCCAGGCTGCATCTTTCGGAGCTCTCTTTGTCTCATAGCCAGCAAGAAGAGGAAGTCTATGAGGCCGAGGGCAGGATAGAGGAATTCCTCGCTTATGATGGAAAAGAAATGTAGGCCCCAAGAGTTTGTTACACAACAAATGTTCTCCTAATTCTCATTAATATTCTGTGTGTTTTACATTATATTACCATTGTTACTGTTACTGATATTAGTTTCACTATAAACTTCACAGAAAAATAAAACATTCAGTAGTAATTAAAACAGATTTTTCTTACTATTCTTTTATTATTCAAGCAGCCTATTACCGTTGCAGTAACAGCAATTTGGTTGCAGTTTTAATGATGTGAGCTCTCTGCAATTGTTAGCTACGTTAGCCTTTTAGCTCCACCACAAAACTAGAGCAGCAAACTTCATGCCAATGTAATTTTTTGTTTATTAATTTTTTGGTCCGCTGACCTATTCCTTTAATGGGAAATCAATTATGTTGATAACAACGACTCTAATAACAACTCTGTTTTCCTGTTTTCCTTGTATGATGTGTGATTACACCAGCAGGGCTATTTGTGAAGTGTGTGTGGGTGTGTTTTGACAGTGTGGCTTGACGCGTTGTGCGTCATTCTCCCCACCACAGGGAAAATGAGGGGGTGGATCAGAGGAAGGCCTCAGCTGCGGCCTCCCGGGACGGGGTCCCCCCAGTGTCCCCCAAAGCTTGCATCCGCGACGCAGTGGCTGATGAGCTTTTCGATGACGTATGGCGGGAAATAGTAGGCCTACTGGATGAGCTCTTACTCAAACACTGGGAGAAGCAGAGCTCTGGTAGATCTGCATAACTGAAACTGATAGCATTGTGCACACTCATCCATGAGTGCTTCTATATAATAATCTACGCTTTTGGAGTACATGTGAAGTAGGCACAGAATTGTAAATGTACGCTAATTTACAGGCATACAAGTTAAACAGTCAACAGTTCAACAACATAATTAAACACTCTATATAGAGATTTGGGCACTACCTAATTGGCTATTATTATGGTTACATGAATTAATCAGTATTACGTAGTATGAACACACTGCTGTAATATTAATAGAATCACTCATTTATGAGGATTTCAATGGTCTTATGCTTTTACCATAGCCTTTACACATGGTGTAAATTGCTCACATTTATTACAACAATACAGACTTGAACTTAACACAAAACCCTATTGCAACTGAACCTAACCATTATTACATGACATAACAAAAACCCTTTGTCTGATAACAATGGATGAAAAAATAATCCAATTAAAAGAAAATATCAAAGCCACTAAGAATGCTGGGAAGCTCTGCAAAGGGGCTGTACTATTTATACTGCTGTTCAGATGTTTGGAGTCATCTGTCTTATAATGATGTTCTTAAACATAATGTTTATTAATTCAATATTCAATAATAACATACATTGTAGATTGAAATGTAAAGCAATTTATAATTGAAAGAATTTTGGAAACAATTAGAAGTTTAGTTACTACACACACACACACACACACGCACACATTTTCTAAGCCACTTCTCCCTCAGGGTCACGAGGGGGGGTGGGGGGTCGGGTGCTGGAGCCTATCCCAGCGGTCATCAGGCGGAAGGCAGGATAGGTCCCACACTGGACAGGTCACCAGTCCATCGCAGGGCAGACAGACAGACAAACACAATCACACACCCACTCACACCTAGGGTCTAATTGGCTAATTATAGGCTAATTAACATGGCCTAAATGCATGTCTTTGGACTGTGCGAGGAAACCGGAGAACCCAGAGGCAATCCACGCAGATGGGGAGAATTAGTTACTACATAAAAACAAAATTGTGGATGTCATTAAATAATAAAACTAAAACTATATAAACTACAAAACTATACACACCTATGTGGTCGTTGCTTTTTAAATATGAGCTACTTTAAACATTAGTTTTTTATTGTAAGTGCATTCATAATGGTAACCAGCTTTCTCAGTTATGTAGTAAGCTTTTATAGCTTGTGAGAAACAATTTGAACATGAGCGTTTATATTGAAAACTGAGATTCCAAGTATTTGAATGGTAGTGTATATTACTTAGAGTTTGTGAGTTTCTGTTGAAAAAAGATGTTACACTTGAAAAGCCTATCAGGCAGTAAAGCTTTGTTTAGTTAAAAATGTTGGAGCATAACTGAAATTGAAATGGATTGATATTGCAGTTTTTATCATATAAAATTATCAGCCAATATTATCAGTTATTAGTTGCTAATGACAAAAGTTTCACAGTGGTACTAAGATAACTGAGTATTGTTGGATGCACGCTGTTTGAACTCTGTTGTGCTTCAGTTCGTTTTTTATTAAATTTGGAGTTGCTAATGTGCTAGCATTTAAGCTCACTGAGGAAGATGTCCCTTGACCTTGAAATACTGATTTGGCATCAGATGGACCAGCACAGAGAAGGACACTGGAGAGCTCCAGCCAAATTTTCTGTGAAACTTCATCTCACCTCCCATCTAGGGGCCATCACGTTTCCCCTAGCCGAGGCCCTAATAGCAGGAGCATGTTCCTATGGGCCAACAGCAGTAATGCACAGGTAGAAACCTACAACAAAACCATCATAAATATAATTACAGAATGCTAAGTTCTGCCCTTAAAAGTAACTCTTTCTTATTTTGTTTGATTAGGAATCAAGTGTCTTGAAGATTAATTTAAACGGCGTTATGACAATCCAGGCAAAGCCTCTACAACAGAGACAGCAGGGATTTGGCGAAAGGTCTCTGTAAGTCTGCTGGATTTCGGAAAGCTTTGTCTGATCCCTACAAAACCAAACAAATCATTGCACCCTTCCTGCTACACTGGAAAATACTGCTACATAATAATAGCATATCCAGCAGCCAGTGCTGCAGGCCTCTCAGGCTACACTACAAAACTGCTAAGTAATGTGTTATCTTGATGTGTGTAATTAGTGCCGAATATAATACTTTGCTGTCTTTTGTTTACCCAAAAGGACTATGATATATCTGTAAAGGATGTTAGGCAGATAATACCTTAGAGCTATTTTGTCTACCATTAAGAAAAGTTCAGTTTTACTGAAAAAGGGTCTCCATTGTGTTGACTCTGCTGAAGGTGTGACTCAGACGATGGAGCCAGCTCACTGACGTATGTAAAGACCCAGGGGCAAAGAGGGACGAGTGCATTCTTACACAAACCTGCAGTCCAGCGGATATTCCCCAGGCTCAATGGCAGAGCCAGGCTGCGCCAGACTGTCCCAGCACAAAGCACCCAGGTCTTACGAGGAACCAGACTGTAAGTCATAAGCTCAGATGCAAGCAATTATCCAACCTATATTGTCCCCAAAAAGTAGGTTAATTTTGTTCATGTGGGAACTCAGTAAACAAGCACAACCCCGTTTTGAAAATTGTTGGGATGCTTTGCAAAATGTAAATAAAAACAGAATGCATTGATGTGCAAATCATTTAAATTCTGTATTTAAGAAAAATATTTAAAAACTATTTTGACGCCAGCAACACATTTAAAAAACTTTGGACAGGGGCATGTTTACCACTGTGTTGCATCATCTCTTCTTTTAACAACACTCTGTAAGCATGTGGGAACTGAGGAGACCAATTACTGTAGTTTAGGAACTGAAATGATTTCCCATTCTTGCTTGATATAGAATTTCAGATGCTCAACAGAGTCTCCTTTGTTGCTCTAAAAACTGTATATATCATTCAGCTGTAATGGTGCCTTCACAGATGTGCAAGTCGCCCATGCCATGTGCACTAATGCACACCCACCTGAGGGCGCAAAGATCATGGGCAGCCAATACTGGTTTTCAGCCTTGTTCCTTGCATATAGAGATTTTTCCAGGTTCTCTGAATAACATTGAGAAATGTTATTTTTGAATTGTGGAACTGTTTTTATGTAGAGTGGTGAACCTCTTCCCACCTGTGAAGTGTATTTTGCCAACATTCTCTTTATTTGATGTACAACCCCAATTCCAATTAAGTTGGGACGTTGTGTAAAGCATAAATAAAAACAGAATAAGATGATTTGCATATCCTTTTCAACCTATATTCAATTGAATACACTACAAAGACGTTTAATATTCAAATGGATAAAAGATATTTAATGTTCAAATGGATAAACTTTATTGTTTTTTGCAAATACTCACTCATTTTGAATTTGATGCCTGCAACACGTTCCAAAGACGTTGGGACAGGGGCATGTTTACCACTGTGTTACATTACCTTTCCTTTTAACAACACTCAATAAGTGTTTGGGAACTGAGGACACTAATTGTTGAAGCTTTGTAGGTGGAATTCTTTCCCATTCTTGCTTGATGTACAACTTCAGTTGCTCAACAGTCCGGGGTCTCCGTTGTCGTATTTTTGTGGTGCGCTTCATAATGCGCCACACATTTTCAATGGGAGACAGGTCTGGACTGCAGGTAGGCCAGTCTAGTACCTGCACTCTTTTACTACAAAGCCACGCTCTTGTAACACGTGCACGATGTGGCTTGGCATTGTCTTGCTGAAATAAGCAGGGATGTCCCTGAAAAAGACGTTGCTGGGATGGCAGCATATGTTGCTCCAAAACCTGTATGTACCTTTCAGCATTAATGGTGCCTTCACAGATGTGTAAGTTACTCATGCCATGGGCACTAACACACCCCCATACCATCAGAGATGCTGGCTTTTGAACTTTGCGCTGATAACAATCCGAACACCCTTCCTGGATTAGGGCCTTATCGTGGCGGAAGGTCTGGTGTGGTCTTCTGTGGCCGCGCAACCCATGTAACCCGGCCGGGCTCAGCCCGAAGAGGCAACGTGGGGGGACCATGTGGGCCCACCACCTGCAAGGTCCAGCATGGGGGAGCAGTGCAGTGCTGCACAGGTAGTGGGAGATTGCAGGGGGGCCCTTGGTGGCCTAGGCCCTTGCGGCAGAAACTGGCTCTTGGCACATGGAATGTAACCTCACCATGGGGAAGGAGCTGGAGCTTGTGCGGGAGGTTGAGAGGTACCAACTAGATATAGTTGGGCTCACCTCCACCCACAGTGTCGGTTCTGGAACCAAACTCCTTGATAGGGGTTGATCCCTCTCCTACTCAGGGGTTGCACAGGGTGAGAGGCGCCGGGCGGGAGTGGGGATACTCACGAGTCCCCAACTGGTGGCCGTGCAATTGGAGTTTGTCCCGGTGGACAAGACTTCGCCTCAGTGCGAATTAAAATTGCAGAGAGGAAAACTCTGAATGTTGTGTGTGCGTATGGGACTGGGAGACCTGGAGAGGCGTGATTGGGAAGAATGGCCTGCCCGATCTAAACCCGAATGGTGAATTGTTATTGGACTTATGTGCCAGGCATGGATTGTCAATAACAAACACCAAGTTCGAACACAATGTATGTTCTGTATGTTCTGGACACTCGGGTAAAGAGAGGTGCTGAGCTGTCAATTGATTACCATCTGTTGGTGAGTTGGATCAGATGGCAAGGAAAACTGATGGTCATACCCGGTAGGCCCAAGCGAATAGTGAGAGTGTGCTGGGAATGACTGTTGGAGGCCCCTGTTCGGAATGATTTCAACTCCCACCTCCAGAAAAGCTTTTCTCATGTCCTGGAGGAGGTAGGGGACATTGAATCTGAATGGACCCTGTTCAAAACCTCCATTGTGGATGCTGCTAGGCATAGCTGTGGTCAAAAGCTTGTGGGTGCCTGTTGGGGCGGTAACCCAAGAACCCCCCTGTGGACACCAGTGGTGAGGGACGCCGTCAAGCTGAAGAAAGAGGCCTTTAGGGACTGGATGGCCCGAAGGACTCCCGACTCAGCAGAGAGGTACTGACAGGCGAAAAAGATGACAGCCGCAACGGTAGCAGAAGCAAAATCCAGGGTGTGGGAGGTGTTTGGCGAAGCCATGCGAAAAGACTTTCGGTCAGCTTCAAGGAGGTTCTGGACAACTGTCCGCCAACTCCGGAGTGGTCGGGGTGGCTGCGCCCAAGCTGTATTCAGCAAGGGTGGAGAAACTCTGACTTCAAATGAGGATAATGTCGGTCGGTGGAAGGAGCACTTGGAAGAACTCCTTAATCCAGGAGACATGCCTCCCTCACAGGAGTCAGGGCCGGAGGCCTCTGGTGTGTCAAGCTCCATTTCCCTGGTGGAGGTCACTGAGGTAGTTGGCAAGCTCTTCAGTGGCAAGGCACCGGGGTGGATGAGATTCATATGGAGATGCTTAAGGCTCTGGATATTGTGGGGCTGTCGTGGCTGACGCGCCTCTGCAATATTGCATGGACCTCAGGAACAGTACCCTTGGACTGGCAGACCGGGGTGGTGGTCCCCATTTTTTAAAAAGGGGACCGGAGGGTGTGTGAGATCGTGAATACAAGCAGTGGAAATGAGCTTTCTTCACAGGGTGGCGGGCTACACACTATTTGATAGGGTGAGGAGCTTGGCCATTCGGGAGCTGCTACTCCTTTGCATTGAGAGGAGCCAGCTGAGGTGGTTCGGGCATCTGATTCGGATGCCCCCTGGATGCCTCCCGGTGGGGGTGTACCAGGCACAGCCTACCGGGAAAAGGCCCCGGGTTGTCCTAGGACCCGCTGGAGGGATTACATCTCCAAGTTGGCCTGGGAGTGGCTTGGGATCCCTGGAAATGAGCTGGAGGAAGTTGCAGGGGACAGGGTCATCTGGGATTCTCTGCTTTCCCAACTGCTACCGCAACCCTATCTGGATTAAGTGGTCAATGACGACGACGACGACGATGACGATGATGATGATGATGATGATAATCCTGACAGTCCTTTTCCTCTTTGGCCCGGAGGACACGACGTCCATGATTTCCAAAAACAATTTGAAATGTGGACTCATCAGACCACAGGACACTTTTCCACTTGCATCCATCTCAGATGAGCTTGGGCCCAGAGAAGCCGGCAGCATTTCTGGGTGTTGTTGATATATGACTTTCGCTTTGATGATATTATGTACTGTAGATGATGAAATCCCTAAATTCCTTGCAATTGCATGTTGAGAAACGTTCTTAAACTGTTGGACTATTTACTCACGCAGTTGTTCACAAAGTGATGAACCACGCCCCATCCTTGCTTGTGAACAACTGAGCCTTTCAGGAATGCTCCCTTTATACCCAATCATGACACTCATCTGTTTCCAATTAACCTGTTCACCTGTGGAATGTTCCAAACAGGTGTTTTTTGAGCATTCCTCAACTTTCACAGTCTTTTGTTGCCCCTGTCCCAACTTCTTTGGAACGTGTTGCAGGCATCAAATTCAAAATGAGTGAATATTTGCAAAAAACAATAAAGTTTATCCGTTTGAACATTAAATATCTTGTCTTTGTAGTGTATTCAATTGAATATAGGTTGAAAAGGATTTGCGAATCATCGTATTCTGGTTTTAGTGAGTCATGGATACAGTGGAAACTACAGTATGACTTGTATATGTAGAGCCTGTTTTACTCATTTCCCTTACCACTCACGTTGTTGTGTTTAGTTCTGTTTCAGTGGTTTATCAGGCTGGGAGCCTTAGGCCTGTTTACACCTTGCATTAACATGTTTTCGGTGATCCAATCACGCTTGCTTTTCACTTGACTGCATGAAACGCCAGGTTCAAACACATTCAGGATGTGTTGTGAGCGGATTATGATTGGATGACTGAGTAATTCAGTCTTTATAAATGGGTCACTTATTCACTTCATGCATAGGTGGCCACTGTGGGGTCTTGATGACATTTAAGACAAGGAAAAATGGAATGTGTTTTTATTATCTGCACACAATTATGAAAGCATAAATGCTTGTGCTGAGTACTGACTAGCAGGTGAGATAATAACAAATGAAATGAAGATGGAGAATGAGAGACATTATCCAAGCTAGCTTGTTGACCTGTTGTATTGTGATGGGGGGAAACAGTAAACAAGGACAAAAATGACGTATTTGTAGTTGTGCTTTTTATGCAGAAATAAAATTGCATCTCATGTGGTCACACTGGGGATGCACCCTAGTAAAAAATTTAAAAGGAATTCGGCCAAAGTACATACAGGTGCGAGCCAAACATAAAATACATGCAAGGTGTAAATGCAGATAATTGACAGAGGGCAGTCAAACACCTCAAGCACCTACATGCCTCAAAATACAGCCCCATTTCCAAAAAAGTTGGGACGCTGTGCAGAATGTAATAAAAATAAAATGTAATGATGTAATCATGTAAACCATGTTAAAGGAAAATACTACAAAGACAACACATCTAATGTTAAAACTGAAACTTTTTTGAAAACTAAATGTCCATTTTAAATTTAATACCAACAACACGTTCAAAAAAAGTTGGCACAGGGGCATCTTTACCACTGTGTTTCATCACCTCTTCTTTTAACAACACTCTTGCGTTAAAAGCGTTTGGGAACTGAAGAGACCAACTGAAGAGACCAGTAGTTTTGAAAGACAAATGTTTCCTATTCTTGCTTGATATAGGATTTCAGCTGCTCAACAGTTTGGGGGCTCATTTGTCATATTTTTCATTTAGTAATGCGACAAATGTTATCAGTGGGTGACAGTTATGGACTGAAGGCAGGCCAGTTTAATACAGAGCCATGTTGTTTGTGGCATTGAATTGCTGAAATAATCAAGGCCATTCTTAAAAAACATTGTCTGGATTGCAGCATATTTTTCCAAAACATGTATATACACTATATTTCTAAAAGTATTCAGTCACCCATCTAAATGATTGAATTCAGGTGTTCCAATCATTTCCATGGCCACAGGTGTATAAAACCAAGCACCTAGGCATGCAGACTGCTTCTACAAACATTTGTAAAAGAATGGGTCGCTCTCAGGAGCTCAGTGAATTCCAGCGTGGTACTGTGATAGGATGCCACCTGTGCAACAAATCCAGTCTTGAAATTTCCTGGCTGCTAAATATTCCACAGTCAGCTGTCAGTGGTATTCTAACAAAATGGAAGCGATTGAGAACAACAGAAACTCAGCCACGAACTGGTAGGCCATGTAAAATAACACAGCGGGGTCAGCAGATGCTGAGGCGCATAGTGTGCAGAGGTCAGCAACTTTCTGCAGTCAGTTGCTACAGACCTGCAAACTTCATGTGGCCTTCAGATTGGAACAGTGTGCAGAGAGCTTCATGGAATGGGATTCCATGGGCGAGCAGCTGCATCCAAGCCTTACATCAACAAGCGCAGTGCAAAGCGTCAGATGCAGTGGTGTAAAGCGCTGCCACTGGAATCTAGAGCAGTGGAGACGTATTCTCTGGAGTGACAAATCACGCTTCTCTGTCTGGCAATCTGATGGATGAGTCGGTTTAGCAGTTGCCAGGAGAATGGTACTTGTCTGACTGCATTGTGCCAAGCGTTCAGGAGTTGGGCTTGGCCCCTTAGTTCCAGTGAAAGGAACTGTTAATGCTTCAGCAGACCAAGAGATTTTGGACAATTTCATGTTCCCAATTTTGTGGGAACAGTTCAGGGACGGCCGCTTCTTGTTCCAACATAACTGTGCACAAAGTAAGGTCCATGAAGACATGGATGAGCGAACCACATTGTTGGACCACAGGACATTTTTCCACTTCACCTCAGTCCATTTTAAATGAGCTCTGGCCCAGAGAAGGTGGCAGAATTTCTGGATCCTAACTTCTGGATTTTAACATCATTATGTCATGTAGTTTATGAAAAGCCAAAGTTCTTTGCTGTTTTATGTTGAGAGCATTGTTGCACTATTTGATCGTGCAGTCTTTCACAGAATGGTGAATGCCTCCTCACCTTTACTTCTGAAAGATGCTTTCTCTGGGATGCTCTGTTTATTCCCAACCTTTTACCAATTAACCTCCAGGTTTTGTTTAGCATTACTCAACTTTACCAGTCTTTTGTTACACCTGTCCCAGATTTTTTGGAACAGGGGTTCAGATTAAAAAATGTGCATATATAATTTTCAAAAACAATTCAGTTTCTCAGTTTCAACATTTGATATGTTGTCTTTGTACTACTTTTAATTAAATATAGGGTTTACATGATTTGCACATCATTGCATTTTGTTTTTTATTTACATTTTGCATAGTTCACAACTTTTTTGGAAATGGGGTTGTATTAGGACCACACACAGACAGTTCCAGATATGTCTGATCATTGGTTTCAATGCTTTTAACATATTTCTATCTTGTTTTTTTATTAAAATGTTGCTAGATGTTTAATATAACACTCAATTTTAATATCAAACAAATATTTTGATACAGTGTTTCCTGGGACCAAAAGTGTCTGTTCCTGCATTTTTTTAACTCTTCAGATGTTAATGGGCTCAAAAACAGAAAGCCAAAGTCTTGACTATGGGCACTGAAGCTAAAGCAGGGAAAACATGTTGCTTTTTCTGTTGAGCATAGATAGCTTGCTACTTCTCATCTTTTTTGGTAATGTGAAATATACACAGCAGATCTTTCTGTTTTCCACAACATTGTAGTATGGCAAACTTTATGTATGATGCAACCGATTTAAAATAATGTGACGATTGCATGTTTTGCACTGTAAAAGGTCTTGCGAGGTCCTGCTATTCACAGAAAGGGTCTATCTTTTGAAGTGCATACTCCTGTAAGATGCAGCTTGTTAAATTGGTCCCTAAAGCTGCATTGCACCCTATTAATTGTAACACTTTTAACCTTGTCATCACTGGAAATGATCATAGAGCTATCTCCGAGCATCTGCAGGCATATTAGGCATGAGTAAACATGCTACTGCTAATTGATGAGTGTGTGTGTGTGTGTGTGTGTGTGTGTGTGTGTGCTGCAGATCCACTGTGGCTGAGGACCTGCTCTCTTCACCTGTGAGTGCAGTGCAGAACAACAGGCTTCCTCTCATCCACACTGATTCTACCGAGCAAGACTATAACACATCTGCTCCCAGACATACGCAGGTAACACATTAGACCAGTTTGGCTGCATCTGGCTGCCTAATTATTAGATGGCTACATTTTACTACATTACTTAAGTGTAGTTATATTATTAATGGCAGTTACGTAATGGATTATGTTTATATTCAGTTTACATCCTGTCAATTACATCAAAATGTTTAACTTGCAACTGCCAACATTTTAACATGTTGTATATCAGTAAATAAAACAAAACATGGCAAAAACAAACAAGACTAATCATATGACACACTTTTCATCAGATTTAAAAAATATAAAATACCCCCTCTTCTATTTCTGCTTATGACTATATAGATGGTATGGACTGAATATTTAGAATACTTTTGACAGAATGTTGGCACTCGTTTCAATCAGTTACGAGTGAGAAACAGAATCATAATTGCATCATGCATTGCTGGCACCTGCTACCTTTGCACCAGTTTTAATAAATAATTGCTTTTCCCAACAATGAAGGCTAAATGTATTCTTGCATATATTATGATGGAGCTGTATGGATGATATGAGCTCACCTAGCTTTTGTTTAGCAGCTCAGAGGGAGAATCATGAGAGGTGGAGTAGCTGGCGCCATGCACGCTGTGTCTAGCCTGCCACCCCTGAGAGAGCCCACTCTACTACTGGAGTCCCTGTCCCGACCCAACACCACACACACATTTAGAGTAAGACTCTTACCATGTCTGCTGTTGTAAGCTGTACAGAAGTGTCCAGACATGTCTCTTAAACATTTCTTTTGAAATCAGGGGTTTTAATAGGCAGTTTGTCTCGCCTTTGCTGCAGTAACCGTCTCTGCTCTTCTGGGTAGGCTTTACACAATATGTTATGTTGGGGATTTGATTACATTCAACCACAGCAATGTTATTGGGGTCAGGTACTGATATTAGATAATTACATCTGGATCACAAATAGGACTCCCAAAGGTATTCAAAAGACTACAGTTTCTTCATTGACTAATGAATAGTCAATCTTGACTGTCTTGATCTCTTGTTAGAATTTGTGTTAAAGCTGATGATTGCTGATGATTCCTGCACAAATTCCTAATCTTTTTCTGGATATTGTACATCTGCCTTACTGTGTACTAAACTTCTTATCTACTTTATCATCCAACACAGTATATATTTAACAAAATTGCTAATCCAATGGGGCGGCACGGTGGTGTGGTGGGTAGCGCCGTCACCTCACAGCAAGGAGGGCCTGGGTTCAATTCCCCGGCCGGGCGACCGGGGTCCTCTCTGTGTGGAGTTTGCATGTTCTCCCCGTGTCTGCATTGGTTTCCTCCGGGTTCTCCGGTTTCCTCCCACAGCCCAAAGAAATGCAGTCAGGCCAATTGGACATGCTAAATTGCCCCTAGGTGTGAGTGACTGTCTGTGTCTGTCTGTCTGCCCTGCGATGGACTGGCGACCCTGACGGAGAAGCGGCTTAGAAAATGGATGGATGGATGGATGCTAATCCAATGCTTTTTTGGATAACATAACATTAGTGCTTATATCTAACATTAGCTCATAAATCTATATCATAAGCTAATGAATATCATGTAAGATCTGTGTCTGGTTAATGTTTAATCTGATCTCTTTAACTGGAATTCACATTTATGACGTTGTCAATCCAATGAATTTATGAATTTGTCAATCCAAGGTAAGCCAGTGAAGAATGAGTTGAGTTTTAGTTGTTCTCTTTGTTTCATCCTTATGTGCTTCTGGAATTTTTTAAAAGTGCACTGCTATGGGAATTCTGGACCAATGCCAATATGCAGTGTTTTTAGTATACATATCTTATGAATGAATGCCTTTACTATGATGCGAATGCTGATGCTAACATATACACATTTACAGATTCAAGGTTACAAATGCAATAAAATGAATAAAATGCAGATATTTTAACATCATTTATTTCTACTGCTCTATAGTCCAGTGCCGAGGAGCTTTACAGCCTTCTGACTGGTGTCAGATCTATAATTTGATGAGTTTTGCATGCATTGACATACACGGTGCCTAATCATATCTCTTGGTATACTAGCATAAAGAGGCATTCAGCTGCTGACGCAGTATAATTATGCAGTATAGCTGTAAATTACAGTTATCAGTGTTATAAACTGTAGGATTATTGTGTTTTAATGAGGAGATTTTTGGAGTGAATGCTCAATGTTTATTTTGTTATGTAGTGAGCAGGGCACATTACATCTACAAACTTCAGTATCATGTCTTCAACCACAGCAAACTTGGAAAAGCAGTGAATGTTCAGTGGCCTGGTTGTAAACAAATAAACATAAGATGCTGATTGCTATTATTACACCAAATATCAATGAGTTGAAGTCCCACAGAGTCTAATGGCATAGGTGTGTTCTTTTGTTGTTTCTGCAATGCATAAATTCACCAAACTGTAACACCAGATACCACCAAGACGTGTTACAAATTCAGCTGCTGCTGTAGGTATGATGTTTGACATGTAGGGTGGAAAAACCAGAGCCTGTTGTAATGCATGTCATGCTTTGCTCTGCAGTCGGACACACCCCTGAAAAGTTCTTTCACACCTATGGACTTTGCCTGTAATGTGAGGATGGGGAGAGGCCTTCTGGCAGGAGACTTCTCCAGAACAGGTGGCTAGTCGTGAACTATGGCCAATATGTGTGTCTGTTATTTATTTTGTTATGTGTTTTTTAATAGATTTAAAGGATCGTGCATTAATCCCAATGTACAGTACTGTGCAAAAATCAGAAAGCACCCTATATTTATTTAATTTCTAGTTATTTATCATTCAGTGTCAGGAGTGAAGCAGAAAACAAACAATCAGAAATTTTCCACACCTCCAAAGATCTTTGGAGGCATAGAAATGTCGTTTTCTGCCTCTCACAATCCAAATAATCTCAAACACATTCCACAATGTTGAGGTTATGACTGGGATGATCAGTCCCTTGTTTTGAGAACACCAGCTGCTTCTTTGAGTGATTTGCATTTACAAATTCTCTACTTTTTTATCTATTTCCTGTCCTTAGTAACAGCTTCTTTACAGCTGTCCTTGCAGACTCATAGCATTGAGTTATCTTCTCACAATGGAAGGATGGACAGAAACTGTTTATCTGATTGTGACAGTTTTGATGGTCTACCGGGTCTTACATGGTTGTTAGTTCCATTTTTTATATATTCTTGTGTTTTTAAACCCAGTTTTGGAAACTCCTGTTTTTTCATTTAGTGGCTGTTTTGACTGGAAATTCATGGGGAAGGAAATGGAAAGAGAAGAGAGGGTTCAGATTTTTTAGAAGGTTCAGATTCTTTCAAAGTGAGAATGCACTGAAAAAGTGTTGCATGGAATTTACCTGATTCAGAGGTATACAGTGGTTTCATATGAATAAAATACATTACATCACCAGAAGTACTGGTAGAAGAGAACTTTCCAGAAGTAACTTAAATGAACAGTTGTGTTAAATGGCACTGAATGAAACTATGTGAAAGTAATAGTCTTACGTCAGGTTTCTTAGTCTGAAAGGCTTAATGAGGCCATAATCTATGTGTATAAGTAAAACAATTCTGTATTTCAGGTCATGGCACACCTATGGGTGTGACAGGCTTCAGCATCACCTGTTCCACGGCCAGCGGCTTTTCTGAGTGTACCACACCCCTAAAGAAACGCACACACCTCCTGTCCTCCACTGATGGGGAGGGACGGAATACACCACTACTTGGATCTATAGGTAAATATCAGGGATTTAAATCTCTGACCTCAGAATATATTTCACCATAATTAGATTTGGTTCATTTATTTTTCAGATTTATTCAGAATTGCATTGGAATTCTATGTTTGTAAATAGCCATAGAAAAATAAGTATATGCTTTATTGACAGTCATTCATAAATGATTATAACAAGCCAAAAACAAGCTGGACACATTGCCAAAGTTTGGTACATGGTTAATAAGAAGGAATGCACTGGTGAACTTAGCACTGGCAAATGACCTGACAGACCACTGTAGTCAACGACTGGAGAAAATTTTCAATTGTGAAGAAAGCCCCATTTCAACTTAACAGATCAAAGACACTGTCCTGTATGTTGGCACAGATGTGTCCATAAAGAGAATAACATACCAGCATGACCTGAGAGAGGGTTTATCACAACCACTGTAACCGCTGATAAGCCTCAAGAGCAGAAAGACAAGATAGATGTGAAACATCTGAACATGAGGAAGACCTGAGGGCCCTTAAGTAGAGTTTAGAAACAGAGTGAAAAGATTGGTCTTCAGCTCAATATGAAGAAAACACAGATAATGACAATGGGGAAGATATCCAAATTTACACCTGATGTAAAGTGAAGTCGTGGACAGATTTTGCCTACTGGAATCACTTAATGACAATAAAGTATCCAGTGGTCAAGAAAAATTACATAGATTGGCACTAGGCATAGCAAGGATGAAGGAGCTTGAAATGATCTTCAAGCATAATGATGTGTTTCTTTGTGAATTTGGAAGCTGGACGATAAAAAACGAGACCAGAACCATTCTAAAAACAGATTTGGTGAAATCAAGCATTCTCTCTCTCTAAAAGCCCAGAAAACCACACTGAAGCTTTCTTATTTGAGACATAGTATGAGAAGAACAGGTTCATTGGAAAAGGCAGTTATGCTTGGAACAGTCAAAGATAAAAGAGGAAAAAGCCAGCCGCAAGCTGGATTGAGACAAACAGAGGAATCACAAACAAGCCATTAAAAAGATTAAAAACATAAATGTGATATTCTGGAAGGACATTATTCATATGTCAAGGTACATAGCATTGGCATAACCATTCTTAGTAATAGAACAGTGTCATGTTACCGTTACCGCTCATTTTCATGACAGATACCACGATGTTTGATGTCATGACAGCTAACTAGAGTACACTTAGCAAAAGACATAATGGCATCTGTCATTACAATTACTGGAAATGGTTACATGACACACATTACTGAATAAAATCTGTAATTACAATTTATAACAGCATATGACATTTTATGACATGTTTATGGCATTGTTATGTCAATCTTACATAGCAGGGGTTAAGTAAAGTGTTACCAAATAGCCAAATAGTGTGATAGAGAGCAAAAGTAACAAAAACTGTTACTGTCTAATTACTTGTGCTGCTTCCACAAGTACACCCAAGATAATGTGTTGTGATGCCTCTAATGTGATGTCGGTTCTGCACGTGTAAATCAGATTAGCACAGGTAAGAGGCTTGTAGGACTGCATTATTACCTCCATAACAATAATGCATACAGTGCATTATTTCAAAGTAAATTATGAAGAATCAGAAATGCAAGAGAGGGTTTTAATTATGAAAAACAGTTTTAGAATTATTTATGAGAATGTTTTGTTTATGAGATCCTGGGATTAATTAACATCCCTCATTAGGGAATGTCACAAAAGGACAAAAACACACAAAGCTAAGCTGTCTGTGGTATTATATGATTTTTTGATGAACAATAAATTCAAAGCTGTCTTCACGTTTCTCAGGTCCTCGAAAGGCATTGAGTCGGTTTCCAGTACCTGCAAGAAAGAAGTTTCAGGTGGTATTGTCATAGACAGCTATTTTTTTTTTACCATACTGTCGGACACTAGAAAGACAGTCTGCAGTACTGTGTAAGGACAAAATCATTTTGGTGCTTTTTTGTTTCTCTAAAATACCCATCCATAACAGTATGCATCCTATTTGTACTAACAAATTGTGTTACTGACCAGATTGTGTATAAGATGAGCAGTACACATTGCTTTTAGCAGTTATGTGAACATGCTGGAAATGGTTAAAAGGTGGGATGAACACATGGAACAGTTGTTACAAAGTCTTTTTCTGTTATGTGCATGTGTTGAATGCCAAACCACTTTGTGTGTGAAAAATGTGTTGATGCAGCTCAATAAATTGACATTTTTACTGCAGGTGCAGAAGTGTGTATTTTGTGTTGCTGAACAGCCAATAATTTATAGCTCAGTTTGTATCAGAACAGAACATGGTTGGTGGTGACTTCCATGCAATAAAACAACACTGGCGTCTGTGGTATTCTGTCCAGCAAACAAATCAAACTGGCCATTGACTCTGTGGTGAAAACATTTGTTGTGATATATTTTCACTTCTGTAGGGAAGTTTCAGATTTTGGCTACTAAACAGGAATATACCCTGTATTTATTGAGCTTGATTTTTAACTCAATGGCAGTAATTAATTGGCAGGTGGCTTGATAATGCATATTTTAAATGCAACCAGTCTCTTTTACAGGGCACACACATTTATATACATTTGCCACGTAGTGTTCATATGGTTTTTTTTTTAAGTTTACATTTATTTGTTTTAATAAATATGTTGAAATTTTTGAAAGATATTGTTTATTATTCTTCAGTGAAGTTGATTTTATTGTTTGGCCATTTAAAAAAAACTGTTTACTCAATAACCAGCAAAATAATTGGTAGATTACTTTATTATGAATAGGAGCGATCAGTGGTGTAGGTTTCTTTGCAAATTTGGCAGGGTCAAACTGCTCATACCACTGCTTCCACCTTCAGGGGACAGTTTAACAATACCAACTGGGCATCCGACCACAGAGCCCAAAATCCGAATCTCCGATCCAAAACCGGACACCTGACAACCTTTAGGTGTACAAGCTGTTCTTGTTTCTAGCTTTGACAAAGTAAATAAATCTAGACCTACTAAACTATCTAGCTAGCTATCAATAAAATACTAGGCTTTAGTTTAGATAATCCAGGGGAGAGCTACAGTTTGTTAGACAATAAACTAGCAGTATCCAACATCACAGATAGTCTGTTTAGTTTACCTCACTTTTAAACATCTTTGACAGTCCTGAACATTAGAAAAGTGGAGCTGGCTCAGTCTGTCACAGTAAAGGAATATGAAAGTTGCTACTACATTTGCCGTGAGTCTGTGCTAAAGTCATGCTAATGACATGAGAGAAAATATGGGTTCATATTTTCACCAAAGAACCTCTTTAAATTTACCAACCAAAAGCAACCATAGCATTAAAAAGTAAAGTCCTGTGTGTTGACGATCCTGAAAAAATGTAATTAAAATGAAAATAAAGTCATAACTTTTCTTGATATGCTTTTCCTTTTTAGGGCAGTTGGACTGTCTCCCTGTTGTTTTTCTCTGGGACTTATGCAACACTTAAAAGGTCTTAAAAGGCTGGTGTGCAGTCCTGTGTCTAAGTTGAGTTCTCCACATTCTTGTATTGTCATTCTGCTCTGCTTCTCTAAAAGCACCATGGCAACTGAAAAAATGGACTTGGCAGAGCAGTGAAATGGGGGAAAATGCCACTGATTGTGGAAAACATACATTGAGCAATCATCCAAATCAAAGCACAGATTACATGACAGCACAGCACCTGGTTCTTCTGTTGCCCATCTCCTATCTGTCAATGATTTAGCTTCAGGCCATAAACACACACTGTGACCCAATAATGCTTTTTTTGTAAAGCACTGAAACAGTTAAGTCTGAAGTTCACATGAGACCGACTCAGAGGCACTCGCTGAAGCCAACTCCATTACAGCAAAATGGCCATTCTGTTTGGATTATACACCCTGGGGAGCATAACTTCAATCATCCTCCTTATTCTGCTGGCATGCATCACGTACCATCCACTTAAAAGGTATATACACAAATGGAGTGTGATGAGACCAATTCCAGGAATGAACAATGCCTTCCCAATTATTGGCAATGCTCTGCAGTTCAAAGTCAATGCAGCAGGTAAGGTATTGTGGCCATCTGTTTGCCATGCTGAGGATGACTATTTGAATAAAGTTGAATGCAGCACGGATAACAAAGAAATGGCATATTGGGTTTTATGTTTGTCTGTCTTTTGAAGATTTTTTCAACCAGATTGTCGAAGGCACCAGCGAGAACAGGCACAGGCCACTGGTGAAGGTTTGGGTGGGACCCGTCCCCTTCCTCATCTTATATCATGTAGAGACCATTGAGGTTTGTATTACGGAAGCATTAGCAGCAATATCTGTCCTGCTGATGCAATTAGTCATGTTCATATGGTGACTCTGAGATGCTGAAAAGGTGCCAGCATTTGTTTCTTGTTTACAAAAGGGGTTTAGGTTTTAACACAAACCTTTTACTTGTATTTAGATTTTCATTCTAAGGCTTATTACCAAATGAAGTTATGATCCGCTGACAGCTTCTTGCATCTTAAGGGGTTAAAATAAGTGTTGTTTGTTTGTTTCAGATGACTCATTCCAAACCCTGTTTTTCTTTCAGCCTGTCCTAAGCAGTTCCAGACACCTTGACAAATCCTTTGCCTACAGATACCTAGAACCCTGGCTTGGCAGAGGTCTACTGACCAGGTAAAGGTCCAACACCAGATGACAGAAGTTTCATTATCTGCATCAATGTTTTTAGTTAATAAGTGGCTTCATGTACAGGTAGGCCAACATTCTGGTCTGCCTTCATGTCACACAGTGAAATTGAAAGTTTGCTTTTCCTGTATGAGGCAGCAAGGCTTGTACAGTCACGACTAACACAGCACAAGAGCTCATGCCAGCTGGACTGCAGAAATCATACAGGTTCACGGTCAGCAAGACCGGACAACAGGTCACTGGTCATCTGTTCATCTGTGGCAGTCTTGACCAAGCATCCACTCTCCCTCCCTCACAGCTATCAGGAAGCAATGGCCATCTAGAGTTTATGGCAAAGCTAGGCTGCGAGAGCTGTCGTATGCATCTCATGATTTGCCTCCCACATGCTACAGCACGGGAGACAAGTGGCGGAGCCGACGCAAAATGCTGACCCCGACTTTCCACTTCTCCATCCTCACCGACTTCCTGGACGTGATGAACGAACAGAGTGATATTTTGATCCAGAAGATGCAGAAGCATGTAGGCGGAGAGCCATTCAACTGCTTTAGCTACATTACACTCTGTGCTCTGGACATCATATGCGGTTAGATTCCCTCTCTGTAACATCCTCTTTCATTAGCAGTAATTTTATCATAAAATATCATTATTGAAATAACTTGCCAAATTGTATTTGCTAAAAACCCAACAGAAACCGCAATGGGCAAGAAGATCTACGCTCAAAGCAATGCTGACTCGGAATATGTAAGAAGTGTGTATAAGTAAGTCACATCATTCTGAAAAACTACATTAACAGCTTGGGTGGGTTGTTTAATTGTACCCTGGTGCAATACACCTGGTGTATTTCAGTTTTGTTGTGCTTATGTTTTATGATATATCTTCTACTTAGTAGCCAAAGATAAATATGAGTCAGGCAGTAATCAGATCGTTTTAGAGGGCAACTAGATAAGAGCAAATCCAAAAAACCTTACATGCCTGGATTTGCACAGCATTTTACAAATATAGATGAAGAAGAAAGAAAGAGAAAGGATGCTGGCATTGGATTATAAGCATCTTTTGTTGTAATGTATACATCCCTCGGGAGAATTTCTCTATACATATGGCTCATTTTGCAGGCCTAGTAATTGTACTGCTAAAACAAAGAACATAAGGGAAAGAAGGACAGAATTCTGCAATCAATTATTCATTTTCCAGTGTATATATAAAAGGTCTTCTTTCCACACAAAATTAAACTATCTTGCAAAATCTCTGAGGAGAACTGAATCATCACAGAGCATGATGTGTAACAGTGTACACCTGCCATTCTATTTGGTTATATTAGCAGTGCTTTGTATAATGTAAACAAATGTGCCATGTGACCCCTGTAGG
Source organism: Pygocentrus nattereri (assembly GCF_015220715.1). Taxonomy (NCBI): domain Eukaryota; kingdom Metazoa; phylum Chordata; class Actinopteri; order Characiformes; family Serrasalmidae; genus Pygocentrus; species Pygocentrus nattereri. Next base: position 18,396,997 of record NC_051218.1, read on the forward strand.
ATGAGTGACATCGTCACTAGGAGACAGCGGGCGCCCTGGTGGTGGCCAGAATGTATTTATAATACATTTGGAGAGGGTCAGGAGCATGCCAAACGACTCAAGATCCTGCACTCCTTCACTGCAGGTGTAAGTGACTTCTGCTACAAGATCAAATGATCAAATATTTTAACATGCAACAGAGCCTCTGGAGGGACGTGATATATTTTTTACATAAAAAAAATGGTGCACACTAGATACTATCACCAGATACTATAAGATGCTCTCCAGATACTAACAGGTGAGCCCCAGATAGTATGTGTTGAGCACCAGATCCTATTGGGTGAGAACCAGAAACTATGTGGTGAGCTACAGATACTATCAGGTGAGAAAAAGATACTATGTGGTACCATCAGGTGAGTAACAAATACTATGAGGTAGGGTTAGCACCAGATACTAATAGGTGTGCACTAGATACTAATAGATGTGCACTAGATAGTATGCGGTGTGCATGAGATACTAATAAGCATGCACTAGATACTAACAAGTGTGCACTAGATACTAATAGGTGTGCACTACGTACTATGGGGTCAGCACTAGTTAGTATAGGGTTTCCATCACAGTTTTGGATGTGCACCTGATAGTATTGGTTGCTCACCACATAGTATATGGTGCGCACCACTTAGTATCAGATGCTAACTTGATTTTAACCTAAAAAAAATTTAAAACAACCCTTCAGGGGCTTCATAATAATATATGCGCTGCCTGTCAAAAAAGTTTGGTTTCACCCTTCTTTTGAATATGTTTTCAGTTAGTAAGCTTGTATTCCTGATCTACCCCACCTGCTGAATCTAAGTCCAGTCTAGTGCACCCGCTAATTAACTTCTTTAGCAGTCCTTTATGGCTGTATTAAATGTATTTATGTTACTAAGGGATGGGGGACAGCACGTTAGATGCAGACTCGATCTAAACTGCAGGAAAATAGATTTAGAGGAAGAGGGTTGGTGACCACTCGTTTAAACCTTCAGTTTAGCAGTTTTCTTTGTAAAAACCAGAAAGAACCACTGACAAAAGGACGACCTCAAGAATAATGTCATGCATAATTACTACACAGAGAGGTTTAATGTGAATTGATTAATTGTAGGGAAACGTACCGGGTTGGATATTCTTTACAGTGGTGGTAATAAAAACCACAGGTCGCAATGTCTGCAATGCAAATATAGCAAATTAATTTATTATCCAAAATAACCAGTGAATCTACATGTGAATTTATAATTTATATGTAATGATAATGATAATTTGCCCATTTTGAATTTGATACCAACAACACTTTCCAAAAAAGTTGGGATGGGTGCAACAGAAGGCTGGTAAAGTTGTGTAATGCTAAAACATGCCTGGTGGTTAACTGGCAACAGGTCAGTAATGTGATTTAGTCCAAAAAAGCAACAATTTAAGAATAACGTTTCTCAACATAAAATAGCAAAGACCTTTTGCTTTTCATCATCTGCGGTACATAATAATGTTAAAAGATTCTGAGAACCTGGAGAAATCTCTGTATGTAAGGGACCAGTACAAAAACCAGTATTTGTTGGGCATGAGAGCCCTCAGGTGGCTCTGCATTAAAACATTTCTGACACGATTCTGTAGAGGCAATCACTGCATGGGCTCAGAAAAAACTTATGAAAACCACTGCTTATGAAAAAGTCTGTGAAAACAGTTCATTGCTGCATCCACAAATGCTAGTTAAAACTCTATAATGCGAAGAAGAAACCATGTATAAAGAGTATCCAGAAACACCACCACTCTGGGCCTGAGCTCATTTAAAATGGACTGAGGCGAAGTGGAAAAGTGTTTTGTGGTCCAAAGAATCAACATTTGAAATTCCTTTTGGAAATCATGGAGACTGTGTCCTTCAGGGTAAAGACCATTCAGCTTGTTATCAGTGCACATTTCAAAAGCCAGTATCCATGATAGTATATATACTAGTGCGCAGGGCATGGGTGACGTGCACATCTGTGAAGGCACTATTAATGCTGAATGATATATGCGTGTTTTGATAACATATGCAGTCATCCATATGATGTCTTCTTCAGGGAGGGCCTTGCATATTTCAGCAAGACAATGACAAATCACATTCTGCATGTATTACAGCAGCATTGCTCCATATTAAAGGAGTCCAGGTGCTAAACTGGCTTGCCTGCAGTCCAGACCTGTCCCCCACTGATAACATTTGGAGGGTTTGAGACCCCAAACTGTTGAGCAGCTGAAATTCTATTTCAAACAAGAATGGGAAAACATTTCACTTTCAAAACTACAGCAGTGTCTTCTTTCAAAGTGTTGCTAAAAGAAGAGGTGATAAAAGGCAGCAATAAACATGCCCAAGTGTGTGTGTGTGTGTGTGTATTTGCACATACATATTGGAATTTGTATTTGCAAGTACTCAAATGCAGTCATAGCTTTGAGCAAAAACACTGAACCTCCTGCTGAAAAATGTATCAGATGGAATTTGACTTGATCTTGATCTCTGAGTCTGTGATGATGTTTGGCTGTTTGTGAACTGAAGGTGATCAAAGAGAGAGCGGTGCACAAAAGTGAAGGATCAGACAGTGAGTCAGACCACTGCCCGAGAAAGCGTAGGGCTTTCTTGGACATGCTGTTAAAAACCACTGATGATGCTGGCTGCGTGCTGAGTCATGAGGACATTCAGGAGGAAGTAGATACCTTCATGTTCGAGGTAGGAGAAAACATAGCACCATGATAAGTTACAGTTAGCTAGACAAGAAACAAAGATGTTCATGTACAATCCTTTTATTTCCTCTGAAAGGGCCATGACACCACAGCAGCTGCCTTGAACTGGGCTTTACATTTAATAGGCTCTCATCCAGAGGTCCAGAAGAAAGTGCATGCAGAGCTGAAGGAAGTATTTGGTAATAGAGTTTTGCACCACAGTACCACCACAATGCAACACAAGTGCTCTTGTAAAATCAATGAGTAATTGTTCAAAATTAGAGACCATATGAGTAATTAAGTAATCTAGCAATTATTTTGATGATTAACCAGTAAGGTTTAAGATGATTCAATCTAGTTTATATCAGTTTAAACTGGTTCAAGCTGGTTTCATAACATTTAAAGCTGGTTTAAGATGGTTTATACTGATTTATACCGGTTTAAGATATTTATACTGATTTAAGATGGTTTAAGCTCTTTTATACCGGTTTATACTGGTGTAAGCTGGTTTATACCGGTTAAAGCTGGTTTTCAATCAACTGATTGATTGATTGATTGATAAAGCTGATTGATTGATTGACACATTGACTGATTGATTGATAAATGGTTAAAACTGGTTTATACTGGTTCAAGCTGGTTTATACAGGGTACAGCTGGTTTAAGATGGATCAAGCTGGTTTATACCAGTTTAATCTGCTTTACACTAGTTTAAACAGCCTTTGCTCATAAATGTCCTTTGCTTTAACTTCAATAAATTTATTGAAATTTATTTTAAATGTAATTATATTAAATGTATTTGAAATGTAATTATATTATATTCTCTTGTTTTCCTCTGATTTATCTTGTTTTCATCTTAGTTTAACTACACTTGAGCATGGTTGTCCTTCTGATATTCTTTTATTTTGCTTTTATTTACGTAAGGCACCTCAAATTGTCCTTGTATATCAAATGTGCTATTTACAGCACTGTGCAAAGGTCAGAGACCACCCTTTATTTATTTAATGCCCTGTCAAAACATAGTTCTTAATTTTTTCAGGAGATATTTTTAATTAGATATCATTCATTTGCATAAGGAAGAGGAAAGTCAAAGGAAAATAAGTGAAAAAAAAACATTAAAAAAATGAAAAGTTAAGAAAAATGATTGAAAGATGCAGAGAAAATGGGACTAATAACCATGCAAGACCTGGTAGACCACCAAAACAGTTACTATCAGATAAACAGAACTTTCATCTTTGAGAGAGAGGAGAAAATCAAGCTCTGCTCATGCTTCAGAGGTGTTTCTGTCCATCCTTCCACTGTAACAGGAGAGCTCAGTTTAGACCGGTTTAAGCTGGTTTATACAGGTTTATACTGGATTAAGCTGTTTTCTTAGGTTTAAGATGGTTTATGCTGGTGCAAGCTAGTTTACACTGATTTAAGCTTGTTTATACTGGGTTTAAGATTTAAGATCCATTTAATTGATTTATCCTTTGTTTATACACAGAACATCTGTGACATTTAACACATGTATGTGTATTCATGAGATGCTGATGGGGTGGGTTTCTTTTCTTTCCTTCTCTTTTGATGCTTAAAACAGCCACTTAGTGCCTGTATCTCCCCATTGTGGAGAATCTTCAGCCTGCCAAACACAGATTTATTAAATGAATGCCCTTCAAACTGAATGTTGTATAGAATGCTGAATGTTTAATAACTGACATTAGCTTGCTAACTTGACAAACTGCTAATCTAGGCATGATTCAGGAGTGTGAGGTACTGTGGTGTAATTTGCCATTTCCTTCTAGTGCAGTGTTAGTTTGACTGACAGAAAGGTACTAGCTATTGCTGTATATCTATTGTATAGTACAAGAATATATTAATCCCTGAAGACACTGCCTCTCAGTAGTTACCCTGAATTCTTAGTGAAAGAACCCAAACTTAGCACTATATCTGTTATTGACATTATGGAAAAATTACCCTAGGAGTGATCTCTCAGACACCCTCTCTCCTTCTCTACTATCGGGCAGGTTCATCAAAGCGTCATGTGGGGGTGGAAGACCTAAAAAGGCTGCGTTACCTGGAGTGTGTCATCAAGGAGAGCCTGCGCATCTTCCCCTCCGTGCCATTTTTTGCACGCAGCATCTGCGAGGACTGTCACATAAGTAGGCGACAGCAGACTGTCAGTGTGCCAAACGGCATGCTGAATGGCGCAAGATCACAAAGAGTCGTGCTGTTTGAAGTCACTACCATTATTTGCATCTCAGTGAAACAGCAGATGTCAGGGCTTCTATTTTCGTCTCCCAGTGTCAGATTCTAAGTGGCCCCAACCTTTTTACCTGGTGCAGGAGAACGCATTCAGCCAAAAGTTAAATGGAAATGGGAAGGCATAGCTGTGTTTTTACCAAGCATTACTCTAGTGTTGCATGGCACAAAGAAATACATTCAGGCTTTTGTTGAGGAATTATTCGCTGTTACATGATTTTTAATTGCTTTAATATCTGAACAATCCCTGACAGTGTTGTTGTAAAACGGTGTTTTGCCTTTTTTTCTACTACTTTTCTGCAGATGGGTTCAAAGTCCCAGAAGGTGTGAATGCTATGATCATCCCTTACGCTCTTCATCGTGACCCGCGCTTCTTTCCAGAGCCCGAGGAGTTTAGACCAGAACGCTTCCTGCCCGAGAACAGCGTAGGAAGACATCCGTATGCATACATCCCGTTCTCCGCAGGCCCCAGAAACTGCATCGGTAAGAAACAGAACAAAAGAACAGAGACAGGAGGAGAAAACCTTTGCTGTGTGCAGAATAGTACCCTAATCACGATTCCCTACACTGGAGAAGTATTAGCACTGTATAGAATGTATAGAATATAAAACTCTATATAGGAGCACTGTATAGAATGTATAGAATATAAAACTCTATATAGGAGCACTGTATAGAATGTATAGAATATAAAACTCTATATAGGAGCACTGTATAGAATTTATGATCCAAGTAATTTCGTACACTACCGTTGCTTAGTTATACTCTATGTCCTTTGCTTTAACTTCAATACATTTATTTTAATTTATTTTAAATGTAATTATATTATACTCTCATTTTCCTCCGATTTCTTGTTTTCAGTTTAGTTTAATTACACTTGAGCATGGTTGTCCTTCTTATATTCTTTCATTTTGCTTTTATTTATGTAAGGCACTTTAAATTATTCCTTGTATAGTCCTTGTATATCAAATGTGCTATTTACAGCACGATGCAAAAGTCAGAGACCACCCTTCATTTATTTAATGTCCTGTCAAAACATAGTTCTTCATTTTTTCAAGAGATATTTTTGATTAGATATAATCCACTTGCATAAGGAAGAGGAAAGTCAAAGGAAAATAAGTGAAAAAAAACTGATTAAAAAAATGAAAAGTTAAGGAAAATGATTAAAAGATGCAGAGAAAATGGGACCAATAACCATGCAAGCCCTGGTAGACCACCAAAACTGTTACCATCAGATAAACAATACTTAAAGCTTTCATTTTTGAGAGAGAGAAGCAAATCAAACTCTACTCATGCTTCAGAGGTGTTTCCGTCCATCCTTCCACTGTAACAAGTGAACTCAGCCCTATGAATCTGAAAGAATATGTAGCTGTCAAGAAGCCATTACTGAGAAAAGTAAATGAACAAAAAGAACATTTGCAAACATGCTGCTGGTGTTCTCATAACACTGGACTGACCATCCCAGAGCCCAGAACTCAACATTAATGAGTTTGTTTGTGATTATTTGATTTATGAGTTGAAAAAAATGCAACCAACATCTAAGACTGAACTTTGGAGGTATGGAAAAATATTTCTGCAGATTTCTGTGAAAAACTGTGTGGCACAGAAAATAATGAAAAAAAAAAAACTTTTTTCCTGGTGCCAATGAAGGAATAACTTTTATAACTATTATAGTTATTGGCACTTATTAGCCACTTAGAACTGAAATGAAATAAATAAGGGTGCCCTATTGCACAGTACTGTAAGTAAACTTGCTGTGCCTTTCCTTAAAGTTTTAGGAACCTCCAGATAATTTAAAGGCCCAATTCAACTAAAATATGTACAATGTCATGTTGATTTGCAAGCATAGCCTTATCTACTATACTATAGTAAAGCATACTATAGTACTATCGATATATAAATACTGTATAGTATTGCAGAATCACCTGCATGGTGATACCATTGTTATGATAGTACACTGCTCAAAAAAATAAAGGGAACACAAATAACACATCCTAGATCTGAATTAATTAAATATTCTCATTGAATACTTTGTTCTGTACAAAGTTGAATGTGCTGACAACAAAATCACACAAAAATCACATTTGTGGCCTGCTGGAGGTCATTTTGCAGGGCTTTGACAGCGGTCCTGCTGCTGGGTTGTTGCCCTCCTACGGCCTCCTCCATGTCTCCTGGTGTACTGGTCTGTCTCCTGGTAGCGCCTCCAGCCTCTGGACACTACACTGACAGACACAGCAAACTTTCTTTCCACAGCTCGCATTGATGTGCCATTCTGGATGGGCTGCACTACCTGAGCCACTTGTGTGGGTTGTAGAGTCCGTCTCATGCTACCATGAGTGTGAAAGCACCACCAACATTCAAAAGTGACCAAAACATCAGCCAGAAAGCAGAAAGGTACTGAGAAGTGGTCTGTGGTCCCCACCTGCAGAACCACTCCTTTATTGAGTGTGTCTTGCTAATTGGCAATAATTTCCACCTGTTGTCTATTCCATTTGCACAACAGCTGTGAAATTGATTGTCAGTCAGTGTTGCTTCCTAAGTGGACAGTTTGATTTCACAGAAGTTTGATTTACTTGGAGTTATATTGTGTTGTTTAAATGTTCCCTTTATTTTTTTGAGCAGTGTATTATATCATGGGAAGCCTGGTGATTCCCACCCTTTGTAGTGAATAGGCCACAGTTTCTGACACAGCCTCTCTCTCACATTCTTTATGAATTCCCTTAAAAGGCCTGCAAGGCTGTGACCTGTAACTTTGTGAAGGACCGTCACAGGCTTCTGATTGCAGTGACAAACTTGGTGCTATATTTCCAGGCCAAGGTTACTGTGTTTTATCAGACAGATCACATCACATTACTGGCGCCACTTGTTATGATATGGCATCCCACCGCCATCGCACTCCAATTCTTCTGTGGGCGTCTGCTATGCCCCCAGAATCAATCATCCGTTTAGCGCGGCCCCGCTGAAAGAGAGGAGCGCTGCTAACTTCTCTCCCACATTCATCTCCAGAGAGTGCGAGCCTGTCGCCCACTGCTGAATGAGACAGATTGTCTCTCACCAAGTGGTGCTGGCAGCTCCAGCCCACTGGCCACACAAGAGGAACAGCATCTAACGAGGGAGAGAGGGATAGAGAGAGCAAGAGAGCGAGCGAGAGAGATAGAGAGAGCGAGAGAGAGGCAACTTGCCTTTGGAGATAAATGGTTTCAGCTCTCTGTTGTCATGTCCACTGCCTCCCAGTGCTCAGCTGTAACTCAGAATGCAAAAGCTCCAGATGAGAGTGAGGCATAAATTAATACCTGTGCATTGGTGCAGGTGTGTACTTGTTTTGTATGGTTTCAGGACACAAATGTTCTCACTGTCAGAAAAATAAGACGGAACAACAAAATCCAAATTGACTTTGCAAAGTCTAAATTTTTCACGTTATAAAGCTGAAACTGTTGTTACTGAGGTTAAGGGTGAGGTTTAAGTTCAGTAAATGTACATATATGTTAGGCATGTAGCAACATATTAAATTGTATCATACTGTATCACAGCTTATCATATTCATAGTATAATAGGGCTGTGCAGTACAGTACAGTGCAGTTACAAATATGTGGTCACACACGTCATGTTCACTGTAAAGTGAACCGTACTGTACCTGAGTACCTGCGCTTAACTTGTTTACCCTTCTCACTGGTGCAGCAAACATACTAAGTATGAACATGTGGGTGGAGCTAGTAATAGTGCTAATCACTGCTTGCTCAAAAGCAATCATCACACGATCACTCATCATTCGCCACTCACCTATTAGAACTCCTCTATTGTTGCTGCTGTTGTTTGTGTTTACTCTTAATGCTAAATTTGTGTGATAAATCATGCGACCACACAAAGTAAAGAGAATTCCACCTACTTGACCAGGGTAGGGATAGTTCAGGGTTTGGTGATACTGTACTGTCCAGGGTTTGACAGTACATGCTGTACTGTACTGTCCAGTGGAAAAATGCCTATAGCTTGTGGCTAGTGCATTAGACGTAAAAAAAAAAATGTTGGATTTAGTTATTACTATAGTACTGAGCTGTTGTAGAGTCATGCTGAAGAGTAGGGTAACTCGGGGATAGTAGAGTAGATGGTAACTTGCTCTTGTAGCCAACAACAACATGACTGGGCTGTTAGCTATAGAAGAAAGATGCACACACAGAGGAGGGTATTCTGGGCAGGGGTACAACATGAGGAGAGGGAGTAAAACAAGTAGAACAGTTTGCAAACAGAACTCATTGAATTGAAACAACACAACTGACTCACTGACTTACATGCATGTTAAGTAAGACTAACATGAGAAAACTGGTTAAAACCAACAGCAGAGTGATTTAATTTTTTTAGTGTAGCTTAGGACTAATATGTTAGCTTGCAGCTAGAGCATTAGACGCTAACAGCAAAGCTTTTGCATACCAAGTATGAACAGTATTGCCCATTTCTGCTATCGCTATCATAAGAAAACCACATATTTTTCAATGCAAGTTAATATAATGAGATTATATTTTATGTAGTTTCCACAATGTCAAAAGGGAAGCTGGCGCTATTAAATCATTGTAAAAAAATGGTTTAATATGACAGCATCTATCTATGACTCCACATTCTGACACTATGTAAAAGCAAGTGTATGTGTGTGTGTTGTGTGTGTGGCTCCAGGCCAGCGATTTGCTATGATGGAGGAGAAGGTGGTTCTTGCTGCTGTATTGCGTCACTTTGACGTGCAGGCATGTCAGAGTCGTGAGGAGCTGAGACCCCTGGGGGAGCTCATCATGCGTCCAGAGAAGGGCATTTGGATCAGACTGAACAAAAGGGCTAACTGAAACTCAGCCAGTAAATCTTCCATGCAAGCTCTTCATGTAGTGGAGACGCCTTTGCCATTGTTCATTTTGGGGTAAATTATAGTCTGTGCAGACACCTAAAAGGCATATGTGAGGCCCAGCAATTCTCTAGTAGCCCATCTAAGAGCCAAGTGTAGTATTCAATGCACTTATATTATCCTACAGTAAAGTTCAGTCAGTGCACTATCCAATACATTGGATGTACACAGGATAACATTCATAAAACATTCATACAAATCCAAGTTGTTTCCTGTTTCCCTTATGCAGTATGGCAAAAAAGATAAAAATACTTTATTTGGTAAATAGTTCTACTAGTTTTATTCAACTCAAATAAACTTTGAATGAAACAATGCAAAGAAAAGTTTATTTCAGAAAAGCAAAAGGAGTATTTTAAACTCAACTATTACCCTGTTCTGCTTGTAACATAGCAGAAGTGTTGTGTGGACTATAGCGTGGGTGTCACGATTGGCCCCTCTCAGTCCTGTCCATGTGCTCCTGTTGTGTTTACTTCCCAGTTCTGTCCATGTGCTTCTTTATTTTGGTTTTCAGTCCTGCCCTCTTGTTTCGTGACTCCACCCCTGATTGTCTCCACCTGTGTTTCTACCTGTCCCTTGTTTACCCTCTTGTATTTAAGCCCTGTGTTTTCCCCTGTGTGGTTGCAGGTCTTTGTTTGGATGTATGTTTGCTGATGTTTGATATGTTTGATTCTATGATCTTTTGGAAGTATTTGGGTTTGTGTTTGAGTGTATTTTGAAATGTCTGTCCCTAATTCGATCCGTGATGGATATATGAACCTGGACTGTCATGACCACGACCCTGGATTTTCCCTCAATAAAAGTCGCTTATCTCAGCGTATGCGTCCGCCTCCTCGCTCCCCGGCGTTACAGTGGGATTAAGTACTTATGCATCACAAACATGTGTCCATTGCTTGGGTTTAAATGATGACCACTTGTCTAGACTGTAAAATCACTCATATAAAAGTTCTTCTTCTTCTTCTTCTTTGTTACAATGTTCACATCAGACACACTGATTCTAATGGAATGCTCTAAATAGGACCAAATTTATCCCAAAGTTTTGCTCATGAACATCATTTGGCACTGAAACAGCCCACTATGTATATTGAAATAGCTCCAATATAGTTTCAATATTGGTCAGACTATTAGCTTCTCGAATTCCCCTCGTCTCCAGCTCAGCTGTAGAATATCCAAACAATAAAGCTACTGGCACTGCCGTCCTCTGAGCTCTTCATTACTGGGCCAGTCCCAGGATTTATTTTCCGTAGGTGAAAAAAAACCTTTGGCAGGAGAACCATCTGACTAAATAGACTTTGGTGCCTCACTGATTTCCCTCATTGCATTCCTACTACATGTTTCTAATATCAGTAACATTTTCACCTACGTGAAGCTCGTTACAATGGAATTTATTGTGTATTTTTAATACCATTCAGGCAGGACCATCTACTCGACTGTTTATTACTTTATGCCAAAAATCAATCTAGGAAAAGCATCAAGTGGGTCATTTTTCATTATTTGCACTCACATTTTAGTCATGAATTCAGAGGGTTTAAATTAGCTGAAGTGCATTTCCATTTGAGTAAAACAAAGAGAAGAGGTCTGTTTGCTAGCTGTCACATTGTGCTGGGCAATGGCAAAGTCAGGTTCAACACGATCAGGCCTTTGTTGTTGATTGGGACTATCTATTATCTTTCTATAATGTGAGGCATGATAAGTGTTCAAATACTGTTATTGACTCTCAGGCACGATAAAAAACCTCAGCTCAGATTCCAGCGCACATTCATTACAGCAGGTGAGCACAAGCAATTTGCATTGTGATATAGTGGATATCTTATAATCATCTTCTAATTGTAGTGTAATTAGTGCAGCAATAACAACACCGTCTGGGGGTAAACACACAATTAACAACCCAGAATTTCATGACATCTGTGCTTTCATTATTCTTCCACTGGTGTGACGTTAACATCAGTCACACTTTAAGCTTGTTTTGATGCCTCTCAACTAATTAAAATGATATCAAAATCAGTTTTGCAGCATTCTGTGTCACACAGCAGTGCTGGATCACATTTTTTGCAGGGTGACTAAATGTTGATGGAGAGTCTTGGCTTGGAATTAGTAAGTTTAGACTTTCTAGCATTTTGTATGAATCTAGGACAAACTTTTAAAGAACCCACATCCTACATTGCTCTAGTGGTATTAATCATTATTTCAACTGAAAGCACATTTACTGTCTCATTAAATTGGTTTGGTCAGCTTTTTATTGTAGTCCACCTATAGAGTTTGTGTGGAAAAATTGCCACAATTTATTTTTATGCAACAATTTTTCCAATCTTAGAACTAAACAGCCTGTTTTCGTGATTGTGCCTTTTAAGACTTATGTGTAAATGAGTTCTGTTCAGATTTGCTGCCCTGCATCGCACACTATTCAGAAAGCAGTCTGGGCTGAAACATTCCTTATAACCTTTGTGTGAATGGGCAGTGCTAAACTGCTGTGGGCTGAATAGGCTGATATACTTACAATTAATTCAGAAGAAGCTATGTTTTGCAGCTTCGTTTCAGCACATGGACTGTACGGACTGCGCGTATTTGGAAATTTACACAATGTGTATACATCACATACATACACTTGTCGTTTAGTTCAGAAACGTGAGGAAAAGGTTCTTGACACTAGCATAATTTACATAATACATTCTTTACATAACTATACATTTAAAGGTTCTTTATGGAGCCAACAGTATGTCTACCATGGCATCAGCTTAAAGAGCGCTTTTTGGCACCTATCAAGAGTGTATCAGTTCTAAGATTCTTCATTACTACATAACATTGGTGGCATCTGAATTCAGTAAACCTTTGTACGTGCATAAATCCACAAAAACACACTAAACAATATGGTAAATGATACAGTGCAATACAAGGCAATAGGTGAGAAACAGGAAGACATTTGAGAGTAAAAGTGGTAACCTTTACACACCTCACAATATGGTCTGAGTTTGATTCAGAGTGTCCGGATCCAACTGTAAAACAATTATCAATGTGTGTATGTTTTGATTGAATGCATAGCCTAAACTCGGTGCACTTGTTAAGTCTATAGGACTGCTTTCTATTTTAATATATTTAGTATATTTAGTATTTAAACTAAGCTACAAAAGTCAGGTACATATTTTTACTTTTGTATGTTGCAGTTAATCCTTCAGTAAATGGTTAAACTTAAGGCCAATCTTTGAATATTACTATATTGGCCTGTTCAGAAAAAGGGTGCGGCTCGATGTTTAGGTCTCAAATGCAAAATCAACATTATACTGATGAAGATATCATGAAAGTACATAATTCCTTCGCAACCTCGGACAACACATCCTTCCCCAACTGTTGACTGAGTTCACTTTGAATACTCTTTAAAGGTGATTGCAATCAACAGAATCATCTATTCAGGGGTCTGAAGCACAACCAATGTCACAGAGTGTTTTTTTGCAAGTTGCATGCAAGTTGAATTACACATTTCCACCAGAGATGTTTCCAAATCACCACAAAGCTCCGATATTTCGATTTTTTCCATGGTTTTGGGATTTTTCTTCATATACATGAGAACCTGAAAAATGTATGACTGCAAACATGCATTAGTGAGATCTTTTGTTTTCTTTCCTCCTCCAAGCTAAAATCTTTCCAAATAGAATCATGCTTTATTTTCTCCACCCCTATTAGAGACATAGCTTAGGAATAATGACATAACACAATTAGAAGAGTTATGCATTGACTGCATACTGCAAATACAGCACAGTGATACAGTGTAGTATGTAGAAACATCACAATAATGCAAATTGAGAAAGACCGTAATATGTAGCAGACACTGCAGGATGGCGGTACTAATCTTCATCTTGGAGCATTTCTTTAAATCATTATTTATCACAGTTTCTGTCAGCGAGAGAGAGAACAGACAGACAGTATCATCCTACAAACATTCAACATCCATAAACTAGAAAATCAGATATGTGAAGGTCAAAAACAACGGAAAGACTAGGAATAAATTCAGGAACTAGAAAACCAGAGAACTAGAACAGCCTGTCCCAGAGTCTACACATTGTTTTATCTATGCAGTAATGTGGTGCACTCTTTAAAAAGATGGTTCTTTAAAGCTTCATTAGTAAAGACAATGGGTTGACATAGAACCATGAACACTCAAAGAACCATTTGCATGCTTGAAGGGTTCTCTGCATTGTGTAAGTAGTCCTTCAGAAGGATGGAGAATGTTTCGTCTTCTATAACACTAAAAAGGATTCTTCTATTGTTATGATGTCAAGCTTGCAATAATAGGATTATTAACTATTTTTGGTCCTATATAGAACCCTTGTGAAAAAGTTCTATATAGAACCAGAAACGACACATTCTTCATCAATCTGAAGAGCCATGTAACCATTCAGATAACCCTTTACGTGGTTCTTTCAGTGTTCCTGGTTCTATATAGAACCATTGTCTTAAGAACCATCCTTTTTAACAGTGTGTATTTCCAAATTGATAAAAAAAGTGCTCTTATAAAGAAAGTAAGTTTGCACATTTGTGAAACAGGCAGTTGCTGACATTTTCATGATGTTAACATTATTCCCATAGATTATTCCCTGAAATTCCTGAAACAGTACATTGGAAATGTATTATTCTTTTGAACTGGAATATACACTTATGCCAGTACCACTTCAGTGTGACATTCAGTGCATTTATTGTGTGTGTAGTGTGATTATGCACTGTGCTTTTTCACACGGGAGAACACAGTTTGGAACCTTACCAGAGAGCACATAAACATACGCACAAGTTCACAAAACTGTAAGTGTGAACTTTGAGACAAGCAGAAAGAAAGCTTTCAGATTCTGAAACATCAATACTTGTGATACTGGCTGGCGTTTCAGAGAATCGATCCTCATATGAAAATATCAGTAATGTGTTTCTTTAAACAGAACATCTTTCCCTTCCACCTTCTTCTGCTAAAGAATTCCAATTCTTTAAGTGTGCAAGAAGACTTTTTAAAAGTACCAGCATCAGTATTGTCATCCATCCCTAGAACCTAGGAAAACACAGCACAGACAGTAGACACAGTTGAAAACACCAATGACAAGGAGGGGCTAGGGCAGGGCCAGGGTTGAGCCATAATGAAGTAGAAAGCTAGGGGGCAGAGCCAGGGTGGAGATTTCATGACAATTCAAATGGAAAGTATCAATAATTTTGATATTGGTAATACAAATAAATACAGGCAAATTTAAATTCACAAAACAAATAACATTTAGAGATGTCCCTGCATAAGAATGACCACAAACCAATGGAAGGGTAGGAAGACAGCAGCGTCATTCACTCTGTCCTGCTGTCTTTGGCACGGATGGTTGAGTATTATTAGAGAGGCAGGTCCTCCACAGAGAGGCAGTGTTGCTCCTCCTCATTCCCCTCTCTGGCCAGAGCCAGGCTGGCGTGAGGAGGGCAAACCGGGTCAGCAGACTGCTGCCCAGGACCACTACTGCGACTTCATCAAAAATTAATCAAGTTCACAGAAAGGACCTGAGACTTAGAGGTTACGCCAGGGTTAAGATTTGTTTCCAGTGAAACAAAGTGCTGAACAGAAGCTGACAAAACCCATTTAATGTGACGTTAAGTATGCGTATGGCAGAATTTCACTTAAAAGGACAGTTAATGATTCAGAGTAATAGGAGGTCACACCACCAAGTCTCTCTGGGAGTCGGCTCAGTGAGGCCTCTGTTTGAATTATCTGTTACTTTTCTTTAATAACTGAGCCTGCCAGAACACCAGATGGAGGGTGTTGGATAAGAAGCTGTTGGTTACGGCGCAGCCATTAGTGTGGTTTATGCTCAGTTTGTACTCACATGCAAAACATGTTCTGCAGTGCGGTTGAGAAAGTTTTGAAGGCCATCCTCCAGACACAACAGCAGACTTAAAAGAAAAAACAAAAAAAAACACATTTGTTTATCGTCTGTCTGGTTCATTGCTGGATGCAATGTCTTCACAGAACAAAAAACCAAGTGGTAGAAATCTCAGGAATCATGATTTCAAGGGTTTTTGTTGACAGTGGCTCAAGTGATGGGGTTCAAAGAAAGATGGTTAACATCTTAACGTACAATTAGCAAATACACAAAATGTGGTTAACTAACTATAATGTAATAATAATAAATGTGGATAACTATACTAATACCATAGACACATTAATGACATTTTAATGAGGCATGTAAAATGTACTTTTTAAAGAATACTTGTCACGATTAGCTCCTCCCACTATATGTGCCTTTTTGTTTTGGTTTGTCCATGTGTGTTTGTTTTGGTTTAAGTCCTGCCCCCTGTTTGGTTACTCCGCCCCTGATTGTGTTCACCTGTCCCTCATTACCCTTTGTTATTTAAGCCCTGTGTTTGCCCTTAGTGTTTGCTGGTCTTTGTATGAATGTATAAGTCTTTGTTGTATGTCCTTGCCCCGTTTGAATCTGTCTATAGTTTGTCATGTCTGAACCCCAATCTGTCCGTATTGGCTCTTTGACCCTGGACCGTTTTGACCACGACCCTGGATTTGCCCTTAAAAAAAGTTGCTTACCTCCGCACATGCGTCCGCCTCATCGCTCCGTGTTACAATACTTCAACTTCAATACTTTGAAACTAACATTGTGAGTCAAAATATCACTGAAAATTAAGAAAATATGTGCGTATAATAATATGCATATTTTTCTTTTCCATGATCTTCAGGAGATTTAGGTGATGCTGTTGAACATTCAGGAAATTTTATAGGGGTGTTCAGGTAACAGGGTTGAGTGAATTTTAAGGGACAAACAAAGTACCTTTTTCATAACCTTGCTGTCCAAAAAAACAAGAAAAACAAATCAAAATATTTAAAAAAGTATATCCATTTTTTCTTTTTATTTCCCTCATTTGAACTTGGCAGCTGTCCTTCACATTGTGTGATAATTTCATGCTGAATGGAATAGTAGGATGGGCTGCTATGTGTTTTCTAAAATACTGTTGATGTGTTTTATCAACAATTTAAGCAATTTATCCAGGATATTTAACAAACAAACTTCATTACGAAGGATAATGTACTTATGTTTAAAATGTCTTAAATTTGTTAAATACCTTTCATTTTCATACATACAGTGCTATGCAAAAGTCTTCAGGCATCTAAGCACATGATTGCCATGTAAAAGGTAAGTGTGTTTTGCCTGTAAATTATTAAACATAAATACAGAAAAGGCAATAATAGCTAGTAACATCTTGTGAGATTTCTCCTGGATGCCCCCAGCCATTACATAGATTTATTGAATTCCATCCACCAGCACACTTCATTTCACATAGTCAGGACCATAATTAGAATAAGAATTTTAGTGAAGTCCGTTTCGCAGAGATGTGACCTAGATCTCATAGTGAATAAAATATCAGCCAAAAATGAGTGTTACACTAACTGTATGTCTCTCCTTTAGTTTTTTAAAACAAAATCAATGTAACAAGGAAGGTACTCATAGAGTTAATTAGACAAAATACAGCCTAATGTACCTGCTAATTCCTAATAATGTTGGCTACATGAATATCAATATGCCGGTTAACAGTGAAATTGCTCATGCCAGTTGTAGCATGTTATGTGTAGGTAACAAAAAAAACTTTCTTATCTAATCAGTAATCTAGCCTACTACTGAGCCTGAGCAGCTACAGGAACTAGACTAAAGCATGCTGATTTAACTTGTACTGTTGCAAGTGCTCAGAATAAAAAAAGAATAATGAGTTTTGCATTTTACAAACACAATATGTACATTATACTCATAAATTCTTACATTTTTACTATAGAAATATGTTAGCTTATAGCATGTGAGCTGCAAAGCTGAACATCTCAAGAAGTCAGTTACTCTGGACTGTATAGCATCTCAGCAGTTCAGTCTAGGGCCGAACCACAGCTGTTCTGAGGTCAGCGGAGAACCTCTCACTGCTCACTGTGTGGTTACATCACTTTCTCCACACTTAATCTCATGAAACACTTTAGCCACTTCAAAGGACCTTGGTGTCCACTAGTCACAGACATAAAATACTGGAGCAATTGCAGGCAGCAACAATTGCTAAGCAGTGATTGGAGGGTTTGGAAAATAACACAGAGCTTGGCAGATTTTGATTGTCAGTAATACAGTGACAGTGCTCACAGAAAACAAATCAATTTTCATCATCTAAGAAATGCAGCATAATAAATATTCTGTCCCCATTTGTTTGGGTTGGCCTGTGATACTGTGGCTGCACCCCTGAGTAGACTGTTTCTACATTTAATCTCATGAATGGAGGAAAGGAAAAAATGCCTTTCTGAAACTACTGAGGTCTGGACCTCGGTGTCCTCATTTTGAACGTGCACATACTGCAGCATTAATTAGCCAAACCAGGTACTGGATGATTGGGTGCTTAAAACGTTTGCACTGTACTGTATTTGCAAATATGGGACATAAATGGCACCCCAATCATGGAAACACCCTGGTTGTAAAATGTGCTGTTCTGCTAAGCACACTGTGTGCTGCTTTTACTCTGAATGTCTAAAGAAGAACATTTTTATTATTTATATTGTCAGATTTCATTGTGAACAAATGAAAACAAACAAACAACAACACTGCTCTTCTGAAAGCACTGATCTTTTCTGGGTTATTGATTGTCTTGGTATTTTTGCCTGTCATGATGTTAAGGTGCAGCACATTCTCAGCCACTGTGATCATCCGGGAACGGCAACAAGGTGCAGAAAAAGTAAAGAGAGACACACACAGTCAGACACACACACACGATGGTGGCGGCTGTGTGTGAAGTGTGGTGGGAAGGTGACCGGGTGCCGCTGTTTGGTTTAGGTGGCTGGCAGTCATTACAGAAGCAGGAGATTAGCGGAGATAACGGAGGGTCTTAAGTGTTCCATTCTTCAAAGAGCGCACCTCATCAAACGACTCTACCTACGTCTGCCACTGCAGAAGGCGGAGATCAATGCTATCCAATACATAAAGGAGGATGTCAAATCCCCTTCTTCCGGAAATAACTTAACGAAATCACTGTGTTGTGTAGAAGGGAAAAGTCTTCAAACTAGTTTGCAGCTCTCTGAGAAAGCCTGGAAATCTGGAGGAGAGACAGTCAAGCTTTCACTTTCATTCACTAACACTGCTGTCACTGTGCTAGAGAGTTATATTCCCCAACAGAAAGGATTATAAAATGTAACTGTATGACTGTTAACATTTTCGATAATTGCTTATGAATGACTATATTTTTAGTTTACCATGTTTTTATATGTAAGTACCATCGTATCACTGCACATTGACATGGCTATAATTTCAAAGAAGGTGGTAGAATGTAATTGCTTTGTCCTTTTTTGGGGTCTTTCCTCAAATCATAATTACAAGTCCATGGTAGGGGTCACAGAACTGGCAGACTGTATGATTTTCTGAACATCCAACAACAATAAACTACAAAAACTATCGAAACAAAGACTGAGTATAAAGACAATAACTAGGAAACTGAGGAACTAAGAGGAACAGTAACAGGAAAATAACAGCTTAGAACTGAAAACGTTGGCCTGTCCCAAAATCTACACTTGTGATTTGTGGTTTTGGTTAAGTGTACACTAACATGGCATATTTTCTAGTTTATCAAAAGTGCATAAGCACTCATTAAGACCATGAGTGTGTTGAAATAGAGTGCTGAGGAAAACTCACTTACGTCACACTAAATGAGCTCATCGTTTTTCTTTGCCAGTGAAAATATAACATTAGAATAAATGCAAATACAACAAAAAATAACAGGGATTTCTTGTTTAAAAAAGTAGTTGAGATGTTATGAGCTGGTTAGAAGACCAGGGGTTTCATCCTGGACTTTGATGACCCAGCCATAAATTTGTTCCACCACAAATCCACCACTCTTAGTTCAGTAAAGCATTGATTAGCCAAAAAGCTATTCAATCTACAAATAATACCATTAGTATCATTTGCCATGAGGTTTGGATATGGTTAAATGAACTCATTGACACACTTGAAATCATTGCATACTGTAATAATGTCATTGGTAATTTTCACAGTTGTCTAAAACTTTTGCACAGCGCTGTATATCATACACTATATTTCCAAAAGTTTTCACTCACCCAACCAAATCATTTAATTCAGGTGTTCCAATCACTTCCATGGCCAGAGGTGTATAACACCAAGCGCCTAGGCATGCAGACTGTTTCTACAAACATTTGTAAAAGAATGGGTCGCTCTCAGGAGCTCAGTGAATTCCAGCGTGGTACCGTGATAGGACGCCACCTGTGCAACAAGTCAAGTCATGAAATTTGCTTGTTACTAAATATTCCACAGTCAACTGTCAGTGGTATTATAACAAAGTGGAAGCGATTAGAAATGACAGCAACTCAGCCATGACGTGGTAGGCCTCGCAAAATGACAGCGGGGTCAGCGGATGCTGAGGAGCTTAGTGCGCAGAGGTCGCCAACTTACTGCAGAGTCAGTCACTCCAGACCTTCAAACTTCATGTGGCCTTCAGATTAGCTCAAGAACAGCGCAGAGAGCTTCATGGGCTTCCATGGCTGAGAAGCTGCATCCAAGCCTTACATCACCAAGTGCAATGCAAAGCGTTAAATGCAGTGATGTAAAACGCCGCCACTGGACTCTAGAGCAGTGGAGACCCGTTCTCTGTAGTGAAGAATCATGCTTCTCTGTCTGGCAATCCAGTGGACAAGTCTGGGTTTGGTGGTTGCCAGAAGAACAGTACTTGTCTGACTGCATTGTGCCAAATGTAAAGTTTGGTGGAGGAGGGATTATGGTTGTGGATTGCTTTTCAGGAGTTGGGCTCGGCCCCTTAGTTCCAGTGAAAGGAACTCTTAATGCTTCAGCAGACCAAAAGATTTTGGACAATTTCATGTTCTCTGTGGGATCAGTTTGGGGATGGCACCTTCCTGTTCCAGGGCGCACCAGTGCACAAAGCAAGGTCCATAAAGACATGGTATGGAAGATGTGTGGTGTGGAAAAACTTGACTGGCCTGCATAGAGTCCTGACCTCAACCCGACAGAACACCTTTGGGATGAAATAGAGTGGAGACTGCGAGCCAGGGCCTTCTCATCCAACATCAGTGTCTGATCTCACAAATGCACTGCTGGAAGAATGGTCAAAAATTCCCATAAACACACTTCATATGCATGTGAAGGCAGACGAGCGATTACTTTTGGCATAATAGTGTATCTTTGTGGGACAGGTAGGTCAGTCAGCAATATTCGTCAAAGGAAGCAATTAATGTGTGTTTAGTGGTCATATGCGCTGTGTTTTTACACACTTGAGAAACTGGACAGACTACTTACTAGAAAGCACATGAACGCATACACAAACTACAAGTGTGAACTTTGGGAGAGGCTGCATGTGTAAACCTTTATGACAAACACAGACATTAACTAAGCACAAACATAAGACACAGGTGTAAATATTAGCTAAAAGGCAGGGCTGGAGACAATATGGGGCCATGCTGAAATATTGGTGAAGCCAGGACAGAGCTATAATGTAAAGTAGGAATAATTCTGATAATACAAATAAATTCAGGTCCGGGATAATTTAAATAAAAAGAATATGAAAATATAATAATCAGAATCATCTTTAGTGGTTGCTTCATGCATACGAATGAAAGGATATACACAGCTGCATGCTGGTCTTACATGGTTTGTTGATTTTCTAAGTGCACATCTTTCACATAGCACAAACCTAAATGACATTTCTGCAAATCTTAGGACACAATTTCTATTTATTTGCTGAGTTTAAGCAAAGTATTACTCACTTCTATAAACTATATAGCTCAACCAGTTTGCATTGAAGTCCCTTTAGTTGCTAAAATATAAACCTTTGTATGGAATACAAAGAATACAGTATGGGATTTTAACATATTGGAAAAAAAAAACACAAAACATAATATGCCATAACTTTTGCACAGGCCACATTTTATGTATTATTTAATTTTACTTAATATCTCACATTCATCAAATAAACAGTAATTGTGCATGGAAATGTTTTCTCTGTTGAGAATATTAACTTACTGTCAACAGATTTGACCAGGGGCACACAACCAAATACCAAATACACACACAAATATATATCCTTTTGTAACAATTTCAGATGTAAAGAGTTTTTGGAAAAAATAACAACTCATGTTAATGATGTTGTGTAGATATCGCATCACAAACACCACCATTTCTACTGTGAAATTACAGTAATATTACGGGTTAGGCTCACTAACACTACGCTAAACTTGTCTCTGAGCTGAGTAAGGGGGAAAAAAGAAAAATAGTGATTGATTTCTGTGGGGTAATTTCAGGGTTAGATCTTGTGTTTTTCTTCATCACTGTAACACTGAAGAAAGCAGTGGGTTGAGGGAAAAAAACAGGGGAAAAATTGAGTTGAAGGTGCTGAATTGTTGAAAGAGAAAAAAAAATAGTGATGTTTGAGGAGGATGTGAAGGTCACCTTTTTAAAACTGAGCACTCTTCGCTCCTTTTTATCTCAGCTGAATGCATTTACTGCAGTTTGATGTCTTGCATAGGATTTTTCCCAGGGATTCATGTGTTCTACTTAGACTGTATAAGTACATTAAAAGCATTGTTGGATTGTACAGCTCAAACCCAAACACATACATCATTTAAGTATCACAATCGCTGTTAATGACAAGGGCCCACCGCACACAGAATATATTTTGTTTGTGCCTTTGTGATAAGAGCCCACTCTTGGGCTCTTGCTGATTCGGCTACAAATGTTTTGTTTTGTTTGTTTGTTTTGTTAATCCCTTCTTTGCCTTATATCATGCTACTGTGTAGAGCTTGGGTTGGATCTTGGTGTTCAGATAAAAAAACTGACTTTTTCAAATGAATCAGAAGAGCTAAACTGAGCGTTTATGGTCCCATGTTTGTTCACATGTTCCTATGGATAATTATAACTAAATTAGCGAGCAGATTCACAAACCATAGCACAATACATTCCTTTTGTGTGCTGAAACGGCCTCATAATTCAAGCCCTGGCTAATTGGAGTGTGACTCTAGGTCACACCTTCTCAGGCGACCTGGGTGCTGATTCCCCAGCAGCTGCGTGAATGCACTCCATTTCAACCTTAATTTGGGCCTCTGTGTGTCAGATCTAGACAGATCTCCAACATGAAAGAGGAGAAGAAATTGATTTTCTGGAGTCTGGTTTCCATGAGCTGAATATTTGAATTCCTCCAATCCCTTCTTCAGCTCAAGGCCTTGGGAGATACGCAGCACCTTATCGATGTGTGCACTAACTCGACGGGCTCTCACTGGTAAACATCAAGGGTCTGTTGCAAGAAGCCAACACACGAGATTTAAGATTAAGTCATTTTCGACATACTATATGCACTGTATATGGTGCTCTACGGCTGTTTCTCTCCTCTTGGTAAGGAAGCATTTCAAAATTAGACCTCTAAGGAGTGCATGGAACGCTGAAGCAGAGGACTCGTCAGGCGTTCGCATTGTGTCCAAATGATGAACTACAGTATTAACAGAGTTTTCTTGTTGGAAACACTTGAAAACACTTGCTTTCTATCCAAAGATGAAGACAATGAGACTCTTTGGACCAAACCTCACTGCCATGAAATGGACTCATTTGAGAGTCTTGAGTCTGTTGATGCTGCTGCTCAATTCTCTGCATAGTTTGGTTTGTATGCATATTACTGTGCAAAAGTCACAGGCCCACCATTTGTTTATATGAATTCCAGGCAAAATGGCCTTTAATTAGAATTTATCCATTTTTCAGTTTCAGGGGAAAAGCAGAAAACCTACATTTAACAGAACATGACACAGGAGCCTCAACAAGTAAATATAATATCAAATAGTTCAGTATTTGATAGATTTGCTTTGAGTTTTATAAAGAAACTTGCATAGATATTTCTTCCAAAGTTCAGTCTTACAAGCTGGTTGTATTTTCTGCTTCTCATGATCCAAGCAATCCTAAACTCGTTCAGAGATGTTGAGCTCTGGACTCCGGGGTGTTCAGTCCGTTATTCTAAGAATACCAGCACCTTCATTGTTTGCAAATTGTCTTTGTTTTTGTCTATTTCCTTTTCTTAGTAATGGCTTCTTGACAGGTGCACATCCTTTCAGACCCATAGCTTCTCACAGTGGAAGGATGGGCAAAAACACCCTATTTTTTCAGATCTAAAGTAAAAATTTCTCAAAGGCAAATCTGCTGTACTATATTATGCTATACCTTCCTTCTGCAAGTCAATTGGATTATCTTATATCTAATCTCCTCAGAAATATCTCCTGAATAATGAATAACTTGTACTTGATGGCTTTTAAGGATCAAACATCTTTATGTAATTTGCATGAATCATTTGCATGAATCATGTCCCTTAAACAAAGCAATCCAGGCTTCTGCACAATTCATCACGTCTTTACTACCTTAAAGTCAATGTGTTCTGTGAAGAGTGAATGAAGATCTTTCTGCAAGAATCTTATTGCTACTAATGTGAGACTTAAAACATAAAAATGTTTGCACAAAAATTATTATCTCAAATCGGAAACTGTGTTTCTTATCAGAGAATGGAAAATCTTCTCTCTGACAGCTAAAGAACAGTCACTACTTGTGTATATTTCATGACTATTTTGATAAGAGAGAGGAAGAAGGAAGGGTGTGTATGTGTGTGTATGTGTGAAGTTAGCCTAGACCCCACCTGTTTTTAATTTTGTAAGGAAATCTGAATGTGGCACAAGTTCACTGTGGAACATTCTTCATATGGCAACATCAGAAAAAAAGTCTGATTGACAGCAGTAAATAAGTCTTAGCCAAGTCTTTGTGGGTGTTTGGTCATTTGATTTACTAAAGGGAAATGATTTGTGTGTATATGGCAGACCCAGTTCTAGTTCGGAAACACAACTTGTCCCCAAGATCAGCTGGAGAGTGAATATAACACTTTCCTTGCTAGTGTTAGTGCACACAAGTTAAAGGGGAATTCTACCAATTTTTCAATATTTCTGGAAAAGTTAAACTGTTAGGATATAAACAAAGTCATTCAGATGGTTTGAAATGAAATATGCCATTCTAGAGAGACTTGTCAGCATTGTTCACAGTGGTGGTCATAGGAAGAAGACATTTGAATAGTTCAATGGTTCTAAAGGTTCCCTCACAGGAAGTCAAATATGCTGCCTGATGTCTGAGATATTGCTTTATGACAGTTTTAAGATAAGGATTTGGCTTAAACCATAAAAGGTATTCATGGTGGAAAGTTGCACGCTGGGTATTGCAAGGCAAACTAGTTAGCAAAAAAATCTTATTTCTGATCTACCACTATTTTATCATCATCAACATTACATAGGAAACCTATGTAAAGACACAAGAAGGTTCACAACATTTTAAAGAAATTGTCATATATCACTATTGTCAGAAGAAAACCTTGTATCTCCAAAATGGTAATTTTATAGGAGAAGAAAAAAACATACTTTAGTTTTAATGTATGTCAAAGGGACCAGGAATTTTGGGGCATTTCTTTTGGTCCATTCATCATGAATTTTACACACACACACATATATATATATATCCATCCATCCATCCATCCATCCATCATCTTCCGCTTCTCCGGGGTTCGGGTCGCGGGGGCAGCATCCTGAGCAATGAGGCCCAGACCTCCCTTTCCCCAGCCACTTCCACTAGCTCCCTGGGAGGGATTCCGAGGCGCTCCCAGGCCAGCTGGGCGATATAGTCACGCCAGCGTGTCCTGGGTCTTCCCCGGGGTCTCCTCCCCGGTGGACTTGCCTATATATATATATATATATATATATATATATATATATATATATATATATATATACATATACTCAAAACTTCAAAACTTCAAAAGAACAGCTTTGGCAAGACATTATTTCACGTCTTTCTTATCTGAAGACCTGCAAGACCCGTATTTTGGCCCTTTTAATGTTTACTGATGAAGCAACTGCCCAACGGCTTTTATTATAAGTGAGTTTTCTTTTCTGTACAGGGAAACACATCAAAAGTATT
This sequence comes from Pygocentrus nattereri, assembly GCF_015220715.1. NCBI lineage: Eukaryota > Metazoa > Chordata > Actinopteri > Characiformes > Serrasalmidae > Pygocentrus > Pygocentrus nattereri. Next base: position 18,422,809 of record NC_051218.1, read on the forward strand.
GTCTATGGCAATTGACACTACAATACACTACATGGCATTTAGAGACTAGGCTGAAAATACTGTAATAGATAATTAAACAGTTAAAATTAATCTAAGTTTCTAAGAAACTAGGCCTGGATAATTTGTCTGCCTCTATGGTTCATTGAGAGCTTCTCAACCCCAGTCTTCACCTTGCTGCACAATTTCTTGTTTTTCCTGTCCTAATGTGCTTGATTTAAGGCATGAAGGACTTGATAATTAGCTGATGAACTGAATCAGGCACATCAGAGCTAAGAAAACAAGAAAGTATGCAGGGCAGTGGGCCACCAGGATTGAGGCAAAGAACCTCTGAACTAGAGTACATAAAGGGATGAAAGCTGGTGCTTATTCGTGGCTCATGAAACTGCCTGGACTCGTCTCTTACACCTACATCGAGCCTGGAAATGGACTGAATTACACAGTCAATGGAGATTAGCTTAGTCTGTGTCCTTTTAAGCTAAAATCTCTGTGTAAACAGATTAAATGTAAAGTGTATTTGTGCAGAAAGGAAACCAAGTTCAAGAATGCATATATCACACCGAGCTTAAAATACGCATGGACTGTTAAACTGAGCCCAGATGTTGCAGTCTCTTTTAACACGTTGTTGTTAGATGTCTACACATAGTGAGTCAATGGCCCCAGTGACTGAAATGTTGAAAAGTCCAAAACAGCTCAAAAAATTTGAATTGCACTGCAGATTGAAATTCATGCTTACAGCACTTTTAAAAAATCAGAAGAGTCAAGAGATTAAGCATTAATGTGCAAGTTTCAGGGCCAGCGTACTTAATGTCTAACTTAACACTTTAAAGTTTCCTATGGTTAAGTAAAAACAAAGTATGCATAGCAGGGAATTTGTCTTCTCCTTATTTCTTTTATATGCTGTTTCCTTGTTTTAGTTGTTACTCCTTTTTCTTCTTTCTGGCTCTTCTTTGTTAATCTGTGTTAATACTAAAGCTTCATTTATGACAGTCCAGTAAATGCCGTTTACAACATCAACAGCAGAATAGTTTATTAAAACAGGATTTTACTCTAAGATAAAACCAAATCTGTTCTTTTATGACACTGTACGAAGGGTCTTGAGGGGAAGAATTAAGTATAAAACAAACCTGCTGTCCAAACTGGGTTGTTGCAGACAGGCAGTGCACTCTTCACATAAAGACATCATTCCTGCCACCTCTGCTCTCCTAAACTCTTCATAGCCAAAGAAAAAATTACAACACTGCAATCTTTATATCAGTGGTCACCAACTCTTCACCTCCAACACAAATCCAAGACACCTTGTTCAGCTAATTAAGGACATCTGAAGGTACTAATTCGATCAGGTGGGTTCAGTCAGAGTTGTAGCTAAAGTCTGCAGGGAGTTAGAACTCCATGAACAGAGTTGGTGACCACTGCTTTACACTGTGGAAGTCAGTGTTATGTGCACTTCCTTATACTGTCAATTTCAAACAGTCACCATAGACTCAAAATAGCCTACTATATACTGCTTAAATACTGATGATTCCAAAAATAGTAAGTAGTATGCAGTATATGATCAACATGACTGTCTCCAGTACACCTATGATATATGGATAACTCAAGCCAGAATGCAGCCAAAGCTGTCTTCACTCTACTGCATCCCAAACACAGTTATTTCAGGAGGACTCAACCCCCCGGGTTGGAGTAGGAATAGCAGTGCCATCCATCCATCCATCCATCCATCCATCCATCCATCCATCCATCCATCCATCCATCCATTATCCTCCGCTTCCCCGGGGTTCGGGTCGCGGGGACAGCATACTAAGCAATGAGACCCAGACCTCCCTTTCCCCAGCCACTTTCACTAGCTCCCTGGGAGGATTCTGAGGTGCTCCCAGGCCAGCTGGGCGATATAGTCACGCTAGCATGTCCTGGGTCTTCCCCGGGGTCTCCTCCCAGGTGGACTTGCCTGTGAAACCTCCTAAGGGAGGCGTCCAGGAGGCATCCTAACCAAATGCCCGAACCACCTCAGCTGGCTCCTCTCAACGTGGAGAAGCAGCAGCTCTACTCCGAGTCCCTCCCGGATGACCGAACTTCTCACCCTATCTCTAAGGGAGAGTCCAGACACCTTGCGGAAGAAACTCATTTCGGCCACTTGTATTCGCTATCTCGTTCTCTCGGTCATTACCCAAAGCTCATGACCACAGGTGAGGGTGGGAATGTAGATCGACCAGTAAATCGAGAGCTTTGCCTTATGGCTCAGCTCTTTCTTTACCACAACAGACCGGTAAAGAGCCTGCATCACTGCTCACCCAGCACCAATCCGCCTTTCAATCTCCCGCTCCCTTTTACCATCACTCATGAACAAGTCCCCAAGATACTTAAACTCCTCCACTTGAGGCAAGAGCTTATCCCTGACCCAGAGAGGGCTCTCCACCTATTTCCACCTGAGAACCATGACCTCGGATTTGGAGGTACTGATTCTCATCCCGGCCGCTTCACACTCAGCTACAAACCGATCCAGCGAAAGCTGAAGTTCATGTCCTGATGTCCCCAATAGGACCACATCATCTGCAAACAGCAGCGATGTGACCTTGAGGTCACCAAACCGGACATCCTCCATCCCCTGACTGCGCCTAGAAATTCTATCCATAAAAATTTTGAATAGAATCGGTGACAAAGGGGAGCCCTGACAGAGTCCAACTGTCACTGGGAACGGGTCTGACTTACTGCCAGTCATGCGAACCAAACTCCAGCTTTGTTTGTACAGGGCCTGAATGGCTCGTAGCAAAGAGCCATGTACCCCGTACTCCTGAAGCACCTCCCACAGAATACCCCAGGGAACACAGTTGAATGCCATTTCCAAATCCACAAAGCACATGTGGACTGGTTGGGCAAACTTCCATGAACCCTCCAGAATCCTGGAGAGGGTGAAGAGTTGGTCCAGTGTTCCAAGACCAGGGCGGAACCCGCACTGCTCCTCCTGAATCTGAGGTTTGACTATAAGCCAGACTCTCTTCTCCAGTACCCCTGCATAGACCTTACCAGGGAGGCTGAGGAGTGTGATTCCCCTGTAGTTGGAACACACCCTTTTTAAAAAGAGGCACCACCACCCCAGGCTGCCAATCCAGTGGCACCGCCCCAATGCCCATGCAATGTTGAAAAGGTGTGTCAGCCAAGACAGGACTCCTTCTTCAGCTTGACGGCGTCTCTCACCTGGGGTGTCCACCAACGGGTTTGAGGATTACCGGCCCGACAGGCACCAACTACCTTGCAGCCACAGCTACAGTCAGCCGCTTCAACAATGAAGGAGCGGAACATGGCCCATTCTGAGTCAATGTCCCTCACCTCCCCCGATATCTGGTCAAAGTTCTGACGGAGGTGTGAGTTGAAGATCAATCTGATAGGTTCCCAGCAGATGTTCCCAGCAAACCCTCACTATACATTTGGGTTTGCCTGGTCTGACCGGCATCTTCCCCCACCACCTGATCCAACTCACCACCAGGTGGTGATCAGTTTACAGCTCAGCTCCTCTCTTTACCCGAGTGTCCAAAACACATGGCCGCAAGTCCGATGACACGACTACAAAGTCAATCATTGAACTGCGGCCTAGGGCGTCCTGGTGCCATGTGCACTTATGGACATCCTTGTGTTCAAACATGGTGTTCGTGATGGACAAACTGTGGTTTGCACAGAAGTCCAAAAACTGAACACCACTTGGGTTCAGATCAGAGAGGCCATTCCTCCTAATCACACCCCTCCAGGTCTCACTGTCATTGCCCACGTGAGTGTTGAAGTCCCCCAGTAGGACAATTTCCAAATGCTACCACTCATAGTGTAGCAGGGAAACCCCATCAGATTTCCCTGTCTGTTTTGAAGGTTTGCTTACTCACTGTTAGTAAAATACTGCATAATATGGTTAAAACAGTGCTAAAGTTAATCTCAGCTTAGGAAAAATTTGAATGGTTTAGAAAAGGATAACTCATAACATGCCTAATTTTGAGTTCTTAATTTTTCAAGAGTTATTTGCTTATCACATATTACTAGTTCTCATTAAATATTCAACTTAAATAGTCCACTCAGAGTATCAGGGTTTTTTTTTTTAAAGTCCATCACGCACATTTATTACTATAAACAAATAACTATAAGCCATATAACTACAAACATATCCATGTAAATGCTGCCATGTCATGGATAAACTGAAAAATTTCTAGCAACTGTTGCTAAACTGTAGGGCTAATTGGAGGGCTAAGAAAATAAGGTGTATCTTGGCATCAGTTGAATTGGCTGAGCCTCTGACATTGGTAAAGTCTGCAATGCTTACTTCATTTATACTGATATGCCTTAATTGGATGATGTTGTTTTCAAGTAAAGCCTGCAGATGTCAGTTTTAAGCTCCAGTGAATATATTCCTTTCGACTTGCCTCGCAAGTGCGAAGTCGGAATTCAGAATTATGTAATTTCTGGCCTCCTTGACCTATAAAGTGCAAAAAAAAACATGGACACCTCCATGAAAGCAAGAATTGTTATCAAGAAGCTAGCCAGCTAACAATGACATGAATGATAATTATACATTACAGTGTATTTATCACATTATTGTTAATGTATTTACGTTATTGTCAGTGCCTGTATGTTGATTGATCTAAGGTAAATATTACTTCTTCTTCTTCTTTTTGCTACTCCCTTTAGGGGTCGCCACAGCGGCTCATCTGCCTCCATCTTGCCCTATCCATTGCCTCCTCTACTTTCACACCAATAAGGTAAATATTACTATGATCTCATAAAAAAATGTAGTAGTACTTTTTACTATTGACACTGTGAGCAACCATGTTGATATGGTGTCAGGATTACAAATTTAGGCTTGAGGCCACCTTCGTGACTTTGCAAGTAGGAATTCCCCTGGTCAGAGGTCAGAAATTTTAAATTACAAGATCATTGTCTCTGTCAGTCAGTAATACCAACATCAAACATCAACACTCCATGCAGTACCTCAAGACTGCTTTGGTCATAAATAAAGAAATGAGAAGATAGTATGTCTAAATGTTGTGTTATCCAGACGATGTGGAAATGAGGACAGAGGGTAAAATCTCCATCCAAAATCTACTGTAGGATATGGAAAAGAATTTTCTTCATATCTTTCCCATTGGCTGTATTCAAGATTTCATAACTTGATTAATGTTTTTTGAGAGATCCTCAAGGCTGGCCACATGTTTCTAAAGCTGCAGTATGTGAACTCGATTCACATTCTCTCCTACAATCAGAGTTTAAAAGAGTTGCAATGATTGCCATGCTCTTTTGATCTGTTCTTTTGTGCGAGTGAAGACATAGGTCAAAGCACATTTCGTGATGAAGATGAGCACCCCTTGGCTGGTTCCATCTCGCCTGGTCCATATGATGTGAGGAACAAGCTGGCGGGGAGCCCTCAGAAAAGAAGTTTGAAAGGAGAGTCTCTGAACATTCATACTTTTGTAAAGTAGAAGCGGAGCTTTGATGTACGAGAACTTTCAAGTCTTCTTCATTCTTGCTTAGAAGGATCACAGTCTCCTAGACCATCTGTGCAGTCTTCTTGACTCAGTGCATTGAAAGATTATGTTGCTGGGCTAAAATCACAATGTTTAAAGTCTTGCTCTTTTGTAAGAGCTGGTCCACTGCATTCATTGAGAAGCAGAACTTGTTGCTAATTTGATGACAGAAAGGAGAACGTTCACAAAGTCTTGAATCCAAGAACTACTGCGAGAGAGTGTCTTGTGAAAACCAATATTGTATAAAGCATAGGTAAAATCGCTTGAGTAAGACAGTTCTAGTCCAAGTGGCCTCAATTCTTATAAGCCATTTTATCCAGATAATCTGCAGAATTGTAGTATATCTGTGTAGCTTATGCAGCATCTGTCAACCCAAGTGGAGCCTGGTACTCGTGACAAAGTAAAAAGACTGAAGCTACAATAAAGATGTAAATATTAAATTATGAACTATCAGTGGGGAATGTTACTTTAAATAAATGTAAGTTAAAGTAAATTCTTTCAGTTGAATGTGCCCAAGGGCTAAGTAACAGTGAGGCTTCTCAGCAGGAGTTTGGTTAAGTGATGTCTGCTTTTGTCTTTGTGGGAAACCTCAACCATGGCTGTGGGCAAAATTACAGAGTGAAGCTGAACACTTCTTGTTCTGGTTTAATTGCACATTATAGAGCACAGACAAGCACAGCATGTCTGTCTACATATTTGACATATTTCACAATTTATACATTTATAATGATAAAATTTTAATATATTTTACTTTAAGTAGATTAGTTTTGTGTAATCTTCTGTTAAATATATTTTTTCTGCTTTTTATTGTTATTGATAAAAAAACAACTTTTAATTAATGACTATTTCAACTAGAAATTAAATGGATGAAAGGTGGTGTCTGACTTTCAACAACATAAAAATATAAATATGAGATCTTTGGTCCATAGACAGGTCTTTCTTATGCCATAGGTGGAAAAACAATGTGTGATTATTAATGATGTTCATGTCCATGTTTTATTCAGAGGTGGGCAGAGTGATGTCCGGATATAGAATACACCATCCTAATCGTATTCAGTAACATGTAAAAAAGGTAGTGTCTGAATACATATTGATCAAGCATTTCGGTAAATTACTGTTTTGTTTTGTTTTGTAATTTTTCTCTTAGTTCAAACTGTTCCTCACTGTTATAATCATTCTTCACACTGATGGAAAACCTGTTTTAAATTGTTCCTTATAGTACCAAAAAGGACTTTCCTATTATTACAAGCTTGACATCATAACAAGAGCAGAAAACTTATATAGGGTTATATAGAACACTTTCAAAAAGGTTAAAAATAGAATCATATACATCAAATTCTCCATCGGTCTGAAGAACCATTTCACAATGCAAAGAACCCTTAAAGCATGGATTAAAGCATTCTTTGAGTGTTGAGCGTGTGCTATCATTAAGAACCCTTGGAGAACCATCTTTTTAAAGAGTGAAGTCCAAAATGCTAAGGATTTTCACTGTTGGTTCTGGCCTGGTCAGTGTCCAGTTTTAAATCTTACAGGGAATGTTTGCTCTCACATTAAGCACAAACTAGTTTGGTAATGTTTTTAAACTTTTGAAAGCCATCAGTGCTAAGTGGAACGAAATTGACTCTATTTTCAGTAAAAAAAACTTGTCTGCAGGTTTTTCCACAATACATTAACATTTAAAAAAATCAAAAGCAGAAGATACCCCAAACTAAGTCATTTTTGACAATTTGACAATTTGTTGTTAAGACCATTAAAACAATGTTTTACCATCATATTGATTTCAAAATATCTAATAAACAAACATAGATGGTGTTTCTTCTAAGGACTGTATGCAGTGGGTAAGCATTCTAAATGTAAAAGATACTGTTTTCTGAAATGCAGATACAAATGCCTGATTTTTATATTCTGAATATGTATTCCGAATACTTGTATTCCATTACACCCAACCTCTGTTTGATGCCCCCATTTTGATTTTCAGTCTATCAAATTTATAAACATACACACATTGTGGGCACACATTTGGCATCATTTTAGAAGAAAATAAAAGTATTCATTTAGCAATGTCCGAAATCCGCAGCTATGAGGCGGAACATGGGATAAGCATTTAATAATGCTGCTTGACATCATATAAAACTCCTTTAACCCTGTCAACAGAGATAAATTGGCAATGCAGCAAATGGGAAGAGGGTTATTCATCAATTAATGTATGATCATATTCAGTATTATTAGACTGCATTATTAAAAAAAATGTCCTTCAGACAGTTTCTGCAGTATGGATATGTCCTTATTGATTTTATGAGCTAAGTACTTTTGGTTTTAGGATATGCCATCATTATAATCACACTAAAGGCACAAACACTGTTTTTGGAAGACTGATGGACAAGAAAGGATTAAAGAAATTGTAATTCTGCTCCAATATTCAAGATAAGCGGCAAGGCTTTTTCTTTTCATACTTTTTGAAGATACAGAGCCTGATACAGTAAATGGTTTTCTGGGTTGCTTCCACACTTATGGGCATAAAAGACATCAGATCTGGTGAATTTGATGGAGTAGCTTTGTGGTATGTAGATGAGATCGCTATGAATCTGTGTGAATACCAATAAATGTTTTTAATCAGTAAAACAATGAGTTTTGAGGAAATAGCAGCACTGTAGAAAGAACAGGCTGAGCAGGAAAGCTGACCAGCACAATTGGAGGCATGAGTGAGGTCAGTGATGATATTTGGAAGGTCATATAGTTAAACATATACGCACAGAGCCATCCCTTCTGTCAGTGCGAAAGGTCAGCTACTCTCAAAGCGCTGTTTGATCTCACCTATTCATTGTCGCATATTCATTTTACCCCCTGCCAAAAGAACATGTGTTGGTTGTTAAATCTCCAGAAGTTTGTAGGTACTGCAGGACTGTCTCTGAGTTCATAAACACAGATGTCAAATGTAGATATTATACATTTTCCAGGGTTTGACAGCAGTCTTGCAGCAGCGCTGTGTTGCTAAATTAGCAAAATACAGACAAATTATACAGACCTTATACAATAAATTCTCCTCTAAATATGCAATAATTACAACCATATACAACCACTGAGCACAGTACAACTAAGAAAAGACCAGCTGTTCTGCTCCACAGAAGATATAATAGCTGTGTATTACCTGTATTGTTTATCAATGCATCTGTAATTAACAATAGTTTATGTAATGCAACCACAGCAATTAATATAACTACAGACAATATACAGCTTCAAGTGACTGTGCACATTAACTGAGTGAGGGAAACGTTTCACAGTTACGTGACTGTGTGTGGAAATTAAAGTGCTACAGATATTGAAACATCACTTTCCAACTCTGTGGAGACACATGGGTTTGTTAATTAACCAACTTCTTCTCTACCCATAACTTCTATATTGGTCAGATCTGTCACATCTGAACACTAACCGAGGCAGTGTGAGCTCAATCAGGAGGATAATAGCCATCCATTACACGCTGTTATATTATGCTGACAACCCGAAGAGAAGGCAGCATTAACAGAGGGTGGTGAGAAATATTCAGTGTTCATTTCCATGCAGTGTTATGCATTTGTGTCGGCTTTGCGGCTTTGTTTTGATTCATCACTCCTAAATTATTTTCTAGTCACACCCTCAGTTAATCAGAGGATTCAACTCAGTCCATTTTACAAAGAGCTGCACTTGAATTCCAGCTAATGAAAAGAACAAAACTGTGTGGTACATGCAGCATCATCCTGATAATGTTTACAACAGTTTTTCTCAGTCCTGCACATCATTCCCAATGCACCTCATTCAACTAATCATCAAATTAGTTTTTCTATTCAACAACTGGGTGCATTACAGAAGGGTGGTGGTACTCCAGGACCAGGATGGAGAACAACTGGTTTAGAGAAAGCAATTACATAGTAGTGTGCAGCTACTACAGCTAAAACAGCTGTTTAGTTATTTTGGAGGATATTAGATATACAGTAGTATAAACCACATAATGGAGTGGAAAGAAAAAAGTAAAAAAATTATTTCCAAAAGTAGATTTAAAACTTATTAAAAGGTTTAGAGAATATTACAAGTAAGTAATACTTATACAAGCTTTGCATCACGGTATATCTATGTACAGTCATGTGAAATTAGGACACTCTATCAAAGCCTGTGTGTTTTTTAACATATCTGGACATGTGGAAATAAAATATCAATTTTTACAATACAGAAAGATTCAAGTAATATAACTAAACAATTAAAACTGAAGAAAAGACTTTTTCAACTTTCCATAAAGTATCATTTAAAAACAAATGCAATTTCTGGTGAGGAATAAATTAGGACACCCCCACATTGATTCCCACTTAAAGTCACACAAAGTTGTATCACATCAGGTGCACATGATTAGAACATCGTTACTCAGCATTTTGAAGGAGACTTGCCCTTTTTAAACCTCAGACATTCAGTTTGGTGTGCTCCTGACTGTTGAAGTGAGAGTGAACACCATGGTGAGATCAAAAGAGCTGTCTGAGGCCATCAGAAAGATTGTAGCAGCTTATGAGTCTAGTAAAGGATTTAAAAAGATCTCAAAAGATTTTGAAATCAGCCATTCCACTGTCCGGAAAATAGTCTACAAGTGGAGCACATTCAAAACAACAGCCAACATGGCCAGGTCTGGCCATCCAAGCTAGGCCATCCAAGATGCTAAAAGTCTCAAAAAAACCCTAAAATGCCATCACAGGACCTACAGCAGACTAGCTACTGTTCATATGAAAGTGCATGCTTCTACAATCAGAAAGAGACTGCACAAGTTTAACTTTCGTGGAAGATGTGCAAGGAGGAAACTTTGCTCTCTAAGAGAAACATGAAGGCCAGACTGAAGTTTGGAGAACACAGACAAAGACCAGGACTTCTGGAATAATGTTCTTTGGACAGATGAATCTAAAATGTAATTATTTGGACACCATAACAGAAGGCATGTTTGGCATAAACTAAATACAGCATTCCAGGAAAAAATCCTCATACCAACTGTGAAACATGGAGGTGGAAGTGTCATGGTTTGGGGATGCTTTGTTGAAGCAGGACCTGGCCAGCTAACCATCATAGAATCCATCATGAATTCTATTGTTTATCAGAGGGTACTTGAGGAACATGTGAGATCATCTGTAAAACAATTAAAGCTGATGCAGAACTGGACCCTGCAACATGACAATGATGCAAAACATATCAGTAAATCCACCAAGGACTGGCTGAAAACTAAGAGATGTGGGGCAAACTTTCCTCAGTCTGATATATATATATATATATATATCCCTTCAGATTTCTTTGAAAAACTGACAAACAATTTTGAATGGAAGTTAAGTAAATGAAGGGTGGCCTGTAAATGAAGCTTTTCCAACCAAGGCTGTCTTCACAGTGCAGGCATTATTGCTCAGATTCTGTTTTTTTTGCTAAGATCTGATATTTCTGCATGATGTGACGCATATCTGTCAGTGTGAACGCAGCTCTGGCCTGAAAGGACCTGTATACATTTTATCAAGTTAGCTGCTACTGAAATGCTGCCAACACTGGATGACAATAACATCAGTATCTGCTGGCATAGTGAAATGCTGTGTAAGGAAACACATAAATTCTGTTCTGACCATTCAGATTACAGTTGTTTGGCTCCATACTGGATATGTTCCCAGCCTAGAACTACATATGAAAGTGGATCAGGTCTGAATTAAAATAACTTTGTGTTCACACAGCTCTGAAAAAAATCTGATCTAAGTCATATTAAGAAAAAAATATGTTTTTCTTGTAATGTTAATAGAGATTAAAAATTCTAATAGAGTTAACAGAGAACAATACATTGTCAGAACCTTTACCTCTTTCTCTCTTACTTACATGAAACATTTGCTATTACTAGCTATTCCACTGTGTGTGTCGGACAGAGTGGCCAGCAACATTGGAGTTCCACAAGGAACTGTCCTCTCTCCCTTCCTCTTCACCCTCTACACCACAGACTTCAGCTACTGAACAGAGACTTGCCACCTTCAGAAGTTTTCTGATGACTCTGTAATAGTAGCAACAAGGGTAATGAGGAAGAGTACAGGGTGACGGTGAAGGACTTTGTCACATGGAGCGAGCGGAACCACCTGCAGCTCAATGTGACAAAGACAAAGAAACTGGTGGTGGACCTAAGGAGGGACAAGGTACTGGTGACCCCTGTGTCCATCAGGGGGGTCATTGTGGACACTGTGGAGGATTACAAATATCTGGGTGTATATATTGACAATAAACTGGACTGGGCTAAGAACAGTGACGCCCTCTACAGGATGGGCCAAAGTCATCCCTATTTTCTGAGGTGCCTGAGGTCCTACAACATCTCCCGAACTATGCTCAGGATCTTCTATGTGTCTGTGGTGGCGAGTGCTATCCTCTATGCTGTTGCATGCTGAGGAAGCAGGCTGAGGGTGGCAGACGTCAATAGACTCAACAAACTGATCTGCAACGCTGGTGATATTGTGGGTGTGGAGCTGGACTCACTGACGGCAGTGTCGGAGAGAAGGATGCTGTCTAAGCTGCAGGCCATTATGGACGATGGCTCCCACCCACCCTACAACAAAGTGATGAGACACAGGAGCTCATTCAGTGCAAGACTCATTCTGCCAAAATGCACCACAGAGCACCACAGGAAGTCATTCTTACCTATGGCCATCAAACCCTATAACTCCTCCCTCAGTGCGTAATTCACAAAGTGAGGTGCAAGTGTGGTGCAAAACTCAATACCAAACTATACTGTTCATATGTGTAATAATAATAATAATTGTGTGCAATAACTCAGAGGTACAATAATTTGAACTGCCTTATACTAGATGTTTAATATTTATTATCACAGTCACCGCCACTTTACTGTATTCATAAGAACTTAAATCTTGTGTACATATTGCAAATTTCTCTTCATTTTAAATTATCAAAGTGTTTATTCTTTTACATAAATGGTTGCAACTGTAAGAAATGCAATTTCCCTCTGGGATCAATAAAGGATTCTGATTCTGATTCTTATAGAAACTCTCTCTTCCTATCCCACTTTTAACACCATCAGGAACAAATTCCTATATTCATCCAGAGTGCTCTCAACTTCTTTAAATATCTGCACTTTGAAGGTGAGAGGACATAGGTAGGCTGTGAGTGCTATCATATGCTGTTATGTAACAAATGTTTAGGTGAGGTGCGGCGCCTCTAAATCAGCGCTAATGACACCATGTTGTGGGGGTGGGGAAGCACCAGCTGTTTGGATGTGTTCACACAGCGCGAGTGTTTATATCAGCGGGGGGGCACAGCAGAGGTCCAGAGCGCATCGTTCCGCGACTCTGCAGTCAGCTGATGGCGCTGGGTTAGCATAAACACTGCCAATTCCCACTCTCCACAGTCTCCAAACAGCCCTGCCTCCATAGAGTGAGTTATGAAGAGGCGTAAATTGGGCCAGAACAATACACTGTTCTGGTGCCCTCTAGGTAACTTAGAGGAAAAACTGTACCAGAGGTTCTGGTTCTGCCTGTAGCATGACTCAACAATTAACCATATTCTTTGTTGCTGTGGCATGAACCAATCATGTTTTACAGGAACAATTAACAGCCAATCCTGTATCAGCTTTGAGTTCATTATCTGTAGTGTGGAGTCTGATATGGACCATTCTACTGAATTAGTTCAAACTGTGGTCCCACAGTAACGTATATGAACTATTTAGACAATAGACATTCACAAGGACTATGCTATGATCTATTTAACGCCAGTGCATTAATTGAGGTGAGGATAAGCTAATATACACACACAAACGTCTCTGTCCCAAAACCTTACCCTTACTAAATCTCACAATTAAATTTTTTCAAGATCTTTTGCTGAAGCTGAAATATTTAATGTAAAGATTTAAATAAACACTCAAAAAATCAAAAAATGCTGTCCCACATTTTCATGTCGCTACCAACACATACATTTTTCAGTTTTAGTCTACAGGCAGAGCTTTTATTTTAGCTATACCCCTGCATTTTAGAGCAGAAAGTGGCCACATGGTAGCAGTTAGAGCCCATTGTTTTGAAGTAAATGTGTCCTACCATCTGAAAATCACTGTGTTACATTACAATGCAAAATATTGTACATGTGTATCTGTCCTCGCCCACTCCTCCCCAGACTCAGAGTTCACTCAGAGTTCACGCTGGTTATTTAATTTGCAAATTAAATAACCAGCTCTTGTGGATTGTTTGTAATGTTAATGCTAGCTAGATGCACAGGCAAAGCTAAGCCTGTTATCTCAAAAACAAAATCTCTCCTGGTAGCCATGATAAATTAGTTAATGTTAGCTTAAACTCAGTGCTTACCTGTTCAGCAGAAAATTAGGCAATTCAGCATCAGCCTTAAAGTCCTTCTGGGCTCTAAGCTGTCTCCATCTTTTAAATCCATCACCAATTTTTACTGACATTTTACTATGTCTCTGGTCATGGAGCTTTTTAGAACAATGCTAAGGCTTTTTAGGTCAGGTAGAATCTAATGTTATCTCTGTTGATCCAGTCCATTTGCTTGCATCCATGGTTGTTTTTGTTTATTTGTTTTTAAGTTCTCCTCAAAATTACAACCCCAATTCCAATTCCAACATAAATAAAATCAGAATACGATCATTTGCAAATCCTTTTCAACCTATATTCAATTGAATACACTACAAAGACAAGATATTTCATGGTCAAATGGATAAACTTTATTGTTTTTTGCAAATACTCACTCATTTTGAATTTGATGCCTGCAACATGTTCTAAAGAAGTTGGGACAGGGGCATGTTTACCACTGTGTTACATCACCTTTCCTTTTAAAAACACTCAATAAGTGTTAAACTGAGGACACTAATTGTTGAAGCTTTGTAGGTGGAATTCTTTCCCATTCTTGCTTGATGTACAACTTCAGTTGCTCAACAGTCCAGGATCTCTGTTGTTGTATCTTGCGCTTTGTAATGCGCCACACATTTTCAATGGGAGACAGGTCTGGACTGCAGGCAGGCCAGTCTAGTACCCGCACTCTTTTACTACGAAGCCACGCTGTTGTAACACATGCAGAATGTGGCTTGACATTGTCTTGCTGAAATAAGCAGGACGTCCCTGAAAAAGACATTGCTTGGATGGCAGCGTATGTTGCTCCAAAACCTGTATGTACATGTCAGCATTAATGGTGCCTTCACAGATGTGCAAGTTACCCATGCCATGGGCACTAACACACACCCATACCATCAGAGATGCTGGCTTTTGAACTTTGCGCTGATAACAATCCGGACAGTCCTTTCCCTCTTTGGCCTGGAGGACATGACGTCCATGATTTCCAAAAACAATTTGAAATGTGGACTCGTCAGACCACAGGACACTTTTCCACTTTGCGTCAGTCCATCTCAGATGAGCTCGGGCCCAGAGAAGCTGGCGGCTGGGTGTTGTTGATATATGACTTTCGCTTTGCATGGCAGTTTTAACTTGCACTTGTAGATGGAGTGACGAACTGTGTTCACTGACAGTGGTTTTCTGAAGTGTTCCTGAGCCCATGTGATAATATCCATTACAGAATGATGTCGGTTTTTAATGCAGTGCCACCTGAGGGATCGAAGGTCACGGGCATTCAATGTTGGCTTTCTGCCTTGCCGCTTACTTGCAGAGATTTCTCCAGATTCTCTGAATCTTTTGATGATATTATGGACTGTAGATGATGAAATCCCTAAATTCCTTGCAATTGCATGCTGAGAAACATTGTTCTTAAACTGTTGGACTATTTGCTCATGCAGTTGTTCACAAAGTGGTGAACCTCACCCCATCCTTGCTTGTGACTGACTCAGCCTTTCAGGGATGCTCCCTTTATACCCAATCATGACAATCACCTGTTTCCAATTAACCTGTGGAATGTTCGAAACAGGTGTTTTTTGAGCATTCCTCAACTTTCCCAGTCTTTTGTTGCCCCTGTCCCAACTTCTTTGGAACGTGTTGCAGGCATCAAATTCAAAATGAGTAGTATGTACCATAGTACTCCATGTTCATGAACCCCCAGATCTGCACCTTTTATCTAACAGGAAAAAATAATTATCAAAAGGGTTGACTAAACCAGTAGGCTTTAACCCTAGACTGAGGCTCTGTCTGAGTCCAGAACACTGACTGGAAGAGCATTCCAAAGCTGGGGGCTTTGTATGAAAAGGCTCCACCTGCTTTATTAAGTCTTGGTACTAATAGTAAACCAGCACATTTTTCAACACAAGTAGGCATGACAGTTCATAATAAGAGACAAGTTCAATCAGGTACCGAGGGGTCAGTCCATTTAGAGCTTTATATGTCAGTAAAAGAATTTTGGAATCAATGTGGGACTTAACTGGCAACCAATGTAAGTTTGATAAAATTGAACTGACATGGTCAAGTTTTCTGGTTCTGGTTGAGGAAAAACAACACAGCAGCTTTAAAGTCTAACCCATCAAGGCTAATGCACACAGCTGAGCATGAAAGCATGAAAAATAATGTTTTAGACCATTTGTGTCTTATTTTTGATGGCTTTATACAGGGGAGGAGATATTTTAATATATTTCCTTTTAAAACTTTTAAAAAGCGTTTTCTAAAAAGTCATACAGATTGTGTCATGGGGCTAAATGGGGTAACTCTGGGCTTGTAATATCCAAAGCTGTCTATCAGGTTAGGTGTAAATGGAGCTGGCTAAAGGTAAATGCCAGGGGTGCCCAGTTTTGTTCCAGGAGATCTATCACCCTTCAGAGTTCCAACCTTAATCTGACACACCTGGAAGTTTATACTTAAGTTTGTGCACGGAGTCTTTACTAAGTCCTTAGTTATTATTAATTAGTTTCAAACTATCCTTTTACTAAATTTGGTTGCATCACAATCTGTAAGTCATGTATTCACTATTAATTAATGTATACTAACTACTAATTAATGCATACTGAACTAGTTTATAAACCTGCTCCCATGGAAATGCTGACTTCTTCCATGTGAAAAATATCCAGCCTAGAAGAGAACAATGTGTACAAGTTAAACAGAATGAAACTAATTATAACTTTAATATTTCCCTGAGACAGCATAGCTTTTCAGCAATGTTTTTTTAGCTAACTGACAACAGCAGCCTCAGTATTGATGTTAGCTTCATGTTCAGAAAGAAATACCAGGGCAATGATAGAGCTGTAAGTAAAGTCATAGCACTTAGTGCTTAAAGTTTTTAGCTTTTCATGTTTTTGGTCTTTTTTGTGTTTTCTATGTGGTTTGAGATGATTTCCCAAAGACCTAAACATCCTTTGAGAGAGGTGGAAATATTTAGTAACTACCAATCTCAATGTTTAAACTAGTTACTGTGGTACAACTACTAATGTTTGAACTTACACACAGCTGGTGCAACTGGCCATAAATCCAGGCAACGAAAGCCTTCAGTGGCACCTGAACATTAGAGCCAGATGTGTTGGTTCTAAACTTTCCAGCATAGTTTGACTAGACAACAAAATGGAGAAGCTGTCTTTAGAATGAAAGCTTCCCACTTTGCAAGCACGTTGCATTCACTTACTTTTGATAAATGTCCTTAAAGAGCTTGGAAAAAGATGGAAAATAATGAGCGCAAGATGCAGGGAGCATTCTCGGTGCAGATGGGAGAAAATTACCTCTTTTAAATGATGACATAGTTGAAGTAGATGAGCTGTTCTGTCATATTTTCTCACCATGATTTCCTTAAGTAGGTTTTTATGTTTATCCATTGAATGAAGTAGGCATTACTCAATGTTACTCCTCCTGAAGCACATTACCGTTCCAGATCTTCACATGCATATGGATTGCAGGGCTCTTTACATTATTACACTGCACAGACTGATCTCACTTGGCCTTCATTCCTCGCCTTCATTTTTCTCAATTGATGGTTCATCTAGTCTAGACGATGGCGCATCACGAATGTGCAAATTGCTATGAGAGACTACTTTAGGTGCTTATTTGACAACTAGAATGTTTGATGAATTTCTCAAGACCCAATTACATTCACTGCTGGCAAATGATTTTCATGTAATCTTTCTAATTAAAGAGCTGATTTTGTTTTAGGACTTTTTAGTGCTCATGCCATTTAGAAAAAGGTCAGAAATTATACAAGCTGTGGGTTTTCCGCAAATAGGCATGGTAGCCTCACTACCTCGGAGCAAGTTTAGGATGAAGGAGTGGGCTTAGAAGCACAGAGGGAAGACTGGGGCAAAGAGATAATCGGCTGCCCAGCAGAGAGTGGATTTGAAGGGAAGGGATACTGTGAGATAAGAGATTGGCGATAGGACAAACCCTTGTCGCCATTTGAGTCAGCAGTACAGTAAGTGAGGTTGAGATCCTCAATTTGGATATGAGAGGAAAGAAGCTAATGGAAAGAGAGAGAAAAGGGGTCAAGGGATCTGCTGGCCAGGTTAAGAGGTAAGCGACTGATGTTAACAAAAGCATGTGTGCATCTCTGCTGGAAACTAATAAAAATAATACATACAGTAGTCCCATTAGATCTACCTTGCATTTATTTAATTTCCTGGCAAAACCATTTTAGGCTCTTTAATGTTCAATGTCAGAAACAGCAGAAAACACTATTAATTTAAGAAAAAATTACAAAGAAGTCTTAATAATTAAAATTAACATTACTGCCAGTATTTAGTGTATCCACTCTTTGCATTTATAACAGCTACCATACAATTTTAGGGAGATTTGGTTTGAGTTTTTCGAAGAAAGCAACAGGCACATTTTCCACCCCTCCAAATTTGAGTGTTACAAGTTGGTTGCATTTTTTGCTTCTCACAATTTTATAATCCCAATTACAAATTCAGATCTGAAGTAGGAGTGGAGCTTGATTTTCTCCTCTCTCTCAAAGATGAAAGCTTTAAGTACTGTGGCAGTTTTGGTGGTCTACCAGGCTTGATTGTAGGGGGTCCTATTTCCTCTATATTGATTATTAGAACCATTCTAAGTCCTTGAAACATTTTTTAAGCGTATAGTTTGGCCCCTGCAGACTTGCGGTACTTGCAGATATTATTTGCAGGCCTGTTTGTTAAACTATGAAAGAGCCAAAGTTACTTCTTAACAAAGCTTTTACAAAGGATGCAGGAAATGCATCCATATTATATATAATTCTCTTAACATTTGATGATGTAATTACTGAAGAGTGCTTTTTCTTTACCTAAGCACATCTACTAAACTATGAAGATTTGTGGGACTTCTTCAAACCTGTTGAGAAAACATTCCAAGTGGCTTCACATGAAGCTACACATCAAGGCAAAAGAGGGTTACTTTTAAGAATCTAAAATGTAAGATCATTTTGATTTTTTATAGGTTATTGCATAATTCCATATGTTTTAGTTTGATGTTTGACTTTTATAGGCCACAAACAAAAAAATCTTCTATAAGTAGGTATGGCTAAACGTTTGACTCTTATTTGTACATTCTGTTAAGGTAAACGTAACTAAAAGAGTATTATATCACAGACTGTGAAAATCTCAGTGGGGTTATGAATAGGTAGCACTGCTATCTGGTCATTAATTGTACATACATGCACATATCCAGTGATGTTTCCACTGAATGAAGAATGTCAGCAGTTTCTGAACAGAGATGAAGAGCGAGTAAGTGGGAGAAAGTGAAAGAGAGTGAGCGAGAAGTGGGAAGAAATGAGAAGTGAATGAAAGGAAAGTTGTCACAGACTGTGGCTCTGCTGTAGCTCTGGTTTGTGCGAAGAGCGAGGGCTCCCTGTGGACTCAGTGAGGGGTCTGAGGCACAACAACAGCACTGCTTTTGAAACACACAATTCACATGAGTGCAAATGGAATCTCGCAACAATACACCCTGAATCCACAGGGAGGATGAATGCAGATGTTTCATTAATACAACTAGTGCACTTTTTACATTTTTTCCCTTTTGAGTGAGACGCCTCTCCTGGGTCATCAATGCATTAACACAAGCACATTTTAATATTTCGTACCAATATTATCATTGAACACAAGTAGAAAAGCAGGAATCTCAGCATGGCAGAAGCTGGTTTCACGTTTTTAAACACAAGTATGATTCACTTTCTGGTATGTGGGGGTATCCTTTCTTCACATAACTGCCCTACATTTACACTGACTATGTAACTGGGACGCTATGAAAACACAGTGTAAAGGTGATGTTTACTAAACAGTTCAAGCAGAGGATAGGGGTTACAGTATCTCGCATCTCAGACACAGTTACAAATATGATGTTGCAGCAACCTTCTCTATGAATCATTTACTTGAAAGCTGCCATTGTCCTATGCAAAAGATACACGAAAGGCTTATAAAGTCTGTTCCAACAAACAGGTTTTAATTTCCCAATAAACCTGGCAATAGTAATTGTTTGCACACACAATGGAAACCCCTTTTGTGATTGTAATTGGTGAGGGTGTAACGCGGAGCGAGGAGGTGGACGCATACGCTGAGATAAGCGAGATTTATCAGGGGCAAATCCAGGTCAAAATGGTCCAGGTTCATATAGCCAACACGGATAGATAGGGGTTCAGACATGACACAAACCAGAATAGGACTAAGAACAAACAGAGTTCAACGAAGCAAACATCAAACAAAGACCGGCGAACACAAGGGGCAAACACAGGGCTTAAATACACAGGGAAAATGAGGGTCAGGTGAAAACAATCAGGGCGGAGTTACAAAACCAAAACAAACGCACATGGACAAACCACAACAAAAAGGCACATGGAGTGGGAGGAGCCAATCGTGACAGAGGGTCATTGACCTTTGTGGTTTGTTAGGGCCAGTGGGCAAAAACACTGAAGTACACACTGAAAATAACAGTGAAACTGAGATACAAAATATACTATAAAAATAAAGATAGTTCAAATCTGGGCTTGGACATGCAGTTTTAATTGATAGTGGTTCTCCCAAAATTATTTGTTTTCAAAGGTTCTACAGACTTGTACAAGAACCTTTTTGGAGGCTTTTCCAATAATTTCTCTCTCTTTTCAGAGAGAAGTAGAAACCTCAATTCCAAAACAAGCTGAAATGCTAAAAAACAGAAAGTTATTAAAGTAAATAGTAATTATGGTTTGACCTGTGCTAAATTAAAACAGTACAAATACAACATCTGATGTTTAACCTTATTAACCTTTTGGTTTTTACTTGTCATAAATATATGCTGATTCCAAATGTAATGGCTGCAACACAAGCTGAGACAGAAGCATGTTTGCAGTGTTACATCAGCTTACCTTTTAAAAGTATTTAATCATTTGAGAACTTAAGATGCCAATTGGCGCATTTTTCTTTTCATTATGCATGTCTTCAGCTGCACACCTTATGCACCACATTTTTCAGTGAGATACAGGTCTAGACTGCAGGCAGGCATCTCTGATTATGCACCCGTGCCATTATAACACAGAACATAGCATGCAGAATGAGGTTTGGAGTTGTCATGTTTAAATAAGCATATAAGTGTTTGATAAAGACATCATCTAGAAGCCACCCCTTTTATTAACACAGCAGTAGGGGAAACCAGCCAGTTGGCACTGTGAAGCAAGTTAGGTCACCTCCAGCCATACTTATCCAGACTATGGTGACCACTAAACCCAAAGAGACCAGCCCCATAGTCGAGCACAGCACATCACACGTACATTCCCCTGTTAGAACCGTAATAACTATTTACATCTAATAACAATTTAAGTCTCTCAATTAATAGTTACATAATAATGGCAAGAACCAAACTTCTTCAGGAAGTACATGTCTTTGTGATGCCAACATGATAGAGAAGAGTAAGTTACACGTACAGAAGTTTATGTCTATTTTATATAAATACAGGACTGTCAAATAAAGTGTAACTTTGTACATAGTATTTAAACACTTTGTTTTCTTGTATTTCTTGCATAGAAAGCATAACTATACAAAGTGTTCCTAACCATATATAATGTTATAGATCAGATGTAGGTTAACGCACAATGTTAAAATGTGTGGTGTCTATACTGTAGTGTAAAATATTGATGAATGAAACAAAAAACAACACAGGATGAAAGCAAAAGTGGAAATCTAGTAAACAAGTACTAGCTACCTAGTAAAAGGACTTTCAATACAGTGAATATCTACATAATATACATGAATACATCAAATAATCAAGCTACTAAATCAAAAAAGCAGAAAGCAATGTTCAGTAATGAGATGCACCAAACTGGATTACTGGATGTGGACTGGAGTGTTGGATTAAACTGTACCAGTCTGTACTCAGTAATTCAACCATAACAACCTATCTAGTGCAATCAAGTACTTCAATCCAGTTCTGAGTTTCATGTCTTTCTTTGTTTGGTCACTGCACGTAGGACTGTTTAAGAAAAATCACTGGATGTTAGCTTCTGCTGCTCAACTTCATTCGTTCCTCTGCAGTGCTGTTTGCTTTCGCTCTTTGGATTCTTCTATGTTTTGTAGATATCCTGTATAGCAAGTCTGTATCTCTGGGCGTGACTGTAGCTTTGGGTGTGTGTGTGTACTTGGCAGTCAAAGACAGAGAGAAGTTTCTGTTCCTTTTGTTTGTGGATGTATTGTTTTCTTTGTGCAAGTAACATAACCACTGTTATATTTCAGAGCAAATGAATGTTGCTCAGCTCTTTTACTATTGGGTAAGGCTTTTAGTTTGTTTGTGGGTCAAATCAGAGCTTTAAAATCCAGTTAGTTGTGTAATTTAATTCACTACATTTCCATTTTTACCTTAATCCCATGTGTTGTTTTTGCTTCTTTCATCCATGTTTTATGCTATAACATAGACACCACTGCTGTGCTTTAACTTAGAACAGATTCATGACATTATGTGTGATTATGTGAACATTTCGTGTACTCTGAATAAGATAAGAAAACAAGTCATTGCTATGTAAATACTCTGTACAAAGTTACGTTATTTTACAGCCCAGTTTCCATCACATTACAGAGACATTTACTAGACATTTACTACTATACATATTACTAATACATTAGCACATATTGAGACATATTTACAACCAAGATGGTAAAATGAACATAAAATGTTGCGGCTCCCAAGGTGGTTTCATTTTTATTGAAAATGACTCTTCTTAATATTTTGGTTGCCAACTCCTGAGCTGAGCGATGATCAGTGAGTGTGGCCAGTGTGTGACCATCCACGGTTCAGGCAGGATTGCACACAAGCCACAACCCCAGTTAATAACCCAGTTAATAAAGTGCTCTATGGTTCAAATTTTGCGCGGATTGACTGAAGCCTGTAGCAAAATCGTAGTGAAAATTTTTCGCTATAGCTACACAAAAATTTGTTATCACTACAGTTATTAGTTGCATTTCATAAAACTGCAGCAGCTACAGCTATTAGCTACAAAAATGTGTAGTTAGCTTCAAAATGTAGTGTGCTACTTAACCACTCCCCCATCCCTGGTGACTAATTATGTGCAAAGTAAGTACTCAAAAATGTATTGTAAGTACTTCATATTTACCTGTTTAATTCTAAGTAAGTGCAGCTGCATGCAAGTAGTAGTTTTTATGTAAATTACCATGTAGGTGTAAAGTATGTATCAGAAAACTACTGGTAAGTAACACATGTTTACTTACTAAAAACAAGTCAATACCATAAAAAAAGCTACTGATATTTCATCTTAAACTTTCATGAAGATTCTGACATGTTTTCTTACTTGGAATGTGTTCTTTGATAAGAACTGAAACTACACACACTCATTTGTTTACGTCTCATGCAAACCAGTCATGACAATAGAGACAATAAGCTAAGAAAAAGGGCAAAAGAATACATAAAAAGGACCCTACTGTGCATTACAAGTGCTAGCCAATTGAACTGTAGCCTAACTGCATGTCGGTAAAGCCAATAATCCATGCCTGCAGTGCACACAGCTTCATGGAAGCATGAGAAGACTGAGAGCTGAGTCACTGCGCAGGCTTGCAGGGTGAAAACAAACACTAGTATTTTAAATAGGACATTTTAATTGCTCACTGCAAGACCTCTCATGGTATTATAGAGGCTAAGCAGGCATTTGTTAGAGATGCTCTGTATCAATCACAGCCATGTCAGGTGGTAATGCAAACAAGCCTCTGAAAAAGGGATTGTGGTTCTACACTGTAAAACGGTGATATTTGCTGTAAATGCTCTTTTTCTGGGAATTACAATTTCCTCACTATTGATTTGCTAATTGAGGTTGGGGGCTATTAGCAATTATTCACTGTAATTTAGTTTTAAGCTCAAATTTCCATGTAAAATGAAGGATGTGAAGAATGCCTGTTTTGCAAAATCATTACTTTGTTTTTATCCAGTATGCAAAGTGAAAACTCCATAAAGTTTAACTTTGTGGATTTCAGAGAAATATTTATACCATAAAAAATAGAATTATCTTCCTTCAGTCATCCAATGAATCACTCATTTAGAGCTGCGCTAGATTTATTTTTTTTACTCTACCATAGAATTTGATCTGCAGGAAGACTGAATTTGAGTAAGATTCAGCTCTGAGGACTCCCCCAGCTTTTCTTTCAGTGAGCCATTTTTACAGACAACCTGGTACAGATGGAAGGGAGAGATTAGGCTGATGAAGTAGGCCTGCTGTCAGAGCAACCCAAAGCTGATATGGGGGTGACACAGAGGGTGGAATCAGTCTGTAGGCCTGGAGGGAAAGTGTCTGCTCCAAATCACTCAACATGACAAAGTCTCTCTGTTCCAAAACAAGCACACCCCGCTAGAATTTTAACTCACAAGGCCAGGAGAATGGAAGATTATTCGATGTAGGCTTGAGATGTAGGTGATTTGTAGTCACTGTTAATAGAGTACTGTCTGTCTAATACATCAAGATACGGGTTTTCCATATTAAAGCTTACAAATGCAATTGGCACAGTGGATCAGTCATATATGCAATATTCATGTTAACCAGTGAGGAAACATGACTATTAGAGTTCGGTCTTCAGTTTGGTTAAAAAAAAAAAACAGCTCTATGATAATGCTCATTTCTGTCATCTGGGCTTCTAGTAGTATGTTGGTATGATTCATAAGGACATTTGTTGGCTTTTCTTGATAAAATACTGACTTGTAAAAGACATTTCATGGTTTATCTGAAGCATGTAACAGACATTAACATACCTTACATACATTTACACGGACACCTTCAGTAACATCTGACTCAATTGACACATTGGTCACGCTACCACTCATACTTACAGTTAGTGATGTAGATATGACTACAGTGCCAAAACTGATCCTACCTAATGTCAATAAAATCATAATTGGTTGATTCCTGCCTACTTCATTGCCCACTTTTATTTAGTTGTGAGTGGAATAATTAATGTAGTCATAAATGCCTTAAATCATGACAGTCAGTGTGTTACAAACTAATGCTAGGTATTTTAACTTCTTTACAGATGGATCACAGAATTTGAAACACTTCACTGCATCCTCCTCAACAGATTTTTATACTCTTTCCTTCCCCACCTTACATCTTATGTTGGCTACATTGACTGTTGTGCCCTCTCCCACAAATAAAATGTGTATTACTTAAAAGTGTTACTACAAGAATATTATGCTGCTGGTGGATGAAAACCTTGTATACACACACACACACACACATATATGGGCTGGAGGTTAGGGAACTGGCCCTGTGACCGGAAGGTTGCTGGTTCAATCCCCAGGGCCAACAGCACATGACTGAGGTGTCCTTGAGCAAGACACCTAACCCCCAGTTGCTCCCCAGGAGCCATGGATAGGGCTGCCCACCGCTTTTGGCAAGTGTGCTCACTGCCCCCTAGTGTGTGTGTATTCACTAGTGTGTATGTGGTGTTTCACTTCATGGATGGGTTAAATGTGGAGGTGGAATTTCCCTGTTTGTGGGATTAATAAAGTATCATTTAACTTAACTATATATGCATGCCCACTGAGAAATCTCCTGATCCTATAGATTATTCAGTCTGACCCTGATGTGAACCCCATTTGGGATTCAACAACAAAATTACTGTATGAACAATGTATAGTCAACGTATAGGGACTTGTTATTGCAACATAAATGAAATTTAAATGAATGTCAACACAGCTCAGTCAGTCAAACAGCTCCCCCAGTTGATTTTTTTGAGTGTAGGGTTCAGGAGCAGAAAAGCTTAAAAAAAGGATTTGTCCTGTATACTGCTATTTGCAAGTTGCACTGTATAGAGATTTACTGTAGCTCACCAATAACTTTTTTTTGGATAAACGCATTTCTCAATATTTTTTAAATACAGCATGGTTGTTGATTCTCTGAGCATTTAGCTCTGTTACTGAGGTAAATATATACCATAAAGATTAACACTGTCTGAAGACATTAAGCAAGAGAAATTTTTTGGTAGAATTTTTTTGAAAACCGTTCAAATCAACATGTATGTTTCGCCCATGCAGGCCCTTATCAGTGCTGCAGTTATGTTGTATGTAAGCAGTCTGCCTCACTATATAAATATAAATATTAATATACATGCATATAAAAAGATTTTTCAGTTGCAGACATTGTGAATTTGCTGTAGATACTCTCCGTTCACACAGGTTAGCTTGGTTACCCTCATTTATGACGCTACTCATATATGTGACAGAAACTCCAGCAGCCACTGCTTTGTCCGTCTCTATGACATTTTTTCTCTCCACACTCTGCTGACTGCGTATGATGACTAATACCGTCAGGATTTAATTAGGTTATAACTCAAATGATATCTCTTCCTCTTTTAAAAGATAAGATTTCAGAATTGATCTGAGCTGATAAATTGCCAGCTGCATTAAGCCTGGGCCTATGAATGAGGCATCTCTCCCTTGATTAATCTGCCTCACACACACACACACACACACACACACACACACACACACACACACTGTATCAAAGATGCCCAAGTGCACAGAAGTATTTGCGCTCACTAACGATGTGTCTAGAGATAAAACGAATTAGGGCTTGGTTGAAAGCTCAGGAGAGAGAAATAGAGCGTGAGCAAGTAAGGTAGAGAAAGTGACAGAGAGAGAGAGAGAGAGAGAGAGAGAGAGAGAGAGGCGTACATGCTAATTGCGAGAGCTACATGTGTGCCGCTGTTTTATGCTCTCTACTGCACTGTATTCTTGAGTACAAGCGCTTCCACCTGCTGCAATTGCATAATCCTGTCAAAGCAGAGCACTTCATGAATGAGTGTCCAGAGAAGAGTCAAGACAGGAATGTTTCTTGCTATAAGCAGTGTGAGCTGTTACTTAGGATTCCTAAACCATAGAAGGCCTTGTAAATATGAAAAGATATCAGGACCTCCTAACAACCATGCAAGACCTGGTAGAGCTGTCTTGGTCTGGAGACCATAAACTAGCACTTTCAGTCTCATCTCATCTCAGTCACAGCCTCATTTGGACTGGTCTTGTCTTGGTCATGGGATAAGGTGGACTTGGAAACTGTTAAGCCCAGCTAAGTGCACTGCATCTATTTCAAGTAACGAAATTTATTATTTAAAGTAACGAAATATATTATTATTGTTATTGTATATCAACAAGACCAACCACTACTCATCTTAACTACAAACCTACTTAAAACTGACAATTAGTAGAACCAATGACTAATGTTATGTAACTGCACACCAAACAACACCCAGCACCCAAAAACTTTCAGCAACTTCTAGGTTCCTTCACTACCACTCATTATCTATCCATTACTCCATTAAAATAAACCCAGAACCAGACTGCTAAAAGCCATAGTCGTCACTGGGGTAGTCATGGGCTGGAGGTTAGGAAACCAGCCTCGTGACCAGTAGGTCGCCGGTTCGGTCCCAGAGCAGACAGCACATGACTGAGGTGTCCTTGAGCAAGACACCTAACCCCCAACTGCTCCCCGGGCGCTGCAGATTGGGTTGCCCACCGCTCCGGGCAAGTGTGCTCACTGCCCACTAGTGTGTGTGTGCTCACTAGAGTTTATGTGGTGTTTCACTTCACAGATGGGTTAAATGCAGAGGTGAAATTTCCCCGTTGTGGGACTAATAAGGGTCACTTAATCTTAATGTCTTTTTCATCTCAGCTAAGATTACTAGCTAAGTCACAGTTGTATCTTTTAACCTTGTGTCTTTTAGCTCAATAACAGTGAGTTGGCGAACAGTAAGATAAGTGATACCTAATGTAACAAATCTACTGCATTTCTCTAAAATTGATGTTTGACAAAGTTTATTCCATTAAAACTATAAGAGTACAGGAAGAGACTGGTGTGCGGTAAAGTTTACTAAAATGTATTAAAACTATTAACATCACCAAAACAACTGATGTTAATGACAAGCTGTAGTCTATAAACTGATCATCTTAAAACTCAAGGGGCAAATAATTAACTGTCTCCCTTTCTCAGCTGAAACATATTTAACTTTCATGACCATAAAGTTTTATTCTACACTTTTATAACCTAAGAATAGCTCTGCTCATTTGCACTGAAGTCCTTGTAGTTACTGATTAACAAGCCTTGGTATGTAATAAATCTGGGATTTTATGGGGTTAATAATGCCCCATGTTTTTAAATGTCACTCTCCATCCCCATCACTGCTGAAGAGGACAGCAGTCAGTCTAATGTCAACATGCTACTCTGACTACGGGAGCTAACCTGTGGGCCAGATGATGTTGTCACCACAGATAGTGAACTAAACATTCTATTATTTTGGGATTATTTAAAATAAAAGTCCTATCTTGTTTTTTTTTTTCTTTTTAGCATGTTGCTAGAGCTCTATTCTCATACATTTTGTTAAGTATCTGCTTCTGTCTTTTAAGTCAATGGCATCTAATACAGCCATCAATCAGCACCAGGACTGATGCTTTGAATAAGTCTGGCCAATCTACAGTCAAAGTGGCATTCATAGAAAGACAATCATTGGTGTTTGTGTGTTGGTGGATGGAGGATAAATAAATAAATCTAATTACAAAATGACCAATCAGAGGCCCTGAATTTCTCAGGACCCCTGGGCTTCAGCTCAGGTAAACCGGCTCATTAATGTCTCTGATTAAATCGCACCTGGTACCAAGGGAAGCTTGGCTCCCCTAAAAGAGGCTGTAGCTGAGATCAACACGCTTCAGTTTAGTTGGGTGAAGCAGGTTTAATGTGGCATTGTTTAATGAACTCTAAAGAGCCCTCTTTCTCCCTTGTGTTTTTGTTCTGGCTCCTCCAACAATGCTTTGCAATTCCAAGCGGAATTCTCCTGCAATAGCTCATTTGTATGTGTCCTGTAGTTTTATCTGAGTAAAGGCAGGGAGTTATTAGCTTCTCTCATGCTCATGCTTATGTCTATATGGGTGTGATAGGCAATGCATGAGGTTTTGTTTGCACAGCAGTCAGTCATATTGTCTTGATATTGCCTTGAATTTAATTTCAGAACAAATGCGCACCTGTGTGTGGGTGTTTGCACTGTAAGCACATGTAGACACTAGTGTAGGGATATGCAGGTATACCACTGAGAAGACTGGCGTACCATATACACACCAGGCAAGAGATATGTTTGTGGTCTGTGGCTGAATATTTTGTGTTGGACTTTGATTTGATCATGACCATGGAGAGTAAAGCCTTCATATTTGTTTCAAGTCATATAACCAGCGTCTGCTTTATGCGCTGCTGTTGTCCCTTGTCCTGCCCTCGTGCTCTGAACTCACTGATAAAAATAATATATCGCTAGCAGGAAGCCTGCAACTGTCAGTAGTGTAGGAATGAGTATATCAAAGCATTTGTAAAATAATGATAGTAACACCAACAGTCATGTTTCTATTCTGCTCTACCTAATTTTCCTAACAGGTGGAATCCAACCACTGGTGTTTGGCCAGTGCACTCATGCTTCGGTTAGAATTCAGATGCTGTACCCTAGTCCTCCAATCACAATCACTGTTGACTGAAAAGGACTGAGTTCTGAGTAATATTATGTCAATATAAATACTGCTTAATACTGCTTATTATAAGCCATTACAGTACTAGTAAGAAGGCCTAACATGTACTAATCAAATGTGAAAATTAATAATTCAGCAATTAATCGTAATCACTGCTGACTCAACAGGACCATGTTTTTGCAGATAAAAAGGCCTACCTGGAGTGTGTCTGGGAGGCCATTAGGTTGCTGAAAGTTTCGTGATTGCTGTTTGCTGCACTGTTGTTAAATATGTAGCCAACTTAAATTCTGTCAGGGTCTCACTTTGGTCCTCTCTCTCTCTCTCTCTCTCTCTCTCTCTCTCTCTCTCTCTCTCTGGACTACCTCACACTTCCTAACTGTAGTGAAATTTCA